>NC_037340.1:0-319329 GCF_002263795.3 Bos taurus | reverse complement strand
CGTTCCTGTCGGCCGAGTGCGGGGGGCCTGGGGGAAAGGCAGGGGGTGAACGGGACAACCAGCAAATGCAGGTGGTGCCGCCTGCCCATTTGACGCTGAGACAGATGGCTTTGTGGGCCGTGTTTGAGCACAGATGAGCTCAGAAAGATTGTCTTTCCCTGTCCCCGCAGGAAATATGGCATGGTTATATATTGATATTTTTATTTTTACAGCATGTTGTCAAGTAAAAGTGATTTTTCCTTATGCAACAAGTTGACTTGATGTAAATGGTAAATTCTGTCCATCAACTTGTTATCAACAGTGAAAAACTTTCAAGATGTATAAGTAGAAGTGAAACTGGAGGGTTTACTTCCTGTAAGAATCTTGTATTTTAATTTGAAAATCATTTTATTTGCATGATCATGTATTTAAACTGCTATATAAAATCATCCACGACGCATTAGGGGAGAAGAGCAGAAACCGTGAATTCTAGGTTAATGCAGCACATTGACATGAATCCAGAAACTCACACAAAGCTGGTGGAGAACTTCATCGAGTGATGCGTTTGTACATATACAACCTTAAAAAAACAAAAATAAAAACAAAAAACAGGATCAACTCAGCACTTCATCTGGTCTGGAGACTTGTGTTTATAAACTCCAGCTTGTTCATGAATTGCTGTTTTGATTGTACAGAGTTCCCGATTCCCAGTGGAAAAGACTTGAGGCACTGACGTGCATCTCTGCCCTGAGAGCAGGGAAGGTAAAGGTTGTCAACTTGAGGTATCTCCTCACAGGAAGAGAGTCGCCACCAGGGCCCCTTCAGAATGTTAGAGTAAAGAAGTGAAATCAAACGTGAATGATCAGGGGCCAGTTTGTAAGACTCAATGCTAAGTTATTCTAAGTTTGAGAATATTCAAAAGAGGAAAAGTCAAACTTTTTTGCTGAGATGTTAATTGAGCAACTATTTCTTGAATTTGCTAATCGTGACACAGAATGCCAGCCCAAATTTGTTGTCCAGACATGTTCCTCTGCTGACAGAGGCAGGTGACAGGTTTTATTCTATTTTAGGTTGATCAAAGAAGAGAAGGAGAACACAGAGCAGTGGGCCGAGGAGACTGAGAGCATGGAGGGCAGGCGGAGCCTAGGCAACCTCCGTCGTTTTAAATCAGTGAGCTCCCTCAACCGGCATCCTGCCTCCTGCCCGCCCAGCAGTGGGCGCTCCAAGCCCGGAAGGAGGCGGCACAGCCCAGCGCAAGAGGGAGACTGGCTGGGCATCATGTCTCGTATGTGTCTGCCTCCTCCCTGCCATATCCCTCCCTCAGCACACTGATTTTCTTTTTTGTTTGTTTGTTTTTGTTTTTTCTCTTTTTACCCAGAAGAAAATCAGGTACATTTGCTATGCTCGGAGATCTAAAATTTTTTAAACTGCCTAGTCTTGAATCATTCCACAATGTCACAGTGACAAATTAGTCTTGATATTTGGACCACCGGCTTAGCACGTCATCATGAACTCAGCCAGAGCCTGCCTCTGTAACGTTGGGCCTGGCCTGTGCTGGGCACAGCAGCTGCAGGGAAGTTTCTGTTCTCAGGGAGCAGACAGCTTCATGAAAGTAACCATAGGCAGCTCTCATGGAGCGTGAAAGCCGTGCAGCACATTTTCCATTGGGGATGCCTGGTTGCAGGGTATGCGATGGGAACAAAACCAAGAATCTAAACTGGTCTGATTGCTAATGGACCTGGCTGTGCGCTCAGGCCAGCTTTGCGTGTGAAACCAGGTTAAAAGCCCGGTGCCCAGGGCCCCAGGGTAGACGTCGGGCTGCCTCACTTTTCCGAGTCTAAAAACGGGATGACGACCTAGGGCTTTTGGTGACAGAGTGTGCGGCTCTAAAGCACATGTTTCAGCTTTCTTCCGTGTTTAGCTTAGGTTTTGTGAGTGCATTGCTATTTACCCCATGAAATCATGTATACAATACTCTGCTTTATAACTGCACTTGTATTATCACTTTTTTTCTGTTACCACCCATTTCATGTTAGTTGCATTGTTAGTCAGCTTATAATTAAATTAACCGTGAATCTTTTAGAGGCATGTGAAGTGGTAACTAGTCCATTTTGTGGTCTTTTGACACACTGTTTTTATAATTTGCATCATTGGCTGATTAGTTGATATTTAAAATTCTTTGATGATTTCTCTGTGGTTTCATGCTTAATTTCTTTCCAAGTATTTGTAAAAGAACAGTTCTGTGTATGTTTTCCTTGCTGTTGGAGTTCTCTGACGGTGTGTCTGCTTTCATCATTGGTTTTGATTTCCTGTCTCATCCTGTTGTCTGCTTAGTCATCGTCAATCCAGAACCCCCACCCCCAAGGCTGTAGTTTACCCATCCATCTTCCTTCCCCTGTCGCCCCATTTGCTCTGGTCATAGCCGTGCTGTGGTCCACAGCATGTGTCCCTTTAGTCGGGTTGTGCTTTTTCTTCATGTCTCATTAAATGGTGTTTTTCCCCCATAGCAGTAAGTTTGAATTGGTGTATCACTATGCAGTTACAGGAGAAGGCAATGGCAACCCACTCCAGTACTCTTGCCTGGAAAATCCCATGGATGGAGGAGCCTGGTAGGCTGCAGTCCATGGGGTCGCACAGAGTCAGACACAACTGAAGCGACTTAGCAGCAGCAGCAGCAGCAGCAGCATGCAGTTACAAGCATAATGTAGATGGATCCTAAACTACAAATCATGTGTAATTCATAAATGAGATTATCCTTACATAAAGAAATGATCCTCTTAAGTGTAGAATTAGTGGAATTTTAGATATGCAGATGACACTACCCTTAAGGCAGAAAGTGAAGAACTAAAAAGCCTCTTGATGAAAGTGAAAGAGGAGAGTGAAAAAGTTGGCTTCAAGCTCAACATTCAGAAAACCAAGATCATGGCATCTGGTCCCATTGCTTCATGGGAAATAGATGGGAAACAGTGGAAACAGTGTCAGACTTTATTTTTTGGGGTTCCAAAATCACTGCAGATGGTAATTGCAGCCATGAAATTAAAAGATGCTTACTCCTTGGAAGGAAAGTTATGACCAACCTAGACAGCATATTCAAAAGCAGAGACATTAGTTTGCCAACAAAGTTTTGTCTAGTCAAGGCTATGGTTTTTCCTGTGGTCATGTATGGATGTGAAAGTTGGACTATGAAGAAAGCTGAGCCCGAAGAATTGATGCATTTGAACTGTGGTGTTGGAGAAGACTATTGAGAGTCCCTTGGACTGCAAGGAGATCCAACCAGTCCATTCTAAAGGAGATCAGTCCTGGGTGTTCTTTGGAAGGACTGATACTAAAGCTGAAACTCCAATACTTTGGCCACCTTATGCGAAAAGCTGACTCATTGGAAAAGACTCTGATGCTGGGAGGGATGGGGGGCAGGAGAAGAAGGGGATGACAGAGGATGAGATGGCTGGCTGGCATCACTGACTCGATGGACATGAGTTTGGGTGAACTCTGGGAGTTGGTGATGGACAAGGAGGTCTGGTGTGCTGTGATTCCTGGGGTCGTGAAGAGTCGGACATGACTGAGCGACTGAACTGAACTGAACTGAACTGACACAATATCCTTTCTGTGTTGGTGCTTGTATTTAAGACTGTGAATCTCATCAGCTTTTGCACAGTTAATGTCTCTATTAAACTCTTAAAAAGTATCTTCTATGGTTAATAAAATGTAAAGACTGCACCTGCTATTAAGCTAGCTTTCATTCTTACATATTTTCACAGGGAACCTCTTTAATGAATTTATTTTGAGAAGTTTTAAATAAAATTCTATGTCAGGATTTTACATTAATGTCCAGTAGGTGGTTAGATTTGTTCAATGTTAAAATAGGTATTATGGTAAATTCCTCATCAGTTAAATTACTAATTTAAAGTATAACATGTTTTTTATTAAGAGAAACTAACTTATAGAGAAGTTTGGCTAAGAATAGACAACTGCTAAGGCCCTTTGTTGTACAGAATTCTGTGCTTTAATAAATCATGATGTTGTAATAGAATTGTATCTTCCTGAGTAATAATTTATAGTGTTTCTCTAGTAAATCTTGAATAGCTTATTTAACTTCTGTGGTCAAAAAAAAATGTTCTGTTTCCAGTCACATGTTCTCTAAATCTCCATCTCGCTTATATGCTTGCCATCATATTTGCTTTACTGTATTTGCCTATACTGATTCTTGGTAGAATTCAGCTGTGAAGCCATCTGGACCGGGGCTTTTGTTTGCTGGAAGATTTTTGATTACAGTTTCAATTTCCATGCTTGTGATGGGTCTGTTAAGATTTTATATTTCTTCCTGGTCGAGTTTTGGAAAGTTGTACTTTTCTAAGAATTTGTCCATTTCTTCCACGTTGTCCATTTTATTGGCATATAGTTGTTGATAGTAGTCTCTTATGATCCTTTGTATTTCTGTGTTGTCTGTTGTGATCTCTCCATTTTCGTTTCTAATTTTGTTGATTTGATTTTTCTCCCTTTGTTTCTTGATGAGTCTGGCTAATGGTTTGTCAATTTTATTTATCCTTTCAAAGAACCAGCTTTTGGCTTTGTTGATTTTTGCTATGGTCTCTTTTGTTTCTTTTGCATTTATTTCTGCTCTAATTTTTAAGATTTCTTTCCTTCTACTAACCCTGGGGTTCTTCATTTCTTCCTTTTCTAGTTGCTTTAGGTGTAGAGTTAGGTTATTTATTTGACTTTTTTCTTGTTTCTTGAGGTGTGCCTGTATTGCTATGAACTTTCCCCTTAGGACTGCTTTTACCGTGTCCCACAGGTTTTGGGTTGTTGTGTTTTCATTTTCATTCGTTTCTATGCAAATTTTGATTTCTTTTTTGATTTCTTCTGTGATTTGTTGGTGATTCAGAAGCGTGTTGTTCAGCCTCCATATGTTGGAATTTTTAATAGTTTTTCTCCTGTAATTGAGATCTAATCTTACTGCATTGTGGTCAGAAAAGATGCTTGGAATGATTTCTATTTTTTTGAATTTACCAAGGCTAGCTTTATGGCCCAGGATGTGATCTATCCTGGAGAAGGTTCCATGTGAGCTTGAGAAAAAGGTGAAATTCATTGTTTTGGGATGAAATGCCCTATAGATATCAATTAGGTCTAACTGGTCTATTGTATCATTTAAAGTTTGTGTTTCCTTGTTAATTTTCTGTTTAGTTGATCTATCCATGGGTGTGAGTGGGGTATTAAAGTCTCCCACTATTATTGTGTTATTGTTAATTTCTCCTTTCATACTTGTTAGCATTTGTCTTACGTACTGTGGTGCTCCCGTGTTGGGTGCATATATATTTATAATTGTTATATCTTCTTCTTGGATTGATCCTTTGATCATTATGTAGTGACCTTCTTTGTCTCTTTTCACAGCCTTTGTTTTAAAGTCTATTTTATCTGATATGAGTATTGCTACTCCTGCTTTCTTTTGGTCCCTATTTGCATGGAAAATCTTTTTCCAGCCCTTCACTTTCAGTCTGTATGTGTCCCCTGTTTTGAGGTGGGTCTCTTGTAGACAACATATGTAGGGGTCTTGTTTTTGTATCCATTCAGCCAGTCTTTGTCTTTTGGTTGGGGCATCCAACCCATTTACGTTTAAGGTAATTACTGATAAGTATGATCCCGTTGCCATTTACTTTATTGTTTTGGGTTCGAGTTTATACACTGTTTTTGTGTTTCCTGTCTAGAGAATATCCTTTAGTATTTGTTGGAGAGCTGGTTTGGTGGTGCAGAATTCTCTCAGCTTTTGCTTGTCTGAAAAGCTTTTGATTTCTCCTTCATACTTGAATGAGATCCTTGCTGGGTACAATAATCTGGACTGTAGGTTATTTTCTTTCATCATTTTAAGTATGTCTTGCCATTCCCTCCTGGCTTGAAGAGTTTCTATTGAAAGATCAGCTGTTATCCTTATGGGAATTCCCTTGTGTGTTATTTGTTGTTTTTCCCTTGCTGCTTTTAATATTTGTTCTTTGTGTTTGATCTTTGTTAATTTGATTAATATGTGTCTTGGGGTGTTTCTCCTTGGGTTCATCCTGTTTGGGACTCTCTGGGTTTCTTGGACTTGATTCTTGAATTTTTAGCTTCAAAGTCGCAATAAATCTAGTTTCTCTTCATTTCTTTGCATGCATCTATCAGCCTAGTGATTTAAGGAAGCAGCGTCAAAAGGTAAACTGTTTAGTAATTTAGCATGCCTTTGTTTCTCTGTGAAGTATTAAAGAGTCCTTATCGTTAACAAGAATGAACACTGTGTGGTTATGTACTGGTGAATAATTGACGTTTTAATAGAAGTAATGAAACTCACCCACCACTTAAAATGTGCTGATGGTTCTGTTGAAAATTGGTCATTCGTTGGGACAGTTATAACAGTTTGCCTTTCTCCCACTTGTTTACCTTCTGATCATCTCATGCTTGTTTATAATAGACATAGTATTATTTATTATATTTAAAATTTTCTTTACTTATTTTTTTGGCCATGCTGCACAGCTTATGGGATCTTAGTTCTCCAGCCAGGGATCAGACCAGTGTCCCAGCAGTGAAAGTGCCAAGTCTTAACCTCTGGACCACCGTGGAATTTCCGCTTAGTGTTTTCTTATAAGAAATGACTGAATCAGAGCCATAGATGTTCGATTTGCGGGAGGCCAATTTAATGATGGTGGGTAGCAGTGTGCAGGAGACTCTGTGCGCCAGGCACATGCTTTCCGAGTCTGTCATCTCATCCCCAGGTGAGGTCCAGGCTGCTGCTATCCCCATTCAGCAGACATGGACACTAAGGCGTAGCAAGGCCAGGTACCCTGATCTCTGGTTTATAATTAATATTAAATAATAAATTAATATTTCACACTAGCATACTAAAAATTGATGTTAACTTATTTATAAGAACTCATATATTACATATATCACACAGTATATTTAAATGTGATAAAATTTTTCTTCATACTATTTATCTAAGATTAGAATTTAGTTATTATGCTTTCAAGGAATATTAAATTTGAACAATGAGAAAGGATTATAATTTATAGATTTGTTTGTTTTATCTGATAGAACATATATCTGTTTAATTATTAAATATCTTCTCTTAAAGAACTTACTCATTCTATACATTTCTACAGATTTAAGAAAGTCTTAAAAATGACAAGAAGGAAGTTAAGTGAATATGAAAATGGAGAGCTTAGTTTCCATGGAGATTTAAAAGACAGTCAAACTGAAATGGATATTCAAATTAATATGCTAAAACATAAGGTGATTTTTAATCAGTTTTAGAACCCCCAAATCACTTAATTTTGGGAAATATAAATCATTCCATGCTTTGAGCAGTGAAACACAGATTTGTCTGTTAATTTTTTAGGTTGGACACCAGTAAAAAAGACAACTTTTCCTTATATCATTTTGAGATAAAAAGGGCACACTCTTGACTCTCTCTGTCTTGAACCCTGGCTGGTGATCTGAAGCTAAGCAGCACAGCATTAATGACCCCAAAGCATCCGTTGTTTTTGGTGACAGGTTTGTTGAAATCTAATGAACATACCATGCAGTTCATTCATTTAAATTGTACAGTTCAGTGACTTTATTGTGTTTAAAGAGTTATACAGGCATTACCACGTTAGAACATTTTAATCACTCTCCAAAGAAGGGTGCCAGTTTTCCCTTCCTGATCTTCTCAGCCTGAGGGAGCCATGACTCCACTCACTGACTGTGTAGATGTCCCTTTTCTGGACATTTCGTGTCAGTGGAATCACACAATATGGGATCCTTTGTGACTGCCTTCTTTCATTTAGTGTAATATCTTCAAGGTACATCTAACATGTATCAGTATTTCCTTGATTTTATTGCTCAATAATATCCTATTGTATGGACATACCACATTGTATTTATCCATTCATCATCTGATGGACCTTTGGGGTTTTTCTACTTTTTGGCTAATGTCAATAATGTTACTGTGAACATTTATGTCTAAGTTTTGATGTGAATGTGTTTTTTCATTTCTTTTGGGAAAACAGTTATGAATAGAATTGCTGTATTAAACAGCAACTCTGTTTAACCTTTTGAGGACCTGCCATACTGTTTTCCAGCATGGCTGCATCATTTTATATTTTTATCCAAAGTATGTGAAACGTTCCCATTTCTATACATTCCTGTCAACACTAGTCATTACCTGTCTCTGTGAGTATAGCCATCCTAGCAAGTATGAAGTGGCATCTTGTGGTGTTTTATTTCTCTCTCTGAGGAGAGGACAATGAAGATTGAGTTCTAGATTAGTAACTACTCAAAGCTACCCATCTCTTTTAGAATTTTAGTAAATTGAGATGAGGTCAAAAGTCTGATTTTGGTAATTAAACTATTTCTAGTTATTTCTTATAGTTCAAATCATATGCCTCATTGCTTACTAGTCTTCATTGTTTTCAAACTTGAGCAGAAATTCTAAGGAGTCACAACTGCCTATGTGTAAGAAATTGTAATTGAAGGGAACCCTGAAAAAACTTCTTCCTGAATAGTCCTTAAGTCTTCCTTCTAGTTATATGCTTCTTCTCATCAACATTGTCATTAAAAATCTCACCCTTTATTATATTCCACTTTATAGGAGACCAGTTCCTACCTGCATTTAAGTTATGTTTCTTTATTTTCTCTTTTTCAAAAATCCATTTTTCTGTTTTTTTTCCTAATCAGCTTTAAGTTTAGTGGCTTCAATAAACAACATTGGTTTCATTCAAAACCTACACTTAGGAAAAGGTGGCCAGGATGGCTGGCTTCTCATCCCCTCGGCTTCAGGTGGGGCAGCTTGAGGGCTGGGGGCTGGAATCGGGTGAAGGTGTGTTCATGCCCATGTCTGATAGTTGGTGTCTGTGGTCGGCTGGACTTTGGTGAAGGCAGACAAGTGAAACACCTACCCTGAACACCTAGGCTCTCTTTGCAGCCTGGGCTTACTCGCAACATGGAGCCTGGTTCCCAGGTTGAGAGCCAGGCAGAAGCTCTGCTGCCTTGTCTAACCTCGCTTTGCAGTTCACACAGCATCACTTTCATCATCTTCTGTTCAATAGGAGCAAGTCACTTATACTTGGCCTATATTCTACCTCTCTTACAGAATAAAGTTTTTTAAAACTAATGGGTACATTTAAAAACTAGCACAGTTACTCACTGGCCACAATTTTTTATATTCCTTCCAATGAAAAGTACCCTTTTCCCTACCCGTTCCCTCACAAGTCTCAGTTGTTAACAGTGTCAGGTCCAGGCTCAAGTAGAGGTCTTGCCATCTTCATCAGGTACAGATGGCACATGGGGATGAGGTTTCTGGGTGTGATTTCTAGAATGTGACCCTGTGAGCACAACCCTCTCAGTACTAAGCCTTGAGAACTAAAGGGACAAGTTATCTTCCACCCACACTCCCACCATTCTGCTGAATGACTAGACTCTCCTGTTCAGAAATGGGAAATGGGAGGCACCGTAGTCCATAGCAGCTCTGAGGTCCAGTTTGGTGCTGCCAGCTCTGTGATGAGGACTTGGTCCTGCCCATAGGAGTGCTTCTCCTTTGCTCTACCCTCTGAGCTCTGTGTGCTGTCCTTTTCATAAGAAATGACCTCTGTCTGTAGCTGAGTCATGTTTCTTAAGCCACTTCCTCTTCATTGAACTTCTAAGAAAATCCTAAAGGCCTATTCTCATTTGTATGTCTTGGTCTCTGTTAGGTCAAGCATCGTTTTTTTGCTGCCAAGGTTCTCTTTAAAGCTTTTAGTGTCCTGTGAATTGGATTGGGATTCACATTATTGGAGAGGCTACCCTCACAAATCTTTTTTGAGAGAAGCTCTGCACCTTGGGCTTCTTGTGAAGCTTTGTAGGATGATGCCTTTAAAATTCTTATGCCCTTAAGATCTTTAAAGGAATTTGAGGCACCACCTTAAGTCTTCCCATGGTCCTAATGAAGGATTTTATAGTCTACAGGCTTCACCTTTAGTCCATGTTTTCCTGGCAGCACCCTAGATTTGATCTTAGCCCAGTAGCTGTTTTTCTCTTTTAGCATCATGTGACCACTGGACATGTGAAGATGCTGTAAAGGAGATAACAGATATTGAACCCAAATATAATTGAGCCTGGTTCCTTTATATTTAATAGTCCCCCCCCCCTTTTTTTTGATGGCTTATCCTTCTCATTGATGTTACTTTCAACTGGTTCATAGGAAGAGTCTCCTTTCCCCTGTGTTTCAGTGTCATTTTCTTCTCTTGCCTAGAAGCTGTCACCAACAGCCTCTTTAAGGGCCATCAGGATTCAGTTTACAATGTCATGAAGCCCTTTGGGTTTTCATTTCTTTCTATGAGTCCATTCAGATCTCACCTACCTCCAGGTTGAAAGACATTCTCACATCTTTTAGTTCTTTTTTAATGGCATTTTTAATATCAGTATCTGTGCCAGGTATTTATTGCCAGCAAATTGTATAATAAAGCACGTCAAAGCGTAGTGGCTCAAAACAGCATTTACTTTGTTTGAAAAGTTGTGTTGGGGCAAAGCTTAGTGAGTGAGGCCAGCACGTTTCTTTTCCAGTCAGCATCAGCTGGGATGTCATGAAGGTGGGGGCCAGAGTCATCTGAAAATTAGCTCATGCACATGTCTGGCAGTTGGAGCTGGCTTTTGGATGGGGCATTAGTTGGGAGCGGTCATTGGAGGCACTGACAAGGTGCTCAGTATGTGGTCTTGGCTTCTTCACAGCATAGTGACTGATGCTAAGGGTGGGCTTTCCCACAGAGCAAAAGTCAGGTTCCCCAGACTCTGTCCAGTAGAAATCAGTTACTGAGGCCAACACATATTTAAGGGGAGGGAATTGCAGAGAAAAGTGTCAAAGAATTTGTAGACAGTTTCAATACCACCACCTCCACTCACCTCGACTTACTGAGTAATCATTCTGTCTAAAGGAAAGTTCTTTGCAACTCGGTGTCACTGAAATTCCCGCAAATTTTGTTTGTTGTTTTGTTTGATATATTCTGTTCTGTGAAGAGTAACAAATGGTTACAAAAATGAGGCATTTTTGTTGTTGTTGTTCAGAGAAATGTATGGATCATCTCACTAAGCTATTAAGAGATGGGATTTCTTTAACCTTTTGAATTATTTTTCTTTGGAATGCAGTTCAAATTAGCAAAAACTATTTAGTTCAGAAAAAGACTTATGGGATTAGAATCCATATTTACAAGATTTATTAATGAGAGTCTTATTTTCACAATCTTCTTTTGGGAAGCGTTTATTAACTCAGCCCTAGATAACTCAATACAGTATCCCTCAAACTTCTTTAAAACATGGGGCATTAAGATGGGGGGAAGGAGTAGAGACATTCTACTAAGAGGTGACTTGTAGTCATTTTATGGAGAAAAAAATAGAAAAGAGTGTAAAATCAAGTGCAAATGTTGTGTGACAAAGATGATCACAGTGAAGAATATATGTTGTGACTCTTGGTGGTTTGAACTTCTCTCTTGATTCTCTGAGTAATCCCTGGTCCTACGTTCTACCATACAGATACCATCGTATCTATTTGATCCTGGGTTTGAGTTAGGCTGTGCTCAGTCCACTTGCCTCATTACCAAACAGTATTGTTTTATTCTTGCAGATTGAGGATCTTACAGCAGAGCTGGAAACTGCATTGTCAAAATGTCTGCACCTGGATGCAAAAAATCAAGTTCTTCAAGAGGAGTTATTATCTATGAAAGGAATGTAAAAGAAATGTGAAAAACTAGAGAAGAATAAAAAGAATTTGGAGCAAGAAGTAGTGAACCTCAGAAGTTATATATAAATGTATATTGTAGAACACAGTCAAGTAGAGCAGTATAAATGGGAGATTGAAGAAAGGGCTAAACAGGATCTCGTAGAGAAATTAAACTGAGTCAACCTATTTTTGCAGGTTAATTTGTTCATCTGTCATGTGCTTGAATTCACCTCATTGTAAATTACGTTTTGGATCTATACAGCTTATGTGTTTCCTCTACTTCCCTTTGAGCAATTGGCTTGGTAGTTTTCTGGAAGGAAGGGGACACTTGTTTCTCCCTTTAAATATTTCTGTTTCCATCACAGTTATCACCAAATTGACCTATCAGAATGATTCTCACTAGAAAATCCTTTCATTTATAAGACCAATTGGTATAAAACAAGACTACCAAGAGGAAAAGAAAATAGTGTGGTTTAGAACTGGTACCATCCTCTTGAATTATTTTTAAGTTGTCTTGTTAATTTTTAAAAACATTTTAAGTTGATCCTCTTGTTCTTTGAATTATCAGATTATATAAGCACCACTATAACAATAATTCCACTTTAATTTTATAATTCACATTTAATTCACTTCACATTGATGATAATTGTTCTAAACTTCTGCTCTTTTTTTTTTTAACCTTTAAAATTGCTTTCTGAATCACTGACTCAAAACTAAAGGGAGCAAATATCATTTTCAGGTTAATGATTATTTTTAAAATGTTATCTTTTTAAATTGGCCTTAGATAAAAGCAGCTCTCAGGATAACTTAGAGCAGTTACAATAGAAGAATAATGCTTCCATAAGAAGTCAGATGGAACTCAGAATTAAAGACTTGGAATCTGAACTCTCCAAGATGAAAACTTTGCAAGATTCTCATAAAGCAGAGTTGGAAAAATATAAGCAACTCTACCTAGTAGAAGTAGAAGTTAGAAAGTCATTGGAAGGTAAACTAGACAAGTGAAAACACAGAATCACAGAAAGTAAATTTAGTTTGTTAATTTGTCTCTAAAGCCTAATTTTTATAGAGCGCAGTTCATGAGATTAGTAGAAATGGAAAGCTAACTAGATGGTCAGTGCTAGAGGGCGCCCTAATATAAACTATTAATATTGTGTCCTTTTAAGTTTTACCACACAGAGTCGGAAACGACTGGAGTGACTTAGCAGCAGCAGCACACTGCATAAAGGCATGTGAAATTGGGGGCAATTAACACTGGAGTGAAAGGCAGGATAATTCACAGAGTGGCTAGAAATAGTATGTCAGTATGACATACTGTCATACTGTCATAATAGTCAGTATGACCTGACTGAGCGGGGGTGTGGACGATGGAAAGGGCAGATGGCACCTCCAGTGCCTAGTCCAGGTTTTCCCACTGTCTGAAAGCAGAGCACTCCTAGGAAGCCTTTCATAAGCCAAAACAGCATACAGCAAAGAAGCAGGTACCCGAGGTCATATTCTCCTAGTTAAAGCCTAAAATGAATATGCACAAGTGAAGCACAGGTGCTCCCAGACAGGGTTCAGGGTTGTGGTGACTTGACACTGAGATGTGGGGTGTGGCTTCCAGGGAAGGAGCTCAGTGGGGCCAGTCTCCCTGCTTGGGGAGCGCGATGCCTCTCACTGTAAAACGTACACTGAACCTTTTTATATGAAATCAAAAAGTCTCTTAAAAAAATTTTTTTTTTTGATTATCAAAAAAGATGCTGACGTAGGCCTTTCCTAGAAGTGAAGTAACATAAAGTGAACTTTGGAAAAGTAGGGGATACTTGTAATTGTTCCTGGGGCTGTTTTAGCTCTTTTCAATCACGCATTGACTTTCTTGTCCTCCCCTCTAGATTGTGACTCTAGATGATTCCTCAGAGGCAAAAGCTTAATTTCTCTGAGGTCATGAGTGAAATGTGTATACAAGCGTGGTGAAAGCAAATGCTTGAAAGTGGCTTTGTGGGATGGGGTGTTTCTTCATCCCTGAACTGTTTCCTGGAGGCAGGTGTGTCCCAGAGGGCAGCAGGTGTCACTGTGTGAGGCCACCTCCCTCTCTCTCTGATGCCCTTTCTCTCCTCTCCCAACTGTGACTTGTTACTTGAGAAGCCCTAGACACATGTGTACTTCTTTAGAACAGGATTACAGCTATCATTGTTTACAGGAGGTCTGCTCTGTGTTTTCAGTGTTCAAACAGTTTATTGGGAATTCCATTTACTATATGGCAACTTTAAAAATGCAGATCATTAAGTTGGTGTTTTTCATCTTCCTCAGGACTCATGAGAGACTGGCAGTTATCAGCAGCAAACTTGAGGTGGAGAAAGAGCAGAACAAATCTTTACTTGGCACTCTTAGCACGAGGCCAGTCCTGGAGCCCCCTTGTGTTGGAAATTTCAGTAATCCTTTAGTGCTCAATGGAAATCTTACTCCAAGAGCAAACGCAGGGTTTTCTACCTCAATTCCACACCCTTTGAATAACAGCATGGAGACTCACTTGACCAAGGTTAGTTCTATTATCTTTTTTCCACTGGGTTTCAGATTTCTGATATGAATGATCCTTGTTTTTAATTTCGTGAACTTCTGAGTTGTTTATTTGACTTAATGCACACTAAGTAAAAGTCATAATTAGCTGTGCTAATAAAGGAGACAGAAATGTTATGATTTTTTTTTTTGTCCCAGAGTTCTTGATTTTAAGAGATACTTACTACATTATTAAATTTCTTGAAAAACTGCGTTTAAATTCTACTTTAGAAATGAAATCTTATTGCCTAGTATCCAAAAGTATTCTTTCAGATATTTCACTTCCTTTCTAATTGATTTCAGTTGGCAATGGTTCATAATCATTTCCAAGCTCTGCTGTACCCAACAAAGTTTTTCTGTCTCTAAGCATAAGTGAATCACTGGCATCTAAACACTAACCACATATGGATGCTTTTTGTTTAAAGGAATCCTAGATAAATCCTTTTTATGAATTAAATAAACTTACAATACTAAACCAAAACATTAATTTCTAGTTTTAGCTTAACATTTTTTTGTCATTTTCTTACATTAATGTCATTTCTTACAAAAATGACATTTTTATAAGTTTCTTTAATTGCTTCTTTTACCTATAGCATTTTTATTTAAAATTAAAAAAAAATCTTGCTGAGCATTTCTAGATTTGTAGTTAATTCAAACATTTTAAACATTATAAATGAAGCTCACTTTATCTCTATCTTGACATCACCTGGATGAATTGTATCTAAGATAGCAATGATGGGGAGTCTTTAAATTGCAACCAGTTTTCACTGTTGAATCATTGTGATTAAAATATCTATTTCAGTCAGTGCACACAGGTTTATAGTTTTAATGGTGTTTTCCTGATGTTTGTGATGCACGGAAAAGTAGCCCTTGTTAAATGCAGTCTCAACCTGTTTTCTCATTTGACTTCTTGCCATCATAGGAGAACAATTTAGGTTTCTTTCACAGCACTGCATCTACATTGGGTCTTAGTACTTGAGAGCTATGGAACTGGAGGATGTGCTTTAGCTGTGCAGTCACAGTGGGCCTCCGAACACTTCATCCCAAGTTAGACACTTCCCCACACAGGCCTAAGAGGAGGAAGCAAATGCTTGACCCCTGTCCCAGACACAGGTTGCCTACTGCACACCCAAGTTCATGGTGCTGTGGGCACATACATCTTTTCAAAGTAGAGGAACCAAGCAAGCCCTTCTCCCAAACTCACCGGTTAGGTAAATCTCCTCACCTCTCATAAGGAGGGTAGGAGTATAAGTCCTCACCTTGAAACTTTTCTCCTTCAAGTTCCCTGTCGTGTGTTTTTTAAAAAATTTATGCTTCATAAATTAACTATATCAACTGACTGCTACCTATAGAAGTTTGACATTAATTTATTCTTGTTCTTGCCTTTAAAACAGATTTAGTTAGAAAGCTACTATGTCATGTCATGCCACAAGCATTATTGAACTATGTAATAAAGTTTTACATATTCATTTTCTCTGCATTATAGTTAAAAATACATGTGTTTTTTCTTAATCTGAGGAAGTAGCTGGCATAGGACTCTGGACTCAGTAAGAAAGTCATTACCTTTCTTACTTCTTTTGTAGAATTACAAACTTTGCCTAAATCATGACTCTCATACCTTAAAAAAAGTTTGTTTGTATTTTTTCAAAGAAAACAACCTTTATTTAAAAAAAAAAAAAAACTTTTGTGTGGAACCATATTATATAAAACAGAGACAAGTATAAAGCCTTTTAGCCAAAGGAATGGCCAGAGGTCCTGTACTTGTGACTTCTCAGTTCCTCAACCCTGCAGTGACCCCTGTGGGACCTTTCCCTTCTATGGGACATAGTTCAGAAACTAACAGTTCTGTGTTAATCCTTCTCACTAAACACCTTTAGAATACAAACTTGCTGGTTCATTGTTTTATTGTGTATAACTTTCTCACCTTTCTGTGTTTTTGTTAAATGGAAAAGTTCAAAGAAAATTGCAGGTGTGTTCTCCTTAATAATATTCATCTCAAACTACTTCCTCCATTTGAACAGGATCCTCACCTAGAAATCAAAATAAAGGTCTCAGAAGTATGTATTTAGGGCAGGAGCTGTTAAGGGGAGAAGATAGTAATCTTGTGGGTCATTCCTAGGATCATGGGTCATTCTCTAATTCTTTGAAATTATGTATACTTGATAGACTGATATTTATTGTACTTTTTATCAGATTAACCTTCCATATATATGTTCTCTGTTATTTATAAGCGGAATAAGTAGGAATGCATTCTTTTATTTATGTGATTATTTTTCTACTTAAGTAATCTTCAAGTTAGGTCTAGTCTCTAAAAGTATTATTTATTTATTTTTAAATTTTATTTTATTTTTAAACTTTACAATATTGTATTGATTTTGCCAAATATCAAAATGAATCCGCCACAGGTATACATGTGTTCCCCATCCTGAACCCTCCTCCCTCCTCCCTCCCCATACCATCCCTCTGCATCCTCCCAGTGCACCAGCCCCAAGCATCCAGTATCGTGCATCGAACCTGGACTGGTGACTCGTTCCATATATGATATTATATGTAGTTCAATGCCATTCTCCCAAATCATAAAAATATTATTTAAATGTCACATTTAGTAATCTGTATAACATTCCTATGATAATATCTCTTGCTTAACTTAAAGATAAATAATATTTGACTTATTTCAGATGTGGCAGGAGTTGGACAGGAGTATAACTAGAGAACTAAGAGAAGGTATGTTGCCAAAATGTATGAATTAAATTTAGATATTGATTTCTGAAATACACTGTAAACAATAAATGGCATCTCTTTCCATTGTTTGGATAACAGATGCTATGTTAATTTTTTTTCTTATACATAGCTAATGAAAAATGTGAAAGCATGACCAGTCATAGTGAAAAATATTCTTCTTCCTCATTTATTCATCATGTTCCATAGTTTAAAAAAAATCTCAAAAGGTCTATGTAGTTCTATTTATTTCTGGCTGTATCCTTTCTCTACTACTGCCATCCCTGTGGAACTGTCCATCTGCACCCTGACACCATTTTCAGAAAGCATGGAGTTCATCAGTGTCTCAAGTGTCTGGTAGTGGTTAAGGCTAGAACACCCAGACTCAAGCAGTTATGTTTGCATACCTGTCACTTGGTGGGCGACTTTATAATTTCTGTGTCATTGACTTTGTCACTAGTTTATCTCTTGCCCTCAGGAAAAGCTCCAAACACCTGCATTAATTTGGGTCCTTCCAAAGTAGTTGGCCTTATCTTATCTCTTTACCACCTTATTCTGCCGCTTAGCTGTGCATCTAACCAGCCAGACTGTGTAGGATCCCACAGATTCGTTTCCTCACCTCTGGTCTTTGTATGTGCTTCTCCCCTCTGACTCTTGTACTTTTTCCTGTCATTCAGGTAGCTACTTCCATAACACCTCCACCAAAAAGGAGGCTGTCCCTTCTTAGTGTTCCTTGTTCCATATTGTATACGTGTCTTAGTATTTATGACTCTATGGAAATTGTCTGTTCATCTGTTTTTATATTTTATGACATTATCATTTCTCAGGGTGACTGGGTCACTTTCATCTTGTAATTCCAGTGTTTGTCACAGCACCTTAGCAGATAGTTATTGAGTAAATGAATGAAGAATGAGAAAGCCACAAGCTCTGATACTCAGCCGCATATGGGACCATGGGCTGATTATATAATTGTAATCTTGTATTTTGTTTTCTGTCATTTATAGCTATGTTTCATTTTTCAGAGCACCTAGAAATGTCTTAGGCTTTTGTTTTTTTTTTTTTTTTAACTAATACTGAGTTAACTCAAGTATTTTAGATAAAGGACATAATCCTTTTTCTTTCCAGCTGCTGCTGAATTTGAATCTGAGTCCTATGGATTGTCTCCTCTAGGAGCTACAGATGGGTCAAATCTGTCTCAGGACCTGCTTTTGAAAACATCACAAGAATGTGTACAGATTTTGAAGAAAAAAAATATATGATCTGAAAGATAAATAGTAAAAATTTCCCCTCTTTTCTGTTTTCATGACATTTTAGTTGTTTCTCATTAAACATGATGAGAAAATCTTTATAAAAGGGAAATACTTTTGTGTGTATGATGAAAATTTATATGGTATTTTAAAAATACTACTTTTAAGTAGTATTAATACTACTTTTAAACAGTAGTATCCAAGTACTTTTGGTACTAAGTATTTTCTCTGCAGCTAACTTAAGCAATTTAAAAACCAGCACTGTTAAGTTTTCCATATTCAAATTGAAAGTGTTAGTCACTCAGTCGTGTCTGACTCTGCGACCAATGGACTGCAGCCCACCAGCCTCCTCTGTCCTCCACTATCTTGTGGGGTTAGCTCAAGTTCATGCCCATTGAGTTGGTGATGCTATCCAATCCTCTCGTCCTCTGTTGTCCCCTTTCTCCTCCTGCCTTCCATCTTTCCCAGCATAAGAGTCTTTTCTGATGAGTCAGCTCTTCACATCAAGTGGCTGAAGTATTGGAGCTTCAGCCTCAACATCAGTCCTTCCAATGAGTATTCAGGATTGATTTCCTTTAGGATTGACTGGTTTAATCTCCTTGCAGTCCAAAGACTCTTGAGAGTCTACTCCCAACACCACAGTTCAAAAGCATTAATTCTTTGGCAGTCAGCCTTCTTTATTGTATAACTCTCATATCCATACATGACTACTAGAAAATAGTGTATATATGTTAACCCCAATCTCCTAATTTGTCCTTCCCCTCATGTTTCCCCTTTCATAACCATAATTTGATTTTCATATATTTTGAGTTGTTTTCTGTTGTGTAAATAAGTTTATTTTTATTAAATTCCACGTGTAAGTAATGTGATACTTGTTTTTCTCTGAGTTACCTCACTAGTATTGTAATTTTGAGATCCATCTGTGTTGCTGCAAATGCCATTATTATTTCTTTTTATGGCCGAGTAATATTCCATTTTCGTTGTGTCTCTGTGTGTGTGTGTGTGTATACCACATCTTCTTTATCCATTCTTCTGTTGATGGACACTTAGGTTGCTTTAATGTCTTTGCTATTGTAAATGGTTCTGCAGTGAACATTGGGGTGCATGTACCTTTTTGAATTATGGTTTTCTCCAGATATATGCCCAGGACTGAGATTGCTGAATCATATGGCAACTCTATATTTAGTTTTTATAGCAACCTTTATAGAGTTTTCTACAGTGGGTGTACCTAGTTGCATTCCATAAGTGGTGTAGAAGGATTCCATTTTCTCTACACTCTCTCCAGCATTTATTGTTTGTATATTTTTTGATGGTGGCTATTCTGATTGGAGAAGGGAATGGAAAACCACTTCAATATTCTTGCATTGAGAACCCCATGAACAGTATGAAAAGGCAAAATGATAGGATACTGAAAGAGAAACTCCCCAGGTCAGTAGGTGCCCAATATGCTACTGGAGATCAGTGGAGAAATAACTCCAGAAAGAATGAAGGGATGGAGCCAAAGCAAAAAGAAGACCCAGCTGTGGATGTGTCTGGTGATAGAAGCAAGGTCCGATGCTGTAAAGAGCAATATTGCATAGGAACCTAGAATGTCAGGTCTAAGAATCAAGGCAAATTGGAAGTGGTCAAACAAGAGATGGCAAGAGTGAATGTCGACATTCTAGGAATCAGCGAACTCAAATGGACTGGAATGGGTGAATTTAATTCAGATGATCAATTTATCTACTACTGCGGGCAGGAATCCCTCAGAAGAAATGGAGTAGCCATCATGGTCAAAAAAGAGTCTGAAATGCAGTACTTGGATGCAATCTCATAAAGGACAGAATGATCTCTGTTTGTTTCCAAGGCAAACCATTCAATATCACAGTAATCCAAGTCTATGCCCCAACCAGTAACGCTGAAGAAGCTGAAGTTGAAGCTCCTATGAAGACCTACAAGACCTTTCAGAACTAACACCCCCAAAAGATGTCCTTTTCATTATAGGGGACTGGAATGCAAAAGTAGGAAGTCAAGAAACACCTGGAGTAACAGGCAAATTTGGCCTTGGAATACAGAATGAAGCAGGGCAAAGACTAATAGAATTTTGACAAGAAAATGCACTGGTCATAACAAACACCCTCTTCCAACAACACAAGAGAAGACTCTACACATGGACATCACCAGATGGTCAACATCGAAATCAGATTGATTATGTTCCTTGCAGCCAAAGATGGAGAAGCTCTATACAGTCAGCAAAAACAAGACCAGGAGCTGACTGTGGCTCAGACCATGAACTCCTTATTGCCAAATTCAGACTTAAGTTGAAGAAAGTAGGGAAAACCACCAGACCATTCAGGTATGACCTAAATCAAATTCCTTATGATTATACAGTGGAAGTGAGAAATAGATTTAAGGGCCTAGATCTGATAGAGTGCCTGATGAACTATGGAATGAGGTTTGTGACATTGTACAGGAGGCAGGGATCAAGACCATCCCCATGGAAAAGAAATGCAAAAAAGAAAAATGGCTGTCTGGGAAGGCCTTACAAATACCTGTGAAAAGCAAAGGAGAAAAAGAAAGATATAAACATCTGAATGCAGAGTTCCAAAGAATAGCAAGAAGAGATAAGAAAGCCTTCTTCAGTGATCAATGCAAAGAAATAGAGGAAAACAACAGAATGGGAAAGACTAGGGATCTCTTCAAGAAAATCACAGATACCAAAGGAGCATTTCATGCAAAGATGGGCTCAATTAAGGACAGAAATGGTATGGACCTAACAGAAGAAGAAGATATTAAGAACAGATGGCAAGAATACACAGAAGAACTGTACAAAAAAAATCTTCACGACCAAGATAATCACGATGGTGTGATCACTCACCTAGAGCCAGACATCCTGGAATGCAAAGTCAAGTAGGCCTTAGAAAGCATCACTACAAACAAAGCTAGTGGAGGTGATAGAATTCCATTTGAGCTCTTCCAAATCCTGAAAGATGATGTTGTGAAAGTGCTGCACTCAATATGCCAGCAAATTTGGAAAACTCAGCAGTGGCCACAGGACTGGAAAAGGTCATTTCATTCCAATCCCAAAGAAAGGCAATGCCAAAGAATGCTCAAACTACTGCACAACTGCACTCATCTCACATGCTAGTAAAGTAATGCTCAAAATTCTTCAAGCCAGCCTTCAGCAATATGTGAACCATAAACTTCCTGATATTCAAGCTGGTTTTAGAAAAGGCAGAGGAACCAGAGATCAAATTGCCAACATCTGCTCGATCATGGAAAAAGCAAGAGAGTTTCAGAAAAACATCTATTTCTGCTTTATTGACTATGCCAAAGCCTTTGACTGTGTGGATCATAATCAACTGTGGAAAATTCTGAAAGAGATGGGAATACCAGACCACCTGATCTGCCTCTTGAGAAATTTGTATGCAGGTCAGGAAGCAACAGTTAGAACTGGACATGGAACAACAGACTGGTTCCAAATAGGAAAAGGAGTACATCAAGGCTGTATATTGTCACCCTGCTTGTTTAACTTATATGCAGAGTACATCATGAGAAATGCTGGACTGGAAGAAACACAAACTGGAATCAAGATTGCCAGGAGAAATATCAATAACCTCAGATATGCAGATGACACCACCCTTATGGCAGAAAGTGAAGAGGAACTAAAAAGCCTCTTGATGAAAGTGAAAGAGGAGAATGAAAAAGTTGGCTTAAAGCTCAACATTCAGAAAATGAAGATCATGGCATCCAGTCCCATCACTTCATGGGAAATAGATGGGGAAACAGTGGAAACTGTGTCAGACTTTATTTTTCTGGGCTCCAAAATCACTGCAGATGGTGACTGTAGCCATGAAATTAAAAGATGCTTACTCCTTGGAAGGAAAGTTATGACCAAGCTAGATAGCATATTCAAAAGCAGAGACACTACTTTGCTAACAAAGGTCCGGCTAGTTAAGGCTATGGTTTTTCCTGTGGTCATGTATGGATGTGAGAATTCGACTGTGAAGAAGGCTGAGCGCCGAAGAATTGATGCTTTTGAACTATGGCGTTGGAGAAGACTCTTGAGAGTCCGTTGGTCTGCAAGGAGATCCAACCAGTCCATTCTGAAGGAGCTCAGCCCTGGGATTTCTTTGGAAGGAATGATGCTAAAGCTGAAACTCCAGTATTTTGGCCACCTCATGCAGAGTTGACTCATTGGAAAAGGCTCTGATGCTGGAAGAGATTGAGGGCAAGAGGAGAAGGGGACGACAGAGGATGAGATGGCTGGATGGCATCACTGACTCAATGGATGTGAGTCTGGGTGATCTCCGGGAGTTGGTGACGGACAGGGAGGCCTGTCATGCTGCGATTCATGGGGTCGCAAAGAGTCGGACACGAGTGAGTGACTGATCTGATCTGATTCTGATTGGTGTGAAATGATAGCTTATTATAGTATTTCTGAATTTCTATAGTAAATAGTGATGTGGGGCATCCTTTCTGAGCATCCCTCATGTGCTTTTTGGTTGTCTATAGGTGTTCCTTATAGAAATGTGTATTTAGATCTTATACTCATTTTTTGATCAGGTTGTTTGTTTTTTTATATTGAGTTCTTTGAGCTGTTTGAATATGTTGGAGATTAATCCCTTGTCAATTACATCATTTGCAAATATTGTCTCCCATTCTGTGGGTTGTTGTCTGTCTTGTTTATGATTTCCTGCACTGCACAAAAACTTTTACGTTTGATTATATCCCATTTGCTTATTTCTGTTTTTATTTTCATTACTCTAAGAGGTGGATGAAAAAAGATCCTGCTGTAATTTATGTCAGAGTGTGTTCTGCCTATATTCTCCTCTGAGTCTTACAGGACCTGTCTTATATTTAGGTGCTTAATCCATTTTGAGTTTATTTTTGTGTATGATGTTAGGGAGTGTTCTGATTTCCTTCTTATACATGTAGCTGTTGAGTTTTCTCAGAACTACTTATTGAAGGGCCTGTCTTTTCTCCTTTGTACAGTCTTGCCTCCTTTATCCTAGAATAATTGACCACAGGTATGTAGGTTTCCCTCTGGACTTTCTGTCTTGTTCTGTTGATCATTCAATATATTTCTGTTTTTGTGCTAGTACTGTGTTTTGATTACTGAAACTTGCAGAGTAGTCTGCAGTCAGGGTACCTGATTCTGTTGGCTCTTTGCTTTTCTTTCTCAAGATTGCTTTGTCTATTTGGGGTCTTTTGTTTCCATACACACTGTAAAAATTTTTTGTTCTAGTTGTGTGAAAAATGCCATTGGTAGTTTAATAGAAATTGCACTGAATCTGTAGGTTGCTTTGGATACTATAGTTATTTTGACAGTTATATAGGTATAATGTCACTTTCATTTTTGTATTTCAGTTTCCTCTCTTTCCTTCTGAGTTTAGGTAAGGGTTTATTGATATTGTTTGTTTCTTTCAGGAAATGAACTTATAGTTCTTGCATATGAGCACTGGGCTGGCACACCAGGCCTCTGTGGGCAATGTGTTTAGAGGTGTTGCTTAGCAATGATCATTCTGGGATCAAAGATCTCAAACCGTTGAGCTTCCCAGCCGGGAGGTTGTGGCGGGATGGCTCTGGCTTACCTGTAGTGCTTGTGTTGGGTTTAGGGGACTGTGACGAGCCGAGGGAGAGGTGAGGTGTATTTGGAGTCCATAGGCTCTACAATGAAGAAGATTTTTGGCTTTGGGAGTAAGAAGGATGTGTTGCCCTTTGGCTCCTCCATCAACCCAGTGAGAGACAGCAGTCATGGAATCAACTTCCAGCCCAGGTAACGCATCTGAGACAAAGTCCTCAGAAAGATCCAGAAAGCTGCCATTGTGGGCAACATAGCCAAAGTGCAGCATTTGGAAAAAATGGCCTGAACGACAGGGACAAGATGAACAGGTAAGCGAGGTGGAAGGGCCTGGCAGACATTCCTCCAAGGCTCCTGGATACCTTCCTGGGATCCAGCACCCCGCAGACTTTATAGGCAGCAAAAAGCCTTAGCTGGTTTTGGACCCACTTATAATTCCCCTTATAGAGCTTTACTGATAGTTTTGAAGTCATTTAACTGAATGTTGGTAATCACAGAAATGTAATGAAACATGGTTAGCATCTGTTTTTCCTTTCTTCCTCCTACTTTTTATTTGCATGGGTTAGCATGATGTACTCATGAGTAAAAGCTCTCAAATTATATAGCCTTCAAGAAATCATCTGAACCTTATGGCTCTCACATTTTTTCTCATGTGATTTATGAAAACACTTCTTCATGGATCGCCTATTGTAGATTATGGCAGTGGACAGATTTCTGATGTTGTCAATATCTTATTTTTAATGTATATATTTTTTATACAGTAAGGTTATATATTACAGACAACTGCATAGGGAGCAAAATAATTCCCATGCCAAATCAATTTCTGGATTAAAAATTCTTCAGATACAATTCAATATCTATTTATATCAGTGTACACTTAGATATATGTGTTCTTTTCTGAAGGACCTTAGAAGACAGTTTTGAAGTAGGAAGCTGGCTGTGTCCTTGAATAGGAAGACATTTTCTTAGGATGTATGTTCTTTCTATATTTAAACCAAATCAACATTTGATGGTTTTAAAGATTTTGGGTTACATATGCTGTCTTTAATTGTTGTGGTGAAATTAAAAGTTTTGTATAGTAGAAGATTTGCCCTTCCAGATATCAAAATGTGCTATAAGTGCCCACAAAGTGTTCATTTACTAACAACTGAAAAGATATATAAATGAATGGAACAGAATGCCAAACACCCACATGTATGTAAAACTTTAGAACTTGAAAATGATGACCTTTTCTGTTAGAAATGATAAACTGTGTGTAGATGGTGGAGAAATAAGCTGGTAAAAGAGAAAAGTAACTCGATTTTTATCTCACCAAAAACTTTCAGATAGAGTATGGATCAAACATTTCAAATATACACAGTGAGAAAAGTACCAGAAAAAAACTCAGATTCCTATTTATACATTTTTTATCTGCTGACAAAACCTTCTGTTTTTTCTATTTCTGCTATTTCTTAACCTTAATTTTTTTTTAAATTGGAGAATAATTGCTTTACCATGTTGTGTAGTTTTCTGTTGTATAACATCATAAATCAGTTGTAAGTATACATATATCCCCTTCCTTGTGAGCCTCCCTCCCACCCCAAAGACCTTTCTAAAAATGATTTCAAAAGTAAGAATTCTGTAGTTTCCTGGATTTTGACACACACACACAGACACCAAATGAAAGAAAAAAGAAAAGAAATCTGGATGTTGATTTAACATTTTAAGAACACAAAAAATTTAAAACTCTCTGTAGATCAAGCTGTCTATAGGCAAGTCGGATTAGCAGACAGGGCTTGTCTTTTTGGCACTAATAGGAATGTGGCACAGAAAAAAAAATGATTTATCACTTTCAATTTTTTTTTAGAATTTTTTTTGAGGATTAATATTTTCTGACAATTTTCAGAAGTCAAGGGAGTCTAGGGAGTTCCTTGGTCATCCAGTGGTTAAGACTCACTGCTGTGGGCCCAGGGTTTGATACCTGGTGGGGGAACTAAAATCCTGCCAGGAACTGGGATGTATTGTACAACATGGGGATATAGCAAATATCATATAATAACTTTTAATGGAGTATGACCTATAAAAATTGTGAATCACTATGTTGTGTACCTGTAATATACAATAATATGAAAAACATCTATTTGTGCTTAATTGACTATGCCAAAGCCTTTGACTGTGTGGATCACAATCAACTGTGGAAAATTCTGAAAGAGATGGAAATACCAGACCACCTGACCTGCCTCTTGAGAAATTTGTATGCAGGTCAGGAAGCAACAGTTAGAACTGGACATGGAACAACAGACTGGTTCCAAATAGGAAAAGGAGTACGTCAAGGCTGTATATTGTCACCCTGCTTATTTAACTTATATGCAGAGTACATCATGAGAAACGCTGGACTGGAAGAAACACAAGCTGAAATCAAGATTGCTGGGAGAAATATCAATCACCTCAGATATGCAGATGACACCACCCTTATGGCAGAAAGTGAAGAGGAACTCAAAAGCCTCTTGATGAAAGTGAAAGTGGAGAGTGACAAAGTTGGCTTAAAGCTCAACATTCAGAAAATGAAGATCATGGCATCTGGTCCCATCATTTCATGGGAAATAGATGGGGAAACAGTGGAAACAGTGTCAGACTTTATTTTTCTGGGCCCCCAAATCACTGCAGATGGTGACTGTAGCCATGAAATTAAAAGATGCATAGTCCTTGGAAGGAAAATTATGACCAACCTAGATAGCATATTCAAAAGCAGAGACATTACTTTGCCAACAAAGATTCGTCTAATCAAGGCTATGGTTTTTCCTGTGGTCATGTATGGATGTGAGAGTTGGACTGTGAAGAATGCTGAGCACCGAAGAATTGATGCTTTTGAACTGTGGCGTTGGAGAAGACTCTTGAGAGTCCCTTGGTCTGCAAGGAGATCCAACCAGTCCATTCTGAAGGCATCAGCTCTGGGATTTCTTTGGAAGGAATGATGCTAAAGCTGAAACTCTAGTACTTTGGCCACCTAATGCGAAGAGTTGACTCATTGGAAAAGACTCTGATGCTGGGAGGGATTGGGGGCAGGAGGATAAGGGGACGACAGAGGATGAGATGGCTGGATGGCATCTCTGACTCGATGGACGTGAGTCTCAGTGAACTCCGGGAGTTGGTGTTGGACAGGGAGGCCTGGCGTGCTGCGATTCATGGGATCGCAAAGAGTCAGACACGACTGAGTGACTGATCTGATCTGATCTGATATTTTAACTAAAAAGAAGCAACCTTAGGCAAAAAAGACCTTATGCTAATTAGATCAACGGGAAAAATGAGAAATGAGCAAACAAAAATGCTACCAATTATAGTTGTACAGGCATCGTGAATTATAAATTTCATTCCAATGTCAGAGACGTTAAAATGTCAGAAAAGGAAGGTATTAGAATCATTGAAGCACAGTGTTGTCTCTAATCCTCAAAATGTATCTGCAAAGGAGGTATGATATCCTTTGACTTCACTGAGATGTTGTCCTTGTTAAATCAGAGAAGGCAATGGCACCCCACTCTAGTACTCTTGCCTGGAGAATCCCAGGGACAGGGCTGCCGTCTCTGGGGTCGCACAGAGTCGGACACGACTGCGGCGACTTAGCAGCAGCAGCAGCAGCAGCAATAGTATGATTATATTACCTAACAGTTACTGAGCTGTTACCTGTGCCAGGAACGGTTCTAAACTCTTGCATGGATCTCATTTAAGCATCGCAGTGCTGTCCTGTGAGAGAACTACTTCTCTTTCTCCATTTTGCTGATGAGAAAATTGAGGCACAGAGAGGCTGAGCGACAGCTAAGTGACAGAGTGAAAGTCAGATTCAAAGCCAAGTTGAGCTGAATCTCAAGGTCATGGCATTCTATTCAAGTAAATTGTTCTTTCATTACTGTGTTTAAAAGAGCTAATGCTAATATATAATGTTCTTTCTCCAGAAGGAAACAAAATATTTGTGTTAGAGGGATAGGAATAGCATGCTATTGAATGTTTTCAATCACAGAAACAATTATTTGTTTTGAAACAGTAACACTAGTTTCCTGAAAACTCCTCTTGCTTTCTTTGGACTGTCCTCCACTTGGCCTGTGCCAATGGCCATTCAGCGGTGGTCACTCTGCTCCTGGAAAGAAAATGCCTACTTAACCTCTGTGACAATGAAAACAGGACAGCACTGATGAAGGTATGGGGCAGCGAACCGTGTCCACACGAGGTGGATGTGATTTAACTACTAAGACTAAAAGTGAATTCATCTCATTTAGATATAGCAAACCGGGGAAGCTTGTGGACTGTTTACTTGGAATTCCTAGAATTTACACTCTGTATCTTGGCACATCACTGACAGGCCATAGAATGTTAAGAAGAGGAGTGTGCAGCATGGTGCTGACCCAAATGTCATGAACGTCTGTGGGAACACCGCTCTCCACTACGCTGTTTTTTGCCAGAATATATCACTTGCAGCAAAGCTGCTTTCCTGCGACACCAATATAGAAGCCAGGAACAAGGTATATCTCAACTAGCTTTATTTTCAAAATATTTGCAAAGCCTTTTTTTAAGCTGCTGCTGCTGCTGCTAAGTTGCTTCCGTCCTATCTCACTCTGTGCGACCCCATAGACGGCAGCCCACCAGGCTCCCTCATTCCTGGGATTCTCCAGGCAAGAACACTGGAGTGGGTTGCCATTTCCTTCTCCAATGCACAAAAGTGGAAAGTGAAAGTGAAGTCGCTCAGTCGTGTCCGACTCTTTGCGACCCCCATGGACTGCAGCCTACCAGGCTCCTCCATCCATGGGATTTTCCAGGCAAGAGTAGAAGTGTTTTATTTCTAACTATGTAAATAGGTAAAGTGAATAGTGTCCATCAAGCCCTGTTACCATGGAAACAACTCCAAAGCCACTGCAGGAAGAAAAATGTTGGAGCCCACAGAGAGGGCAAAGCTGTGTCTCCCAGCCAGCCGTCTACCCCAGAAGGAAGATTTCCCATCAGAACATGCCCAGGAGTGGGTGGTAGACTCAGCCCACAAATAATGAAGACCTGGGGGGAGTAAAGTGATGTGAGAAGTGGCTGCTTCCAGGGGCTCAAAGAATGGGTGCCCCTGGGGGTGGGTGGGAGGAGGAAGAAGACTCAGTGCCCATGAGGGGGAGCCAGGTGAGTGCAAGTGGGCCTGGGAGGCAGCAGGCCTGGAGCCCTGAGCCCTCCAGGACCCAGGTTCTGAGATCTGGCCAAGAAGGTCAGGTCATGTTTGACTCCAAGCAAGGGTGTTCACTTGTGCTGGTGACAACTTGGTTCGCGATGTACACCTCAGGGTCTCCCGTGCTCAGCCCTGGGGAGCTGCTCGGTGGGGTTGCAGCTGTGTGTGTGGAGCTAGTGATGGCGAAGCCACCCCTCCTGCTTTATCCAGGACACACGTGACGTCCTGCAGCTGCAGCCCCGCCAGGAACTCCCTCCACTCTTACAGGTGGGCTGCTTTCCTTCTTTGGAAGCTCCAGCCTTCCCTGAGTGAAAGTATTTTGAAGGAACAAAATTGTCTAAGATTTCACTTTAAATCATGATATTTCTCAAGCATTAGAGAGTAAAACATTTATTTATGCGTTTATGGCTGGTATTCATGATAACACTGCACTTGTTAAAGGTAAAACATTTTCCAAATATTTTCCCCCAATTAAGGTTTTTTTTTTTTTTTGGTAATCAGTCTAAAATAACACAGTAAAGCAAAATTTGGCTCAGTAGACTTTGTCTTAAAATTCAAACATAACGAAAGCATTTTACAACATATTAGAAATCTTGCTGCTGTTCACAAATTCCCATTTTATGAAAAATGGTTATATAAATACAGTTTTTCTCTCATTGCCCAAGTCTTAAGAGAGTAAAAGGAAAGGAAAAGGAACAAGCAAGTGAAAAGTGCAAGTCAAGCTGGAATTTTGGCAGTTGGGAAATGCCAAAAAGAGGATTTATTTATTTTAATATTTATTTATTTGGCTGAGCTGGGCTTCGTTTCAGCATGTAGGATCTAGTTTCCTGACCAGGGGTCGAACCCAGGCCCTCTTTCCTGAGAGCACTGAGACCCAGCCACAGGACCACCACAGAAGTCCTGAGATTTTGGGTTGTGCTTTTTATTCCCTTCAGTTTATATATTTCTTATATGCTTTTCCATTTTCAGGGATAATAGTTGTTATTTTGAAAAAGAGTGTGAGTGAATTGTAAACTTGCCTAGGTGCCAGTTTTAAGAAGACTGATCAAAACAGACTGACAGGGAACAGGTGGTGATTAAGTGGGAATTAAGAGAGAAGAACAAATAACTACCTGATTTATCCTATTCTGGCAGAACCATCCACGTAGATAAGAATCTAGACTCTGCTCTCTCATCTAGAATGTCTTGATGGGAAGGAAGTAAGGGGTTTATAAATAATGAGATCAGGTTGCCTTTTGGGTTTACTAGTCCCTGTTCTACCACTGTTTACCCAGGAAAATTTTAAAAAATTGCAGTTTTGATGACTCTTGCCTCTTACTTTTCTTTTTTATTCAAACCTTCACATAAGAGAAGGAATTGGCCATGTGAGTAAGAGATGAGACTGGAGTGGTTGCTGCACTAATTCTCAGCTATATTCTGCTGGTGAGCCACAATTATTTGGGAAAACTTATTTTAAAAATGTATAAGCCTAGGCTGTTCATTGTAGATTCTGACTGAGTAAATCGAGGAACACTTGGACGTGTGTATTTAGAACTATTCCCTTGAGATTCTGATCCAATCCTGATGAATAACTATGAAGTGAATACATCTAATTTCTAAATGCACCCTTCAAAGAAGAAAGTAGTCTCCTGAGGCATTGGAGTTTGATCAATGCTAGCTATGTCCATCAGCTCCCTTCTTTCCAAAAATATTAGCCTGACTTTTTCTCTGCCCCTGTGCTTGAGATATTAAAGGAGTGTTTTTGGCAATATCTATGGGCTTGAACGATAACTCCTTTTCCTTCCAACCACTCATCATTCAGTGACACTCCGAGAGTCTTTAGCGATTTGCTCATGGTGAAGTCACTTCGTCTGCAGAGTCTGACCCTTTAAGGATTTTGCACCTTCACTTATCATCCAGGTTATTAGGTCAACAGATGTTTGTTACCAATAGGGTTTTCCTGACTGCAGTAATAGTAACTCACGAGCCTTTTTTGGTGTCAGCTGCAGGACAGACTCTTGCAGTATGTCTGTTAGAATTGCTGATCCCTGGCATAAGCAGATGAGAGCTTTAAAACCCATGAAGTTAGTAACAGTACAGAGGGGAATTGTTTTCAGCATTTATTTTGAGCAGGCTTGGAAACTCGTGATCCATTTTATTAACAATCTAGAAGAATTCTAGAGATAGACTGTAGTTTCAACAGGCAGTGGAAACATTCTTGACTGTGCATTATGAGTCTTTTTAAAAGAATTTATGTTTAATTGAATTATGAGTCTTAATAGCCATATTTATTACATATTGGGACCCAGTTTTTTTGTGAAACATATGATACTAAAGAAAGGAAAGGTTTCACATACAAATATTTGCTTTATACCCACCTGTTTGGAAACAGCAAACATAAAACCAAAAGTGGGCCATAAACCAAACATGGCCCTTGGATATGCTTAGTTTACCTCCATACATTGAGTCAACATTTCAAATTTAGAAGGCTCATGCAGAAGTTCAGGACCAAATCTGGACCCCCTTGAGCCCATCCTACTGTTTGGTCTGCATGCAGAGGCCACCCCTTCTGTGTGGGACATGTGTTTTTGGAGTTACTGGTCTCACCTGGATTTTTCTCTTACTCAGGTCATCAGCTTTCCATCCATAAGCATTTGAGTTCCCAATTGTTGGTTTATAGTTTATTTTGATAAATATTTGAAGGTTTTTAAAAACAGTCTAATTAATCTATAATTGATTTCATAATTTAAAAATCTTTTAAGAATGGGATTGAATTTTTAAATTAGAATTTTTAAGTTGGTTGTGGCTGTTTTGCACTGAATAACTCTCACAAACACACAAGATTATAATAGACAGTGGAGGAATAGCTGGTGGCAGAGCAAATCCCTGAGAAAATGTTGAGCATGTATTTATTGGTAATTTTATGTTGCAATCTTTAACTAAAAGCAGTAAAGCAAGACAGACACCAGAACTCTAGGATTTTGGAAGATTTCTTCTGATAGTCTGGAGGGAATCACATAAGAGTCATCAAGAAGGGTCTTTGAAGATAAGGTGGGGAGGGTGCTCATTCTCCATGCAGTTAGCATCTAGCTAATGCTGACCTCTCAGCCAGAATGTCTAACTTAAGGAAGTGTGGTAGAAAGAGCAAGCAAGGGAGAGAGAATGAGTAAGATTAAATTCCAGGAGACATTTCTGAGAAAGCAGTAAAACAGGGTTCCCACAGTTGACTTTTTGAAAAAGAAAAAAAAAAAAGTTTCTCTCTTTGCATGTTCATGTAGAGAATAATATTCCCACTGGAATGTCTGTAAAACTTTTGAGTTTACTCATGGTCATCCTTGGATAGGTTATGCATGCTACAGATAGTATTATATATTTCTGCCTCAGCATTGTCCCTAAAATATGCAGTTGATACAGTAGCTTAATGATACCCGCACCCCCTGCATTGGGAACTTGACACTTAGCCACTGGACCACCAGGGAAGGCCCAGAGGAGGAGCATATTAAAGAGAAAGAAGATGCACAGGGCAATGAGGAGGGGGCTCTCTTTCATTTACTTTCTGACTTTTATTTTTAAGTTCAGAGAATCTATTGCACGATTTTAATTTCAGTTTAGTAATAGGTTAACTGTGTACATTAGAAATGGTTTTCCCTGTTTTACAGGATGACCTGACACCACTGTTACTTGCGATATGTGAAAGGAGAGGGCAAATGGTGGAGTTTTTAGTTAAGAAAGAAGCAAATATACATGCGGTTGATAAATGAGAAGGTACCGTTGTTGTTTTTCTTTTTAAAACCCTTAGTGCTGTTCTAGGATGGTAATATCAAGATTTAACGAATAAGAGGATTCATTTGTGATCTACTTAGGTAGAAAATCAATTATTCTGACCAGGAATCATGAACAATATATAGCAGGAATGTATGCTGCTGCTGCTGCTAAGTTGCTTCAGTCGTGTCCGACTCTGTGCGACCCTAGAGACGGCAGCCCACCAGGCTCCACCATCCCTGGGATTCTCCAGGCAAGAACATTGGAGCAGGTTGCCATATCCTTCTCCAATGCATGAAAGTGAAAAGTGAAAGTGAAGTCGCTCAGTCGAGTCCGATTCTTAGCGACCCCATGAACTGCAGCCTACCAGGCTTCACCATCCATGGGATTTTCCAGGCAAGAGAACTAGAGTGGGGTGCCATTGCCTTCTCCAGGATTCATATTCCTTTATAATATTGACCGATGTCATATTCAGCCTCTTTTTGTTTGGTTGGTTGATCTTGTAATAGCTGAGGTATTTCAAATTAGTTTTATTAGCTTTGTGAAATATGGATTCCGCTTTTGAGTTTACCTCATGACAGTATCGAGTTTCTTAATTCTTTTAAAAGAATTCTTTAACCTCTACTTTGTATGTATATATTTTTAAAAGATGCATAGTAAAACTAAAAGACTTGATTTTGCCTTTTGGATAACTCTTTGCTTTAAATTACTACTTTGTTTGAAGAATGCTGATGTTACTAGGTTACAAAAGAGTCAGATAAAACATAGCAACTAAAGAACAACAGCCACAAAAATGTGATTATTACTCACGGTCATCTGATCCTGTGGCTCATCAGTTTTTATGCTTTCTCATTTTAGTACATTTTGATATTTTTGTTTTTAATGCAGGTAGAAGCAAGAAAGATAGCTTTGATCAGATAAACAGTTCCTTTAACCAAGACAAGTCAGAGGTGAATGAAACAGAAGAAAATGATGGGCTTTAGATTCAGGCTAGGTTCAATTCCTAGGTTTCCTACCAATTAGGATTATCATCAGCAAATAAGTTTCCTGATACAAAAGGCAAATAGTAATGCATCTTTCAAAGGTGCCTGTGTGTAAGAAAGGTTTTATATATAGTATTTCATTTTTAGTGCCTAGCACATGCTTGTCCACATCATTAACTGACACCATGACTATTTGTATTCCCATTATTATCAATATTTTTGATTTAAACCTGCAAGTAGCCTTTCCTTAACCCAACCTCTAGCTGACTTTGAAGCTGAATATATCAGACTAAGGAGGAAATAGGGAATTTAACCCTTAAATAGTCATCTGCCTCAGATAAGTGACCTCAGCATCATTTCTTTTCCATCAAGGACTTTATTATTATTTTTAAAAAACATTTATTTATTTGGCTACATGGGGTCCTAGTTGTGGGAACTCTTAGTTGCAGCATATGGGATCAAGTTCCCTGACCAGGGATGGAACCTAGGCCCCCTGCATTGGGAGCCTGGAGTCTTATCCACTGGCCCACCAGGGAAGTCCCCATCAAGGACTTTTGAAATAGTAAGTGCTGCTACATGGCATCCCAGTGGAATAGGAGGCTTCTTTTCTGTCCCTTCATTTTAGCATTGGAGGTAATTTGCAAAGATGAACACTTGAGCCTGTAAATGGTCAGTTCTTCATGAAAGGGCAAGGCATTCAGTTGGTAAAGCATATCAAATTAACTGTTTTAAGTAAGTCAACTCAACTTCCTGAGGCTGAAGTCATCTCTCTGTTGTTTTAGAACAGCCCTCATGCTTGCTGTCAAGTATGAATCAACAAATGTCGTCAGACTTCTTCTTCAACCATGTGCTGACATCTTTTCTCAAGATGTTTTTGGGTGGACTACAGAAGAATATGCTGTTATTAGTGGTTTTAATATGTAACTGTTCACATTAAAATGCCAGTTCTCACTAAACTGCAGCCAAAAATAATTTTAACTGTTAACTTTCTATGTGACCAGTGAGAGTTCCAGTTTGGTGCAGGCAGTTTGGAGAATGGTGGTGAGATGTTCCCCCTCAAGAGCTGAAAGCCAAGCAAAGGCCAATTAGTGACTCTTGGCTGTGGGCTCGGGGTGCTTTATCTCAGGACATGTAGACCTTGATCCTTAGAAAGCTTGACATTAGCTATTTCATTCCAAGTGTGACCCCTTGATATGGCGTATGAACAGTGTCACAGTTGTGATATTTCTAACTAGTTCTTTGGGTCTTGAAATATTTATTTCAGCAGCAAATCCTGTTTTCCCTTGAGGGCTTGCCTCTCTATACACTTCTGCTTGAATTTTCCAAGAACCTGGAGGATTCCCTAAGATCAACAAAATAGTCCTCTTCCACAAGTCATTTGAGGGGAGAAAATAGTTCCTTCTCATCATTCTATTCCTTGCATTGATTCTACTGCTGCAGCACTGCTGCTACAGCTGGTCTTGACAGGGTCTGCTTGGCAGCTGGATCTGCAGTCTGGATGTGGCTCTATAAAGACCTTCAATAAAATCATTTTAAAAGGAAAAAAAAAAAACCCTCATCCTGCAGTGGGCTCATGATTAACCTTTGCTCCCAGGCCGCCCCTCTGGGTCCAGGTTCCCCAGCCTTTAAGGTGATGCACATCTCGACTTCAGAGTGAGAGCTCCTTTCTTCTCATATGTATGCTTGTCACTCAGTCACTGCTGCAAACAAAGCTCCAGCACCCGGTTTGGGCAGCTGGGCTGCCTAGCTTTCGCCCTCACTCAGAGACCTTATGTGGAGCCCACGTGGAAGCCTAGATCTTCATGATAAGGTGCTCTTGAGGCTCTTATTTATCTTTTCTTCTAGCAGATGTCAGTGGGGACCATTTTAGGCTGTCAGAGAGGGTCAAGTGCTCTTGCAGGGATTGAGCAGACTTCCCTTTCTCCTTTGTATCTAGACTTGAACCTCAAGGTGGCTTTCTGTCCTGTGGGGGCACCTTTTCTTAGGTCACAGGTTCCCTGTCATCCTTCCCAGAGTAGTGGGTACCAGCTTGTCTGAGATTCCCTAATTATGCTTGGCCCCTCATGGGATCCATTTCTGTAATAATGAAAATCTTCCAACGGATTTCTGTCTGCCTCCAACTTAAATGTTTTCAGAATCTGCCCCTTAAGGAACCCATTCAACATAAATCCCTAAATCTCAAGTAAGATAGTTGAAATTCAGAGAGGTAAGCCCTGTCTAGAACTCTCAAGTACCCACTGTAAGAGTAGGGATATGTCTTCCAAGTGAATTGGAGAGGAACATGGAGATTAAACATCATTGTCAGAAAGATCTGCTGGTTCAGAGTTTGAGTAGGTAGAGAAGGAAGAGTGGTGGTCCAGGCCAGGTCTTGATTGTGATTAGTTTTCTGCTCTTGGTGTAATTATCTGCAATAATGGGGGTTCATTATGTTCTCTAATGCAGTGAATTCATATGTTGTAAATAAATTTAGGTACACATTATCTAAAAGCTGAGATTCCCTAAATTACAAACAACAAAGAACAGCTAATCACCAGAATTAATAACAGTTTCATACAACACTTGAATGTTAGATGCATGAAAAAGCACACATTGGTATTTACTTGGAATTCCAAAGTAGTTACAGCAATAAAGTTGAAGATGGAATTATTCCACTCTTTGTTTCTGCAAGCATTTTGGGGGTATATTATCTCATTACATCCTATTAATCCTCTTTTGAAATAAGATAGTAATATCCCAGTTGTGTAGAGGAAGGACTTTGAACTGAAGAGAAACAACTCCTCCAGGAACAAAGAGCAGTTGGTTATAGAGGTAGGATTTGCAAGCTCGAGAGATTTTTCATATGCCAAGCTAAATCTAGTTAATTATTGGAGCTGTACTGCCCTGAGATCAGGACTACTTCATTTTCCTTTTCTTTCTCCTTTCAGTTCAGTTCAGTTGCTCAGTTGTGTTTGACTCTTTGGGACCCCATGAACTGCAGCACGCCCAGCCTCCCTGTCCATCACCAACTCCCAGAGTTTACCCTAAATCATGTCCATTGAGTCGGTAATGCCATCCAACCATCTCATCCTCTGTTGTCCCATTCTCCTCCTGCCTTCAATCTTTTCCAGCATCAGGGTCTTTTCAAATGAGTCTGCTCTTCGCATCAGGTGGCCAAAATATTGGAGTTTCAGCTTCAACATCAGTCCTTCCAATGAACACCCAGGACTCATTTCCTTTAGGATGGACTGGTTGGATCTCCTTGCAGTCCAAGGGACTCTCAAGTATCTTTTCCAAGACTGCAGTTCAGAAGCATCAATTCTCCTGTGCTCAGCTTTCTTTATAGTCCAACTCTCACATCCGTACATGACTACTGGAAAAACCATAACCTTGATTAGATGGACCTATGTTGAGAAAGTAATATCTCTGCTTTTGAATATGCTAAGTTGGTCTAACTTGCTTCCCATGGAGTAAGCATCTTTTAATTTCATGGCTGCAGTCACCATCTGCAGTGATTTGGGAGCCCCCCAAAAAAAACAAAGTCATTCACTGTTTCCCCATCTATTTGCCATGAAGTGATGGGACCAGATGCCATGATCTTCGTTTTCTGAATGTTGAGCTTTAAGCCAACTTTTTCACTCTCTTCTTTCACTTTCATCAAGAGGCTTTTTAGTTTTTCACTTTCTGCCGTAAGGGTGGTGTCATCTGCATATCTGAGGTTATTGATATTTCTCCTGGCAATCTTGATTCCAGCTTGTGCTTCATCCTGCCCAGTGTTTCTCATGATGCACTCTGCGTATAAATTAAATAAGCAGAGTGAAAATATACCTTTACTTTTTCCTTTACTACATGCTAAATATAAGTTTATAGAACTTAGAAACTTGAAATGTATATGACAATTGAAGTTTTGATATTATCTCTGACATTGTCTGAAATGATCTAAGAATTTGATAGTTGTTTTTCGTATCAGTGTTAAAATATTATTTATCACATTTTTAATACATAGCTTTTGCCAACTGATTTCTGAATATAAAGAAAAGAGATCTAAAACTTCTCCTGAAAATAGCAACCCAGGTACGTCATCTGATACCGAATTACTCTCGGTGATTCTACCATAGATAAAGTAGGAATGAGGAAGTTTCAATAATGAAAGAACTATGACAAAAGTAGTGTAAATTGCATGTGAATTTCATTTTTTAATTAATTTCTTTATACTCTAGTATTCAGAATTCTTTAACAAGTTAATTGTAATTGATTTAACATCAAAGACAGTACTATTTGAAAAGAAATCCATCTCTTTAATATGGCCCCTAAAGTCCTATATTAGATCTTTGTGTAAATCAGAAAAAAAAATTAAGTGAGTATGATGTATATTTCATCTATAGTCATAATACAGCAGATTGGATGCCTTATGAAAGTGAACTTTCATTTTTAGAAATGGTTTGCATTTAGTGAATGATGGCTCAGATGGTAAAGCGCCTGTCTACAATGCAGGAGACCCGGGTTCGATCCCTGGGTCGGGAAGATCCCCTGGAGAAGGAAATGGCAATCCACTCCAGTATTATTGCCTGGAAAATCCCAAGGACAGAGGAGTCTGGTAGGCTACAGTCCATGGGGTCGCAAAGAGGCGGACAGGACTGAGTGACTTGACTTTCACTGTGTAGTGATTAGTCTCACTAAAATAGTTACCATCATTAAAACTGGGAACTTAAATAATCCCTTCCTGGTAGGATAAGAAATGATAAACAATAACTGCAAAGCTGAGGCAGTGTGCAGCATAGTAGTGAGAGATTATTTCTGAAAGATACCTACCAATTGTACAGAAGGCAGAAAAGCAATGCCTGGTTGAGAACCAGTTATTTTGCCTGTTGTACCAAGCAGGTCTAGATTACCAACTTCTTTCCTTACAGATCCAGAGAGAGTGAGATAGGTTGACTTCATTAGGATCGGATATTTTCTTTTGTGTGTTGGCCAATTGTCATGAGAGTATAGTTTTGTAAGAACAAGATATTCTCTTGCCATCAGTTAAAAGATTATCATAAAAGATATTCTTGGGACTTGGGACAACTTGGGAATCTGCAGGTTCTAATAAAAGCACAAAAATACTTTGCATTAACAAAAACAGCATTAGGTCCACTGGATGTGGCATCTAGCACATTGTACAGGGTATCCAAGGATACCTTTAACTGAGTAGACCTCTGTCTAATCAAAGAGTGCTTCCCAGGTGGCTCAGTAGTAAAGAATCCACCTGCCAATGCAGGAGATATGGCTTGATCCCTGTGTCGGGAAGATCCCATGGAGAAGAAAATGGCAACACACTCCTATACTCTTGCTTGGGAAATCCCATGGACAGAAGGGCCTGGTTAGCTGTAGTCCATGGGATCACAAGAGTCAGACACGATTTGGTGACTGAACCACAAAAACGTCTATCAAAGAACTGTAGGTTGGTTTACTACACTAGTCAGAGGAGATACAGAGATGACAGTGTCTTGGTCTTCAATACGCTCAGAATAGAGTTTTTCTCTGGTTAATTTCTGTATTTTTCTAAATAAATTTTCAAAGAAAACATGCTTATTTATTTGTTCATTTGTTCACTAAACAGATACATTTCAAGTGTCTTTTATGTACTAAGCATTGTTCTGATGTCACAGGGTGAAAACATTTAAAAATCACTGCCCCTGCTCTCCTTGCTCAAGCTTGCAGTGCTCCTCTCCCCGTGGAGTCACTGCATGTGCGTCATCCCTCCAGCATCAGATCATGACGACCCTGGGAAATGTCCAACAGCACCAGAGTCCATGGTTCCCTCCATCCCTCCCTCCCTCCCCTAGTTCATCAGTTTAGGGTGTGATGATATATGCTTTCCAAGCTTAAAAAGCATGATTTCTATAAATATTTGCCATATAATGGGAAGGACTGATATAATTATATCCTTCACTAGTAAACAGCACTCTTTGGACCATCCTGATCTGTGTGGTCCAGATACTCTTGAGTAATGGGAGGAGATAGTCTCAAGAGATTCTTTTTGAACATGTTAGTATGTATGTGTATACACACACACACATAGAAGCTGAACTTTTTAAAAAAGTTTTAAAAATGTTTTCTAAAAAGTTCCATATATATTTATGGAACTTCTTAAAAAAGTTCAGCTTCTGTGTAACCTACTTCATGCTCACCACTACAAAGTCTAGTCCCCATTCTCACCACTGAATTTAGCCCCTTTACCCATTTGCTCACCCCCACCTGCCTTTCAAGAGATTATCCTTACTAAACCTGGAATCACTACATATTTCATACTTCTCTTGCCTTTGGAAAGAGGGCCAGGAAGAGAAGACTTTTGTTTCCAATGTTTTACCTTGCTCTGAGGTCCAGTGCCTTTGACCAAGCTTCCCTGTGATAGGGCGTTTTCATTGTGAACTGAAGATCCAGAGTAGTCATGTCCCAGCAAGACACCTATAGTCTCTGTTGAGTCCTCCAGGCAATAGAAATCCAGAAATACCACACTGTTTAAGTGTGCTATTGTCAGCTTATAGTAGTTATTGTATTAATGGTATAGTATCATTTTCTGTCAGTCTCCTGGAGTTTGGTTAGGTCATTGTAAACAGCAATTCTTTTCTTTGTTGTTTTGTTTTGCATTTGATGACTATAAAGGTGAAGAGTGATTCTTAGGCATTAGTGGCCTACCAGTATAGTACAACCACTCTTCCCTTCCTCTAGTGTGGCCTCCAGGTGTGGTTTGAAAGGAATGCTTTTAAACAAAGCCTCAGTCTTGAGATTTTAATATTCTGTATTTTTCTTCCATTGATTTAAAATGTATCTTGCTTTTTTCTTTAATAGTGGATGAGAGTTCTGAAGAGGACTCTTCAAGGAGGTAGAATTTTATGGATGTTTTAAATTATATGTTTAACTAAGGGAAAATGGACAAGAGAAACTAATGGTTGTTGAGTGTTCTACTCTGGGTTAGACACTGCATTATGTGCTTAACATTTGTGACCTCATAGAGTCATCACAGCAGCTTTGTAAAGTAGCTGTGTCCTACTTTTACTTAATTAGGCAACTGTGGTTTCAGGAGGTTAATGAATTGACCCTGGTTTAAATGAGCTGACCTGTAATTTGACAATTGGCCTTCCTTACTCTCATGTACACTCCCATGGCCCTCAGCAGAGACTCAGAAGTTCCCATGTAGCATATAATTTAAAGATATCAATTAGTTTTTTGGCTTGTGTACATTTTAATTTTCGACATTGTGGGGAAACTCCTTGTACTCCCTTAGAGTAAAGGAGAGAAGTGGTGCCATCTCAGTAAGTGGTATCCCTGCTGATGGACCAATACTCCCATTTTGGATGGACTCAGATTTGTCTCTGAACCTTGAAAAGAAAATGGAGAAGGAAAAGCCTATTCTTCCACTTTGTTTTAAGTCATCAGGTTTATTCCAGTTTGGACAAACAAAAATTATTTCAATCCATCAACTGAATTTTCAGTTCAGCTATTAGAACTTTTAGTGAAAAATTATTTTTAGGCTCTGCTGATACATTGGCTGTCACTCTCTGTTATGGAAACTAAGAATGAGTGTTAACTACATATTTCATAGGTTGGGAGAGATGAATGCAGAAATAGGTAACGAAAAACTTTCCTGGAGACTTCCCTGGGGGTGCAGTGGTTAAGATGGTTAGTAAGACATCTTCCAGTGTAGGCAGTGTGGGTTCGATACTTGGTCAGAGAAGCTAAGATCTCACATGACCCAGGGTCAGACAGCCAAAACATAAAATAGAAGCACCATTGGAACTATTTCAGTAAAGACTTTAAAAGTGGTCCACATCAAGAAATCTTTAAAAAAAAAATTTTTTTTTAAGCTGTTTTAAAACAGGCTAATTGTATTCAGGCCAAATTGTCAATAAAGTTCATTTAATATATAGACAAACTTTAACTTTTTTTTTTTTCTTTTGTTCAATGACATGAGCTCACTCATTTTTATTGTATGTTTTTGCTTTAAAGGTTTCCCAACAAACCTGGCATTGATTTAGGGCCTACATCAAATGATGAAGTCTTAGATTTTAAAACCAAGGTAAAGTGTTCTGTTGTGAAATTAGTTTTCCTGCTCTGAAATTAGTTTCATGTAGTGTTTACTCTTATGATTAGACAGTGGAAGTGACAAATAGATTCAAGGGATTAGATCTGATAAACAGAGTGCCTGAAGAACTATGGATGGAGATTCGTGACATTGTATAAGAGGCAGTTATCAAGACCATCCCCAAGAAAAAGAAAAGCAAAAAGGCAAAATGGTTGTCTGAGGAGGCCTTCTAAATACCTGAGGAAAGAAGAGAAGCAAAAGGCAAAGGAGAAATGGAAAGATATACCCATTTGAATGCAGAGTTCCAAAGAATAGCAAAGAGAGATAAGAAAGCCTTTCTCAGTGATGAATGCAAAGAAATTGAGGAAACAATAGAATGGGAAAGGCTAGAGATCTCTTGAAGAAAATTAGAGATACCATGGGGACATTTCATGCAAAGAAGGACACCATAAATTACGAAATGGTATGGACCTAAGAGAAGCAGAAAATATTAAGATGAGGTGGCAAGAATACACAGAACTCTACAAAAAAGATCTTTATAATCCAGATAACCAGGATGGTGTTATCACTCACCTAGAGCCAAACATCTTGGAATGCGAAGTCAAGAAGGCCTTAAGAAGCATCACTATTACCAAAGCTAGTGGAGGTAATGGAATTGCAGTTGAGCTATTTCAAATCCTCAAAGATGATGCTGTGAAAGTGCTGCACTCAATATGCCAGCAAATCTGGAAAACTCATCAGTGGCCACAGGACTGGAAAAGGTCAGTTTTCCTTCCAATCCCAAAGAAAGGCAATGCCAAAGAACGTTCAAACTACCACATAATTTCACACATCTCACATGCTAGCAAAGTAATGCTCAAAATTTTCCAAGCCAGGCTTCAAGAGTACGTGAACCATGAACTTCAGATGTTCAAGCTGGATTTAGAAAAGGCAGAGGAACAAGAGATGGGAATATCAGACCATGTGACCTGCCTCCGGAGAAATCTGTATACAGGACAAGAAGCAACAGTTAGAACTGGATATGGAACAGTAGACTGGTTCCAAATCAGGAAAGGAGTACATCAAGGATATAAATTGTCACCCTGCTTATTTTACTTATATGCAGAGGACATCATGCGAAATGCCAGGCTGGATGAAGCACAAGCTGGAATCAAGATAGCTAGAAGAAATATCAATAACTTCAGATATGCAGATAACACCATCATGATGGCAGAAATTGAAGAACTAAAGAACTTTTGATGAAAATGAAAGAGGAGAGTGAAAAAGTTGACTTACAACAAAACATTCAGAAAACTAAGATCATGGCATCTGATCCCATCACTTCATGGCAAATAGATGGGGAAACAATGGAAACGGTGACAGACTTCTTTTGGGGGGCTTCAAAATCACTGCAGATGGTGACTGCAGCCATGAAATTAAAGGACGCTTGCTCCTTGGATGAAAAGCTATGCACAACCTAGACAGCAGATTGAAAAGCAGGGACATTACTTTGCCAGCAAAGTTCTGTCTAGTCTAAGCTATGGTTTTTATAGTAGTCACGTATGGATGTGAGAGTTGGACTATAAAGCAGGCTGAGCACCGAATAATTGCTGCTTTTGAACTGTGGTATTGGAGAAGACTCTTCAGATTCCCTTGGACTGCAAGGAGATCTAATTAGTCCATTCTAAAGGAAATCAGTCCTGAATAGTCATTGAAAGGACTGATGCTGAAGCTGAAACTCCAATAGTTTGGTGATGCGAAGAATCGACTCATTGGAAAATACCAGTTCTGGGAAAGTTTGAAGGCTGGAGAAGGGGACGACAGAGGATGAGATGGTTGGATGGCATCCCCGACTCCATGGACCAGAGTTTGTAAAACCTCTGGGAGTTGGTGATGAACAGGGAAGCCTGGTGTACTGCAGTCCATGGGATTGCAGAGAGTTGCACACAACTGTGCAACTGAACTGAGCTGAACTGATGTTGATATTTTCATAAAATTTGAAGAACAGTGTAGATGCATAAAAATATATTAATAAAATCATATGAAATGGAGGCTTTGCTCATAGTATATCCTTAATAATACTGATATGTTACTGATCTATTGTATATAAAATCTAAATATATGTGTTTCTCCACATACCTTATTATACTTTTTTTTTTCTGTAAAGTTTGTTCTTGACTAGGAATGCCTCATTTTTTCCTTTCTTCTTCCTCTTCTACCTTTTAAAAAAAAATTTTATATTTACTGTTAACCTAATTTTTCCTTGCAGAACACATTTCTTCAGTGTCTGTTCTTTCACTCCATCTCTCTCTGTCTCTCTTTTTTTTTAATTTTATTTTATTTTTAAACTTTACATAATTGTATTAGTTTTGCCAAACATCAAAATGAATCCATTTGTGAACATGTTTGCTTATGGCTTTCTACTTAGAGTGTGGCTTTCATTCATAATCATTGCCCTATGGGTTTAACCTTGTTTTTTCCCTGTTTCATGGAAGCAGCTGAATTTTTTCCCCTGTTTCACTGGTCTCTAGCTGTTTTACAAACAGAATAGAAGTAGCTTGTTGTGTTTGCAGTTCTAGCCCATTTAAATAAGGTTCTGTTAAAACCTAAACTTTCATATTTCCCTTCACAAGTGATAATCCATGTATATATTAATCATGGAAGCAAATTTCAAAATATAGCAATTAATTTAAATGTCTTAGATTTTCAATAGTGCTCTAAACTACGGGGATAAATTATTACTCTAGAACATTTTGGTAGAGAAAGTAATCTAGTGGGTGTCCTAGTATTTGTATAGCAGTCAATTAGGGGTAAGGAGAGGAACATCTGGGGCTTCTGATGTCATCTGTCATAATCCTTTCCCCATGAGCAGGTCAGTCAGTGAAAGAACTGGGATTTGAATCCACATCTGAATGACTCCAGAGCCTGTGCTCTTTGTGTAAGATCATAGAGGAATGGGGGATGTTATAATTCTTTTATTCAGGTTGATACTTGTTATATTCTTCGAGCTCTTATTTTCTTCTCCAGCATGTCCTGAAGTCAAAGTTAACGAAGCTAATGAAGGCTTCTCAGCAATCCAAGAGAAACAGTAAGTTATTTGAAGACTGTCCTGGTGTTATTCCTTGATTTGAAATGACACATGTTCTCATGTACTGTCTCTTTTTTTCACTGTACTAAAAGCAAAATGTGGCATTTTGAGACCAGAGAGTACAACTTTCTCTCAGGACAATAATTCTGATAGTAACATTGAAGATGTGGTTGAAACATTTCCCAAACCATCACCCTGGTTTGAGGGCATTTGTCATCCTGCCTTCCCATCGCCTGAGCCTGTTTCAAAACTTCTCAAGTCTGTAGCAGGCCTTGGTCGTACAAAGGTAAGTTGTTCCGTTTGTAACTCTTCTTTCCCTGTATTTGTTCACATATCAGTCCCCTGATCCTTATGGTGACAAAAAGGATCCCACCACAGAAATAGAAGCCCTCAAAGTCACGATATGAAATGGTGTGATAATAAGAGCCGCACATGTGCATGATTCAGATTTATAAATATTGGCATACTAAGTATGCTGTTATGAAAGAAAAGAATTACAAAGCACTGAGGAAAAACAACTAGATGAATATGAAGATGGGGAGGAGAATAAAGGGGAAGAATTCATTTAAGAAGGACAAGATGAATATAAGATGAAATGAGGGTGAGGATGAGACAGAGATTATACAAAAACAACAGAAATAGTGGGGTCAGTCAGACCAGGAACTATATTATAAATATGTGAGAAATTATTTCAAATTCAACTTAAGAAGAGAAAGTGAGGTTGTAAAAAAAAAAAAAAAACAATTCTCATACTCTTTTGAATGACATATAGCTTATTTTTATGAATAACTAAAAAAAAAATGTGTTCCTTATTTTTTTTTTGGTGGTTGTTTTCGAGGTTGATGGTGATTCTTGTTTTTTCGTTGAATTGAAGTGTAGTCAGTTTAAAATACTGTGTAATTTTCAGGTGTGCAGCAATGCGATTTGTTTATATTTGTGTATATATACATATATATGTATATGTACATATATATGTATGTATGTATATATATTTAATATAGTTCCCTCTGGAAGTTCATTTAAATTTGAAGTGATTTCTCTTTTTTAAAAAATTCTAACTTTGAAATTAATGAAGTGATGTCTTCTATTTAACCTAGTAAAACTTTCATTTAGAGATAATTCAAGATGAGTCCTGTTTTAGGCCTTCGGAGATGTATTATGAACTAAGAATTTCTGGCCCTTCTGTTTCTCGTGGTTTCTAACTTCAGTTCAGTTCCGTTGCTCAGTCGTGTCCAACGCTAAATACTTAATTACTTGTTGAATTTATCTTACTGTTCGCTATAACTTTGGTAGGTTAGATCTTTCTGAAAATAAAGAGGAAATACATAAGCATTTTATCTATTCTCTTTACTAAAATTATAATTTATAATTTTATAAATGAGATTCTTAATTTCTCTTCATTAAATGAAAAAAATTTTCAGCTGCAACAGTCCTAAAGAAGAAATGTAGAAGTATATTTTTTTCCTCTGGAGAGATTCTGATTTCTTTTTTCTGAATGTCAGCAAATAATGGGTAATTACATACATTAAATGAATGAAATCACGATTTATGCTTTTTTCTTATATAGACTGCTGCTGCTGCTGCTAAGTCGCTTCAGTCATGTCCAACTCTGTGTGACCCCATAGACGGCAGCCCACCAAGCTCCCCTGTCCCTGGGATTCTCCAGGCAAGAACACTGGAGTGGGTTGCCATTTATATAGACTACTTGTTATTATTAAACCATAAGGAAAGAAAACTTACCACCAGAGCTTATAAAATTATCTGTGGAAGATATGTTTTCTTTTACAAATATCTCTAGCAAGATGTACGTTCCACGTTATTTTTGTTTATTCATTTTTTATTTTAATTGGAGACTAGTTACTTTACAATATTATAGTGCTTTTGCCATACACGGACATGAATCAGCCATGGATGTACATGGGTTCCCCATCCTGAACTCCCCCCCTACCTCCCTCCCCATCCCATCCCTCTGGGTCATCCCAGTGCACCAGCCCTGAGCACCCTGTCTCATACATCAAACCTGGACTGGCGATCTGTTTCACATATGATAATATGCATGTTTCAATGCTATTCTCTCAAGTCATCCCACCCTTGCCTTCTCTCATATAGTCCAAAAGACTGTTTTTTACAACTGTGTCTCTTTTTCTGTCTTGCATATAGGGTTATCATTACCATCTTTCTAAATTCCATATATATGTGTTATTACTGTATTGGTGGTTTTCTTTCTGGCTTACTTCACTCTGTATAATAGGCTCCAGTTTCATCCACCTCATTAGAACTGATTTAAAAATATTCTTTTTAATGCCTGTGTAATATCCCATTGTGTATATGTACCACTGCTTTCTTATCCATTCGTCTGCTGATGGACATCAAGGTTGCTTCCATGTCCTGGCTATTATAAACAGTGCTGCAATGAACATTGGGGTACATGTGTCTCTTTCACTTCTGGTTTTCTCAGTGTGTATGCCCAGAAGTGGGATTGCTGGGTCATATGGCAGTTCTATTTCCTGTTTTTTAAGGAATCTCCACAGTGTTCTCCATAGTGGCTGTGCTAGTTCGCATTCCCACCAACAATGTAAGAGGGTTCCCTTTTCTCCACACTCTCTCCAGCATTTATTGTTTGTAGACTTTTGGATAGCAGCCATTCTGACTGGCGTGAGATGGTACCTCATAGTGGTTTTGATTTGCATTTTCCTGATAATGAGTGATGTTGAGCATCTTTTCATGTGTTTGTTAGCCATCTGCATGTCTTGTTTGGAGAAATGTCTGTTTAGTTCTTTGGCCCATTTTTTGATTGGGTCGTTTATTTTTCTGGAATGAGGTGCAGGAGCTGCTTGTATATTTTTGAGATTAATTGTCAGTTGCTTCATTTGCTATTATTTTTTCCCATTCTGAAGGCTCTCTCTTCACCATCCTTATAGTTTCCTTCGTTGTGCAAAAACCTTTAAGTTTAATTAGGTCCCCTTTGTTTATTTTTGCTTTTATTTGCATGACTCTGGGAGGTGGGTCATAGAGGACCCTGCTGTGATTTATGTCGGAGAGTGTTTTACCTATGTTTTCCTATAGGAATTTTATAGTTTCTGGTCTTATGTTTAGATATTTAATCCATTTTTAGTTTATTTTTGTGTATGGTGTTAGAAAGTGCTCTAGTTTCATTCTTTGATAAGTGGTTGACCAGTTTTCCCAGCACCACTTGTTAAAGAGACTGTCTTTTGTTTATTGTATATTCTTGCCTTCTTTGTCATCAATAAGGTGTCCATATGTGCATGGATTTATCTCTGGGCTTTCTATTTTGTTCCACTGATCTATATTTCTGTCTTTGTGCCAGTACCATACTGTCTTGATGACTATAGCTTTGTAGTATAGCCTGAAGTCAAGCAGGTTGATTCCTCCCGTTCCATTCTTCTTTCACAAGATTGCTTTGGCTATTTGAAGTTTTTTTTTTTTTTTTTTGTATTTCCGTACAAATTGTGATATTATTTGTTCTCGTTATGTGAAAAATGCCGTCGGTAGCTTGATAGCGATTGCATTGAATCTAGAGATTGCTTTGGGTAGTATACTCATTTTCACTGTATTGATTCTTCCAATCCATGAACATGGTATATTTCTCCATCTATTTGTGTCCTCTGATTTCTTTCAACAGTGTTTTATAGTTTTCTATATATAGGTCTTTTGTTTCTTTAGGTAGATATATTCTAAGTATTTTGTTCTTTTCGTTGCAATGGTGAATGGAATTGTTTTCTTAATTTCTCTTTCTGTTTTCTATTGTTCGTGTACAGGAATGCAAGGGATTTCTGTGTGTTAATTTTATATTCTGCAACTTTACTATATTCATTGATTAGCTCTAGTAATTTTCTAGTGGATTCTTTAGGGTTTTCTATGTAGCAGATCATGTCATCTGCAAACAGTGAAAGTTTTATTCTTCTTTTCCAATCTGGATTCCTTTTATTTCTTTTTCTGCTCTGATTGCTGTGGCCAGAACTATGTTGAATAGAGTGGGCACCCTTGTGGTGAGAGTGGGTACCCTTGTCTTGTTCCTGACTTGAGGGAAAATGCTTTCAATTTTTCACCACTGAGGATAATGTTTGCTGTGAGTTTGTCATATATAGCTTTTATTATGTTGAGGTATGTTCCTTCTGTTCCTGCTTTCTGGAAAGTTTTTATCATAAATGGATGTTGAATTTTGTCAAAGGCTTTCTCTGCATCTATTGAGATAATCATATGGATTTTATCTTTCAATTTGTTAATGTGGTGTATTACATTGATTAATTTCCGGATATTGAAGAATGCTTGCATCCCTGGGATAAAGCCCACTTGGTCATGATGTATGATCTTTTTAATATGTTGTTGGATTCTGTTTGCTAGAATTTTGTTAAGGATCCTTGCATCTATGTTCATCAGTGATATTGGCCTGTAGTTTTCGTTTTTTTTTTTTTTTTTTGTGGCATCTTTGTCTGCTTTTGGTATTAGGGTGATGGTGACCTCCTAGATTGAGTTTGGAAGTTTACTTTCCTCTGTAATTTTCTGGAAGATTTTGAGTAGGATAGGTGTTAGCTCTTCTCTAAATTTTTGGTAGAATTCAGCTGTGAAGCCGTCTGGACCTGCGCTTTTGTTTGCTGGAAGATTTCTGATTACAGTTTCAATTTCCATGCTTGTGATGGGTCTGTTAGGATTTTCTGTTTCTTCCTGGTTTAGTTTTAGAAAGTTATACTTTTCTAAGAATGTGTCCATTTCTTCCAAATTGTCCATTTTATTGGCATATAGTTGCTGATAGTAGTCTCTTATGATCATTTGTATTTCTATGCTGTCTGTTGTGATTTGTCCATTTTCATTTCTAAGTTTGTTGATTTGATTTTTCTCCCTTTGTTTTTTGATGAGTCTGGCTAATAGCTTGTCAATTTTATTTATCTTCTCAAAGAAGCAGCTTTTAGCTTTGTTCATTATGGTCTCTTTTGTTTCTTTTGAATTTCTTTCTGCCCTAATTTTTAAGATATTTTTCCTTCTAGTAACTCTGGGGTTCTTCATTTCTTCCTTTTCTAGTTGCTTTAGGTGTAGAGTTAGGTTATTTGACTTTTTTCTTGTTTCTTGAGGTAAGCCTGTATTGCTATGAGCCTTCCCCTTAACACTGCTTTTACAATGTCCCATAGGTTTTGGGTTGTGTTGTTTTCAGTTTCCTTCCTTTATATGCATATTTTGATTTCTTTTTTGATTTCTTCTGTGACTTGTTGGTTATTTAGAAGCATGTTGTTCAGCCTCCATATGTTGGAATTTGTAATAGTTTTTCTCCTATAATTGACATCTAATCTTACTGTATTGTGGTCAGAAAAGAGGTTTGGAATGATTTCAATTTTTTTTTTAATTTACCAAGGCTAGATTTATGACCCAGGATGTGATCTATCCTGGAGAAAGTTCCATGTGCACTTGAGAAAAAGGTGAAATTCATTGTTTTGTGGTGAAATGTCCTATGGATATCATTTAGGTCTAACTGGTCCATTACATCATTTAAAGTTTGTGTTTCCTGGTTAAGTTTCTGTTTAGTTGATCTATCCATAGGTGTGAGTGGGGTATTAAAATCTCCCACTATTATTGTGTTATTGTTAATTTCCACTTTCATACTTGTTAGCCTTTGCCTTACATATTGCCTTACATATCCTATTTTGGTGCATATATATTTATAATTGTTATATCTTCTTCTTGGATTGATCCATTGGTCATTATGTATTTTCCTTCTTTGTCTCTTTTCACAGACTTTATTTAAAAATCTATTTTATCTGATATGAGTATTGCTACTCCTGCTTTCTTTTGGTCTCCATTTGTGTCAAATAACTTTTTCCAGCCCTTCACTTCAGTCTGTATGTGTTCCCTGTTTTGAAGTGGTCTTTTCTAGACAACATATATAGGGGTCTAGTTTTTGTGTCCATTCAGCCAGTCTTTGTCTTTTGGTTGGGGCACTCAACCCACTTACATTTAAGTTAATTATTGATAAGTATGATCCTGTTGCCATTTACTTTGTTGTTTTGGATTCGAGTTTATACACCCTTTCTGTTTTTCCTGTCTAGAGAAGATCCTTTAGCATTTGTTGAAGAGCTGGTTTTGTGGTGCTGAATTCTCTCAGCTTTTGCTTATCTGTAAAGCTTTTGATTTCTCCTTCATATTTGAATGAGCTCCTTGCTGGTACAGTAATCTGGGTTGTAGGTTTTTCTCTTTCATCACTTTAAGTATGTCCTGCCATTCCCTTCTGGCCTGAAGAGTTTCTATCAAAAAATCAGCTGTAATCCTTATGGGAATCCTCTTGTGTGTTATTTATTGTTTTTCCCTTGCTGCTTTTAATATTTGTTCTTTGTGTTTGATCTTTGTTAATTTGATTAATATGTGTCTTGGGGTGTTTCGCCTTGGGTTTATCCTGTTTGGGACTCTCTGGGTTTCTTGGACTTGGATGACTATTTCCTTCCCCATTTTAGGAAGTTTTCAACTATTATAACCTCAAGTATTTTCTCATGGCTTTTCTTTTTGTCTTCTTCTTCTGGGACTCCTCTGACTCGAATGTTGGGGTGTTTAGCATTGTCTCAGAGGTCTCTGTGGTTGTCCTCATTTCTTTTAATTCTTTTTTTTTCTTTTCCTTTCTGCTTCATTTATTTCTACCATTCTATCTTCTACCTCACTTATCCTATCTTCTGCCTCTGCTATTCGACTGTTGGTTCCCTCCAGAGTGTTTTTTATCTCATTTGTTGCATTATTCATTATTGATTGACTCTTTTTTTATTTCTTCTTGGTCCTTGTTAAACATGTCTTGCATTTTCTCAATCCTTGTCTCCAGGCTATTTATCTGTAACTACTTTTTCAGGTAGACTCCCTATCTCCTCCTCTTTTATCTGGTTTGGTGGGCATTTATCATGTTCCTTTACCTGATGAGTATTTCTCTGCTTTTTCTCCGTGTTTAGATTGCTCTGTTTGGGGTTGCCTTTCAGTATTCTGGCAGTTTTTGGTTCCTCTTTATTGTGGAGGTTCCTCGCTGTGGGTGGGGTTGGGTGGTTGGCTTGTCAAGATTTCCTTTTTAGGAAAGCTTTTGTCAGTGTTCTGGTGGGTGGAGCTGGATTTCTTCTGTCTGGAGTACAATGAAATGCCCAGTAGTGAGTTTTGGGATGTCTATGGGTTTGGTGTGACTTTGGGCAGCCTGTGTATTGAACTTCAGGGCTATGTTCCTGCATTGCTGGAGAATTTGCATGGCTTGTCTTGCTCTGCAACTTGTTGGGTCTTGGGTGGTGCTTGGTTTCCATGAAGGTATGGAGGCTTTTGGATGAGCTCTCATCAATTAATGTTCCCAGAAGTCAGGAGTTCTCTGGCGTTCTCAGGTTTTGGACTTAAGCCTCCTGCCTCTAGTTTTCAGTCTTATTCTTACAGTAGCCTCAAGACTTCTCCATCTATACAGCACCAATGATAAAACATCTAGGTTAATGATGAAAAGCTCCTCCACAGTGAGTAACAGCTGGAGAGGTTCACAGAGTTACATGGGGAAGAAAAGGGGGAGAAGGAAGACAGAGGTGACCATGAGTAGAAGAGGGGGAATCAAAAGGGGAGAGATCAAGCTAACCAGTAATCAATTTCCTATGTGCTCTCCACAGTCTGGACCCCTTGGAGAAGTTCACGGAGTTACAAAGAGAAGAGAAGAGAAGAGGGAGGAAGGAGACAGAGGTGACCAGGAGAAGAAAAAGGTGAATGAAAAGGAGAGAGACAGATCCAGGCACTAATCAGGCCTGTAAGTATTCTCCACAGTCCGGAACACACAGAGTTGGGTAGAGAAAAGAAAGGGGAGGGAGGAGATACAGGCGACCTGGTGGAAACAAAGCAGAGTCAAAAAGGGGAGTAAGCAATCAAGCCAGTAATCACACTCCCAAGTAAAAATGGGTACTGAAGATTGAGTTCTTAAAGGTACAAAATTGATAACAAATACCAAAAAGCAAAGATTAAAAATCTAGAGTAGAGGTTAGACTCTGAAAAATACAATATTAGAAAAACAAAACAAAGTCACAAAAATTGTGAAATATATACATGAAGTTTGTTTTAAAAATAGGGTCTTTTTTTTGGCAAGGTAATAGTAGCTTATAAAAATGAAAATTAAAGGAGTAATGTCAGGGGACATTCAGCTTTAAGGAATTCAATATGTTATTCTTTTCTTTTGTGTGCATTTCTCAAGGATTCTCTATTCCTCATCAGTTGCTGCAGGAACGAGCAGAGCTGCACGCAGTTCTTGGGACTGAGATCCTGAGAAAGGGCACCTGCTTGGTCCCTTCAGTGACTCCCTCCAGTGACCTCACTGAAACATGATCTGCTCAGTTATGCGGACATGCAACATGCAATGCTTTCTGGACCTTTGAAGATTGTTATTTGCTTGGCTTTGTTTTTGTTCAGTTTTTTTTTTTTTTTTTTTACTGCCTAAAGCTACCTTGTATGAAGATATATAAACAGGCTTTTCTGCAAACAAAGCACCTTTGTTTCACTTGAAACTTGGGTCCCCTGCGTCCCTCTTCTCATTGACTCCAGTCCCCCAGATCCCAGTCTACAAAGACCATAACAGAGTAATAGAGAACTTAAAAATTTTTTTTAAAATTTAAATAATGATAATAGTAAAAATATATCTAGGAATTTCTCTGGAGCTGTTGTGGGCAGTGTGGGGTCAGTTCAGTTTCAGATAGTTCCTTGATCCATCTTATACTTCTCAAGATCTATAAGCCCCTTCCAATGTAGTCAGTGCTAACTACAGGGTTTTAATCTGTTGCACCTGTCACTTCCAAAGCAGTTCCCTCCGTTTATTTTAGCTTCTTCAGTTTGCTGTTCTCTTCAGTGTCTAATTTCTGTCCTGACACAAGGGAGCAAAGGTGGTCACTTATTTAGGCTCACTTGTTCAGTACTGCTATGGGGATAGAGGGACACTACCAACAAATATCACTGGCATGTGTGGGAAGTGCTTACAGTGTCTCGGCCACACTGGGTTTGCACCTGCTCATGGCGCATGCACTTTCCCACTCTACACTTCTCAGGCTCTAGGTTGCTCTGCCGGGGAACTATCTGAGGCGGGCCCTGGGTTGCGTGCACTTCTGAGGTCTAAGCCACTCAGGTTCAGGTTCTCAGGTAGTCCACAAAGGGGCAGACTCGGTTGGGCCTGCGTTTTTTGCCCTTCCCAGGTCCGAGCAGTTCAGGCGACCAGGTGCTTGGTGAGCGCTGTCTCCCCAGGTGGGGAATGCATCTTACCACCTCTCCGGTCCCAGCCACTCAGTTTCCTGGGTGGCAGCGGGTGCGCCCGTCTCCAGAGTGCCGTATGTCTCTTTGGGGAGCTGATCTCTTGCTGCGACCCTCCTGGCAGAAGTCAACCATCCAGAATCCCACAGGGTTTTGGTTAGTGACTGGGTGACTGCTTGTAGCTTGGTAGAGGATGCCTCTCGGGGCTAAGTTTGCCTCTTTCCAGCTCTGGCTGCCCCCCATCCTGCCTCACTGTCTCCAGTGGGGGATGGGCCATCCCGCAGCCATCTAGCTCTCCTCTGGTATTCGCTCAGTCCTTTGTTTTTTGAGCAGGCCTGACACTGCCTTAGGTTAGGGCTTTTCGCAGGATAGTTCTCTCTCTCTCTCTCTCTCTCTTTTTTTTTTTTTCTGTCTCTCTCTCTCTGGCTGTCCCACAGTTTGGGTTGCTATCTCATGTTAGTTCCCTCAGATTGCCCCCTCAGGGCATTCAGGCCCAGTCCTTACCCTAAGCAGTGCAGCCCGTGCCTCTCTGTTCAGCCCCCACTTGCTGGTGGTGGATACAAGTGCAGGGAGTTCTGGTTAGGCACGTGATCTGTGTGTTTTATTTATTTATGTATTTTTTTTTTCTCTTGGTTATGTTGCCCTCTGAGATTTCAAAACGCCCCACAGACCTGCCAGTGAGAGTGTTTCCTGATGTTTGGAAACTTCTCCCCTTTTAAGACTCCCTCCCTGGGATCTCCATCCCTACCTTTTTTGTCTCTCTTTTTATCTTTTATATTTTGTCCTACCTCCTTTTGAAGAGGCTGCCTTTCTGGGTGCCTGATGTCCTCTGCCAGCATTCAGAAGTTGTTTTGTGGAATTTGCTCAGCATTCAAATGTTCTTTCAATGAACTTGTGAGGGAGAAAGTGGTCTGCCCGTCCTATTCCTCTGCCATCTTAGTACTGCGCCCCCCCCCCATATTATTTTTAAGAAACTTTATTAATTTCAGTGTTTATAAATGTTAAATTACCATATCAATTCTCTGTTATGTGAAACTAATGTGTAAAATATTCCATATAGAAAAGTTAGTCATTGTGGTTACTTGATTTTTTTAGTTGTTTTTTTCTTTCCTGATGTGAATATTGAGTCCTTGTTGATCATCATAAATGTATTTGAAAACTTTTAAACCTTCAACTTGGATAATCATAGTTTTACTCCTTTTTTTATATCTAGGTCATTCCTTTAATCTTTACCTGCCATTCCAGAAGACATAGATAAGAAGTTACAGTCGTTAGTATGCTGTTTATAGGGAAAGAGGCAGTAAACCATCTGAATGTTCAAATAGGGTTGTAAAAAATTCATTTATTCTTAAATGAAGGATAATTGCTTTCCAGAATTTTGTTGTTTTCTGTCAGACATCAACAAGAATCAGTCTTAGGTACACCCATGTCCCCTCCCTCCCAAACCCCCCTCCAATCTCCCTCTCCATCCCACCCTTCTAAATTGTTGAAGAACCCCTCTTTGAGTTCCCTGAGTGATAGAGAAAATTCCCATTGGCTACCTATTTTACATATGGAATTATAAGTTTCCATGTTACTCTTTCCATCCATCTTACCCTCTCCCTTCTTCCCCTTCACCCGTGTCTCTAAGTCTATTCTCTCTTTCTGTTTCTCTGTTGCTGCCCTGCAAATAAATTTGTCAGTGCCATCTTTCTAGACTCCATACATATGTGTTAGTATCAGATATTTATATTTCTCTTTCTGACTTACTTCACTATGTATAATAGACTCTAGGTTCATCCACCTCAATAGAACTGACTCAAATGCCTTCCTTTTTACAGCTGAGTAATGTTCGTTTGTATATATGTACCACCACATCTTCATCCATTCATCTGTCGATGGCCATCTAGGTTACTTCCATGTTCTAGCTATCATAAACAGCACTGCAATGAATATTGGGATGCATGTGTCTCTTTCCATTTTGGTTTCCTCAGGGTATACTCCTAGGAGTGGGATTGCTGGGGCATATGGTGTTTTTATTCCTAGTTTCTTAAGGAACCTGCATACCATTTTCCATAGTGGTTGTATCAATTTACCTTGCCACCAGCAGTGCAAGAGGGTTCCCTTTCCCCCCACACCCTCTCCGGCATTCATTGTTTGTAGACTTTTTGATGATGGCCATTCTGACTGGTGTGAGGTGGTATCTCATTGTGGCTGAGCAGTAAAGAATCTGCCTTCAGTGGGAGACCTGGGTTTGATCCCTGAGTCGGGAAGGAGGGCATGACAACCTACTCCAGTATTCTTGCCTGGAGAATCCAATGGACAGGGGAGCCTGGAAGGCTTCAGTCCTAGGGTGGCACAGAGTCGGACATGACTGAAGCGACTAAGCAGCAGCAGAGGTAGCAGACTTTTGGATGATGGCCATTCTGCCTGGTGTGAGGTGGTATCTCATTTTAGTTTTGATTTTTATTTATACTGTGGTTTTTTACCAAATCGACATTGACAAGATACTGCTTGAGGCTTGAAAGTATTGCTACATTTGGATTGTCAAGTTGATCTGCAAGGAACATTTCAAGAGAAGCAAAAGCATGGGAAATAGTAGTAAATACATGGGGCTATAATAACAGCAGTTAGCTTTAGTGATGTTTTAGTAAGTGCAAACCATTTTGCATAGCTTAAGTAGCACGTGCAGAGTACCTTTATGGCAGCCGTACTTGAAGTAACATAAAGTAATGGTGCCCTGTTTGAAGGTGGCAGCTATGGAAGGAGATAAGAAGGGCCTGATCTCTTAAATGTGGCAGCCACTTCTTGGTGATGCAGCACCGTGTTTGAATTCAGCATCCTGGTTCTGTCATATAGCAACTGTGGGATTTTGCCAAAACCTGTCTTCACCAGGTTAAAAGTAGGGTATTTCTTCAAAAGTGATTAGGAAAACTTCATGCAACTCATTGTTATCATCCATTCTAGCAGAGTATCTCTGAGTGCCTTCCACAGAAGTATGTGGATCATTTATCTGGAACTGCTGGTCAAAAAGGAAAAAAGACATTAAATGGACAAGTGGAAGGTAAGAACTGTATTTTACAGAAAAATCGTTTGACAGAACATTGATTGAATTTGGGAATGCTGATACATTCTAATAGGCAAAGAAAATCACCTGTCGGATGGGTAGTGAGAAAAAAGATGAGAAAAGGAGGGCGATTATGTATCTTATCAGGTGTTGACCACAGATTAAATTGAGAATCCAGTTTAAGGAGCTAAATTATTAGTTCTTAGACTTACATCGCAGTCCAATGTTTAAGACTTTGTCCGGTTAAGACTCTCCAATGCAGGCGGTGCAGTTTTCATCCCTGCTCAGGGAATTAAGATTCCATGTGACACATGACCAAAAACAAATTATTAGTTCTCTTTTAAGATACTCTATGACCTAAGGAAAGTCAAGAAATAAGAGGTAAGAGGGAATGAAGGATGAGAGAGGCAGAGGGTACAGGGAGCAAATGAAGAAAAAGAAGCACAGGTCTGAGGGGGAATGGGGCAATAAGTAATGAAGGTCTTTAGATAAAGGGAGAGTATTTCACATGGATGGTGTATTTGAAGTGAGCTTCTGGCACCAAAACTTGTCGGAGTAGAACAGCAAAGTTCTCGCCTCTTCCTGTTTACTCGTTATTAGGAAGATGTTTGGAACTGCGGTCCCTGGGTGTGCAGAGCAGTGTGTCATCCTCTGGGGGAGCGTGGGCATAGGTGCTCAGCTGTAATGTGTGCAAATTGGTGTCATACGAAATGTTGCTACTTTCTAGCATAGTGTCACATGGGACAAAACAAGAGAGCTGGAAAGAAGGAGAGAGCAGGGGGCGTGATGGGGAGACCAAGGAACCCACAGCCTCATAGAGAGTCCACTGGAAGGTTTCCAACTTCTAATGCCATTTCAGTTTGTGGGGATGTGCTCACATGGGGAAACGGAGGCTGAGATTTCCAGAGAATGAATTAAAATTAAGTTGAAGTCATGTAGAAGCAGACTCCTTGTAGACCAGAGTTTCTCAATTTTAATTATTCACTTGGGGACCATGTGTAAAGTACACATGCTGAGCAGGAGGTCTGAGATTCTGTGTTTCTAACAAGCTCTCTGAGTAGCAAGGGTGTAGCCGTGCATATAGAGAAATCTGGAAGAAGAGCATTGGATAGTGCAGGACATAAGGATCAAGGAAAAGCATTATTTTATGTTTCTTTCTGAGCGTGTTTATAGCCAGAGGGAAGCAAAGAGTTGAAGTAGCAGTTATAGGTGTAAGATACCATTGCTAAGCAAAGAGGGAGAAATAAATGGTAGGTGTCAGGGAATGTTTAACTTTAGGACTCCTGTATGTTGTTTTCTGTTTCTCATGAACCCTTGGTTCCTTATCAGTCCCTGGTATACAGAAATAAGTGGAACAGCACACTGTTCCCAGGATGGAGGTCATGGGACGGAACACATACATGGATTTCCTTCAGTAACTTTTACCCTACAGTAAAAATCTTTAGTCACGACCCTCTTACTCAAGAGATGGATTGTCTTCTGGCCTCGTGGCGATTGTTATTCCTTGTTATTCCCTTGGTAACCATTGTTATACATCTGGCTTTTGTTCTTTTCTTAACTTTATTTTTTTTTGCCTAAAGCTTCCTTTTATAACAATATATAAACTTACACAAACATGAATAATGCACCCTTGTTCCACTAGAGACTTGGGTTTCCCGTGTCCTTTCTGGCTAGTTCTTTGGAGCATGGAGGCCTGCCGAGCTCACTTTCCTGCCCAGGCTTCCAAGACCTCCTTGAGAGTATGCCCTGTGCCTTAGTGAACGGTACAAGCCCTATTCTAGGGCTTTATTGGTTTTCCACGTAACCCAGGGAATTTAGGCTCTCTCTTTTGCTTTCTTTCCATCGACTCCAGTCCACCAGGCCCCAGTCTGTAAAGAAGACTGCAGGTAGGGATAATCCATAGAAAGGATGTCAAGGGGGAAGATTTAAGTCCACAGATCCAGAGATTACTACCCTTTGGATAGAAGAGAATCTAGTGAAAGGACAAAGGGAGGAAAGGAAGGCCTTAGGGAGGTGAGTTTGGAGTTGATGAGGACACTTGAGAGAAGTCCTTCTAGATGACTTCAGTGTATTTGCCCTGCAAAGGATAAGATCATTATTGCTCCAGAGAATCCTGGAGGTAGGAGGGGAGTAACTCTTAGGCATCAAAGATATATGTTGTGCTGGTATTTGTTATTCAAATTAGATTAATTTGAAAAAGGAGGCATTGACTTTTTATTTAAAGATAGCTGACTCTTTGAAACTTGTTTCATAGAAATCCTTTGAAGCATTAGCACCATGTACCAAACCAAACTAAATTTTGAAGCCAAACAGATGAATAGGGTTCATTCCCTAAATGCTAGAAATACTTTTTATAAATACTACACTGATTTTGAAACATGCAAGATTTTTAATTTCTAATAATTCTGTGGCAATTAAATGTAGTATTTCCTTTTCACTATCTTTAGTGGATTCCTATGTCTGCCTTACCAGTGTCCTAAGATCCCCCTAAAAACAAGACACTAAAACTGTATGTATTCAGTGCCAAGGCTGAGCGCGAGGATTCTGCTCAGTACTAACTCTGCATGAATGTACAGCTGGCTTTCATATTTACATGTAATTAACTTTGTGTCCCTTTTTCCATTTAGATTCTCCTGGGAAATATTCTAACGTGAAGGTAAAAACGTTTATGATTTTATGTTGAATTCTGAACTGTGGATCGTCTCCTATGTACATTATTTAGTAATCAACTTTTTTCCAAATCCCATTCAGCCAGCAGTCAGAATGAAAGAGTCTGTTGCTAATAAAACAGAATGAAGGATTTACAAACATCCAGTTCAGGTAAATTTTGCAGTACACAGTTAACTCTGGAAAGAGGGACATCGAACTATTTGAAATGTTCAGTCTTCATACTTCTAATATTTTCTTTGCAAATTTAATTGAAGAATTGGACATACATAAACCAAATGTTATTGTTGATACCTGTGTTTTGAAACAAAAGATATTTACAAGGATAAGAACACACACACAAAAATTAAATTTTAAGTGTCCACTCGACATGTTTCTGTATATGCGTTGACACTCTGAAGTTTTCAGTTTGGAATCTCTATACTTCTCAGGAACTCTCCGAGATTAAACTTTAGACTCTAAGTTTTTTCCAATGTCCAAAAATGCTTGTTTGAACTCTAACCTTTCCCTAGAGTAAAACTTCACTTGCTAATATGTCAGTTGTATTTCAGCTTATAATTGTTTCATTATAGTATCGTTACACAGATGAATGTAGGCCAATAAGATGTTTTTATGAGCAGGCTGTGTGTGTGTGTGTGTTTGTATGTTCATGTGTTTGTGTGTGACTTTGTGGTGTTTTTGATTATTCGAAGTAGGGGAAGTAATCATACTTTAATGACTATTGGATAGACATAATCTTTTGAAACAGTGATTCTGAAAGTTGTTGGCTTTAGGATCCTATTTTACTTCTAAAAATTTTTGAGAATTCCAAGGAACTTTTGTTTATGTATATTGATGTTTACTATATGGGAGTTCAGTTGAGTTCAGTTGCTCAGTCGTGTCTGACTCTTTGCGACCCCATGGACTGCAGCACACTAGGCTTCACTGTCCATCAGAACTCCTGGTGTTTACTCAGACTTGAGTCCATCGAGTTGGTGATGACATCCAACAATCTCATCCTCTGTCTTCCCCTTCTCCTACCACCTTCAGTCTTTGCCAGCATCAGGGTCTTTTCCAGTGAGTCAGTTCTTCACATTAGGTGCGCAAAATATTGGAGTTTCAGCTTCAGCATCAGTCCTTTCAATGAATATTCAGGACTGAATTCCCTTCGGATGGAGTGGTTGGATATCCTTGCAGTCCAAGGGACTCTCAAAGGTCTTCTCCAACACTGCAATTCAAAATCATCAATTCTTTGGTGTGCAGCTTTCTGTACAGTCCAACTCTCACATCCGTACATGACTACTGGAAAAACCATAGCTTGGATGAGACAGACTGATGTTGGCAAATAATGTCTCTGCTTTTTAATATGCTGTCAAGGTCTGTCATAGCTTTTCTTCCAAGCAGCAAACGTCTTTTAATTTCATGGGTGCAGTCACCACCTGCAGTGATTTTGGAGCCCACCCCACCCCCCAAGTAAAGTCTGTCACTGTTTCCATTCTTTCCCCATCTATTTGCATGAAGGGATGGGACCGGATGTCATGATCTGAGTTTTTTGAATGTTGAGTTTTAAACCAACCCTTACACTCTCCTCTTTCACTTTCATCCAAAGGCTCTTAAGTTTTTCTTCGATTTCTGCTATAAGGCTGGTGTCATCTGCATATCTGTGGTTATTGATATTTCTTCCAGCTATCTTGATTTCCACTTGTGCTTCATTGAGCCCTGAATTTTGCATGATGTATTCTGTGTATAAGTTAAATAAGCAGGGTGACAATATACAGCCTTGACATACTCCTTTCCCTATTTGGAATCAGTCTGTTGTTCCGTGTCCATTTCTAAGTGTTGCTTCTTGACCTGCATACAGATTTCTCAGGAGGTAGGTCAGGTGGTCTGGTATTCCTATCTCTTTAAATATTTTTCCAGTTTGTTGTGATCCACACAGTTAAAGGCTTTGGGGTGGTCAATAAAGCAGAAGTAGATGTTTTTCTGGAGCTCTCTTGCTTTTTTGATGATCCAGTGGATGTTGTCAGTTTGATCTCTGGTTCCTCTGTCTTTTCTAAACACAGCTTGAATGTCTGGAAGTGCACGTTTCATGTTCTGTTGAGGCCTGGCCTGGAGAATTTTGAGTATTACTTTGCTAGCATGTGAGATGAGTGCAATTGTGTGGTAGTTTGAGCATTCTTTGGCATTGCCTTTCGTTGGTTTTGGAATGAAAACTGACCATCTCCAGTCTTGTAGCCACTGCTGAGATTTCCAGATTTGCTGGCATATTGAGTGCAGCACTTTCATAGCTTCATCTATTAGGATTTGAAGTAGCTCAACTGCAATTCCATCACCTCCACTAGCTTTGTTCGTAGTGATACTTCCTAAGGCCCACTTGACTTTGCATTCCAGGATGTCTGGCTCTAAGTAAAGGATCACACCATCGTGCTTATCTGGAGTATTAAGATCTTTTCTATATAGTTTTTATGTGTGTGTTCTTACCACCTCTTCTTAATATCTTCTGCATCTATTAGGTCCATACTATTTCTCTACTTTATTGTGCGCATTTTTGCATGAAATGGTCCCTTGGTATCTCTTACTCTCTTGAGGAGATCTCTAGTCTTTTGCATTCTATTATTTTCCTCTATTTCTTTGCACTGACCACTGAGAAAGGCTTTCTTATCCCTCCTTGCTATTTTTTGGAACTCTGCATTCAAATGGGTATATCTTTTCTGTTCTCCCTTGTCTTTAGCTTCTCTTCTTTTCTCAGCTATTTGTAAGGTCTCATCAGACAACCATTTCTCCTCTTTGCATTTATTTTTCTCTGGGATGTTCTTGATCAATGCCTCCTGTACAATGTCACAAATCTCCATCCATAGTTCTTCAGGCACTCTGTCTATCAAAACTAATCCCTTGAATCTATTTGTCACGTCCACTGTATGGGATTTGATTTAGGTCATACCTGGATGGTCTAGTGGTTTTCCCTACTTTCTTCGATTTAAGTTTGAATTTGGCAATAAGGAATTCATGATCTGAACCACAGTCAGCTCCTGGTCTTGTTTTTGCTGACTGTATAGAGCATCTCCATCTTTGGCTGCAAAGAATAGAATCAGTCTGATTTCATCATTGACCATCTGGTGATGTCCGTGTGTAGAGTCTTCTCTTGTGTTGTTGGAAGTGGGTGTTTGCTATGACCAGTATGTTCTCTTGGCAAAGCTCTGTTCACCTTTGTCCTGCTTCATTTTGTACTCCAAGGCCAAATTTACTTGTTACTCCAGGTATCTCATGAATTCCTTCTTGTACATTCCAGTCCCCTATATTGGAAAGAACATCTTTTTTCAGTGTTAGTTCTAGAAGGTCTTGTAGGTCATCATAGTGCTGGGAGCCAGCGTGAGGAACTCCACTCGTGGCGAAGGTCATGAGGAAGGAGGCTCAGCTTACGCAAAGGTGGGATTGAGCCTCAGGAGTCCCCCTGGAAATTCTCGAGCATTTACCCCCAAAACCAGTCTGCCTACTTTACTGCTTTGTGCTCTCACCTACACCTCTGACTTTATGGGGGGCTGTCCCCCACCACCTCTCTCTGAAAAAGAGTTAAATTACAGCTCCAGTTAATAAAGTTCCTGGGTGTGACAAGAGTGTTTTAGTTCACAACCGTGAGAGGCATGAGATGTTCTAAACTGTCTGAATACAGATTCCTTTGAGCAGTTAAAAGATTGACTAGAAATTGTATTGGTGAAGGATTTTTCACTTGTTTGGCCAATGTTTGCTGCTAAGTTTCCATATTCCTTACCTGCTGTGTCCCTGGCAGTGTATTGATTAATATAATTGGTGTAAGTAGTAGCTTTAATGTTTGTAACCTTGGACCCTTGAGTTAATTCTTTTTCTTGTTATAGCCCACCACACCTTTGCCTTATAGGAATGCAATTTTATCTAATGCTTTTGGAGGGTGGCGCCTGACTAATCACCTTTAGAGAAAAATAAGTTTTCTGAAGAAATGTCTTAAAATGTCTTAAAATGTCTTAAAATGTTAACAGGCCTCCTGGCCAGAAGATGATGCAAATCACCTAAACTTTTGCTTATGATAAAATTTCAGGAAGAAAGCCTGGCTTACTGCATGACTCTACCCCTTCCCCCATTATCCGCTATGCATAACTTACGGTATAAAAACTACTTTGGAAAATAAAGTGCGGGCCTTGTTCACGAAGCTTGGTCTCCCCATGTCATTCTTTCTCTCACCTTCTGGCTGAATTTCCATCTGGGGTGTGGAGGCTCGTCAAGCCTATTAACTATGCCTGGGCATCTAAGATCTGACTGGGAAGGCCTTAGTGTCTCCTCTCCTTTCGGGAAAATGGGAGGACGCCTGCAGCCTACGTAGGTGACGTAAATTCCTTATTTTGGAATTTTATTAGCTTTCCATGTAAACCAAGTTATTCAGCCTCTTTTCTCCACTGAATTTTCTCACTGAACTATCCTTATTTAACCACTCTTTATATCTTTAATTCTATCGTATCCTGATCGCTGAAGCCATCTCCCCTTCAAATTCCTGGATCCACTGGGGCTGGGCCCTGGCAATCATAGAACCGTTCAACTTCAGCTTGTTCAGTGTTACTGGTCAGAGCATAGACTTGCATTATTGTGATATTGAATGGTTTGCCTTGGAAATGAACAGATCATTCTGTCATTTTTGAGATTGCATCCAAGTACTGCATTTGGGACTCTTGTTGACTGTGATGGCTACACCATTTGCTTTAAGGGATTTTTGCCCACAGTAGTAGACATAATGGTCATCTGAGTTAAATTCACCCATTCCAGTCCATTTGTGAGCTTCCCTGGTATCTCAGTCGGTAAAGAATCTACCTGCCGTGCAGGAGACCCAAGTTCAATGCCTGGATCAGGAAGATCTCCTGAGGAAGGAAATGGTAACCCAGTCCAACATTCTTGCTTGGAAAATCCTATCGCCAGAGGAGTCTGGCGAGCTACAAATAGCCCATGGGGTCAGAAGCATCGGACATGACTTACAGCCTAAACCACAAACCAGTCCATTTTAGTTCACTGATTCCTAAAATGTTGATGTTCACTCTTGCCATCTCCTGCTTGACTGCTTGCAATTTGCCTTGATTCATGGACCTAACGTTCCAGGTTCCTACACAGTATTGCTCTTTACAGCCTTGGACGTGACTCCCATCACCAGTCACATCCACAGCTAGGTGTTGTTTTTGCTTTGGCTCCATCTCTTCATTCTTTCTGGATGTATTTCTCCACCGATCTCTAGTAGCATATTGGATACCTACTGACCTGCTGGTTGGGAATTCATCTTTCAGTGTCCTATCTTTTTGCCTTTTCATGCTGTTCATGGGGTTCTCAAGGCAAAAATACTGAAGTGGTTTGCCATTCCCTTCTCCAGTGGACCATGTTTTGTCAGAACGTTCCAGCATAACCCGTCTGTCTTGGATGGACCTTCATGGCATGGCTCACTCATAATTTCATTGAGTTAGACAAGTCTGTGGTCCATGTGATCAGTTTGGTTTGTTTTCTGTGACTGAAGTTTTCAGTCTGATGGATAAGGATAAGAGGCTTATGGAAACTTCCTGATGGGAAGGGGGACTGAGGGGGAAACTGGATCCTGTTCTGATGGGCGGGACCATGCTCAGTAAATCTTTAATCCAATTTTCTGTTGATGGGTGGGGCTGTGTTCCCTCCCTGTTGTTTGACCTGAGGCAAAACTGTGGTGGAGGTAATGAAGATAATGGCACCTCCTTAAACAGGTCCCGTGCATGTACTGCTGCACTCAGTGACCCTGACCCTGCAGCAGACAACCACCAACTCTTGCCTCAGCCAGAAACTCCTGGAAAATAAAACTAAAAAAGGTTAAAATACAGGCACACACAATCATAATGGCTAATTCCATTAGTCATTAGAGTTCTGATATCACATATCCTGTCTCTGGAGATCTCCTGTGTGCACTCAGAACATAATTGAGCATGGGAGTAATGTTTAGAGTTTTCGTGAAAAGAGTTTTGACCTCTTGGATCCCCTGGCCCAGTGTATCTCTGGACTTTAGGAATTCTCAAGGCACACTACAGAACCACCATTTTAAACCATTGACATGGTTGGATGTGAAATGATAAAGGGACCCTTGTGTTGACATGGGGTTTAAAGTTTCACTTTTACATTTCTTACTTGTTTCTTTGATTTCTCTTAAGAAATTTAGACCTGAGAGTTCCTTTTTTTTTTTTTTTAAGCAAATATTTCTGTGTTGTGTTCATTCTTCCCTCACGGTGCTCTGTGCTCTTTGGATCCAGTGTGGTCCTAGACTTACCCTATTTTCACGTGGAAACAATTGTTCACCCACAAGACTATCATGTCTCATATAAGTTTATGATGTCTATCCAGGGCTTAAAAAATCAGTTCTGAAGATATTGATAATCTGAGGAAAGACCATCTCATTACCTTAAAGAAGTTTTCATTGGTGGTGGTGTTCAGTCACTAAGTCGGGTTCAACTCTTTGTGAGCCCATGGGCTGCAGCACACTAAGCCTCCCTGTGCTTCACCATCTCCTGGAGTTTGCCTGAGTTCATATACATTGCATCAGTGATGCTATACCACCATCTCGTCCTCTGCCGTCCCCTTCTCCTCCTGCCCTCAATCTTTCCCAACATCAGGGTCTTTTCCAATGATTCAGCTCTTCACATCAGGTGCCTGAAGTATTGAAGCTTTAGTTTCATCATCAGTCCTTCCAGTGAACATTCAGCATTGATTTCTCTTAGGATTGACTGGTTTGATTTCTTTGCTATCCAAGGGACTCTCAGATGTCTTCTCTAGCACCACTCTTTGAAAGCATCAATTCTTCAGCACTCAACCTTGTTTATGGTCCAACTCTAACATCTGTACATGACTACTGAAGAAACCATGGCTTTGGCTGTACGGACCTTTGTCAGCAAAGTGATGTCATTGCTTTTTAATGTTGTCTAGGTTTGTAACATTAATTAAAGTAGTAGCACTCATTAAAAGTGTTGTTAAGACCATGGTCTCTAGAGCACACAGTATTATAAGGCATAAATAAGTGCAAAATAAGGCAGATATACATTTTCTTAATAATATATTTGTATGTGGAAAAATAGTCATGTATGGATGTGAGAGTTGGACTATAAAGAAAGCTGAAAGCAGAAGAATTGATGCTTTTGAACTGTAGTGTTGGAGAAGACTCTTGAGAGTCCCTTGGACTGCACTGAGATCCATCCAGTCCATTCTAAAGGAAATCAGTCCTGGGAGTTCATTGGAAGGACTGATGTTGAAGCTGAAACTCCAATAGTTTGGCTACCTGATGCGAAGAGCTGACTCATTTGAAAAGACCCTGATACTGGGAAAGATTGAGGGCAGGAGAAGGGGATGGCAGAGGACGAGATGATTGGATGGCATCACTGACACAATAGACATGACTTTGGGTAGACTCAGGAGTTGGTGATGTACGGGGAGGCCTGGCGTTCTGCAGTTCATGAGGTCACAAAGAGTTGGACATGACTGAGCGACTGAACTGAACTGAACTGATGTTGAAAAAATAATTATTGGTAAAGTTCTTATGGAATACAGAATATGTAATAGAAGTTGAGTGAATCAAAATCAGTAATACTAGGCAATTAAAAAGTAGAAGAAATGAGACACACTAGTTTACATCTCTTCATGAATGATGATGACATGTGAAATTCTTTAAGCTGTGAAGGACTAGTGAGTTCCAGGGGACAGGAGGGCATGGAACTGATTCTCTGAAGAAAGACTATGTACAAGTTAGTCAGAGTTATATTCTCACATTCTAATAAATGGAGACTTTGTTTTCACATTTTTCAAATTTGGCTTCTACTGCTTTGAGCCTCAATAATGAGACTTGTCAAAGAGCCAGGCATTTGAAAGTTGATGGTCAGTGTGCATTGGTGTCCCATTCAATGTCCAAAAATCAGTCAGCATCCACAGAATTTGGACAGAAGACCATAATAGATAAAATGAAGATGAAGACTGTAGTGGTGTTCCTGGTAGGGAATTACTCACTCTGTCAGCTATGCAAGTCGGAGCTGGCAGGAAACAGAGGAAGCAAAGAAGGTAATGCAGAAGCCCAGAGCACTCAGCCGTGGGCCACCTGGGCACAGCCTTACCATCCTTCTGATGGTTCCAAATTAGATTCTGTGGCAAAGTCTACCTTGTGCTGACTCTTTTTATGCAACCTACAGCCAATCAATACCCCTTAGCAAGGTGTTTGCATTCTCCCTCTGACCATAGTAATACAATAAATAACAAAGAGAGTTAGGAAAACGTAAGTTCATTCAGGCTGGTGTTTAGCATACACGTGAGAGTGGGTAGCAGGATTATGTTTAGAACTCTGGGACTAGTTGGGAGACTAGGTAGCCATCTAGAGACTGCCTTCTCAAAATAGGACTTCATAGCAATGTTTTTATAAGGCTGTCAATTCATAAGTATTAGTCATGATTATATTCAGTATAACAGCAAAAACAACTGGGATACCAAATACTAAAATATTTCTTGTGTTTTCTGTGACTTCATACTTTTTAGAATTGGCTTTCACAGTGGGAATGGGAGTCATGGGAAATTTGCTACATAGTACCTCCTTCTCAGTTTGTGTTCACATAGTATATCAACTTGTTTTAGTATTTGTAATGAATTAAGAGTACACAAGGGAGGTTGGTATAAAGGAGTGGTGTATCACTTAAAAGCAGTATATAGAAAGTCAATTCTGATTCTACTAGGATGCCCAGTCCATTGAGTAACCACGTCTAAGAATGTGTTGTCCATAAATACTGATTAATTTACTGCCCTTAATCAGTCATACGGTCAGGAAATGTAAGAAATCATCCACTCTTTATTCACTCCTGAACTTTTTTCTTTTCTATCCTCACCTTGCATTTACAGAATATTCTCAGTTATCTCCTAGAATAGTGACTACAGGCTCTAAACTCACCGTGATTTTCTTTTCTTCTTTTAGTCTATACAACTGAGTCATTTGCTCTTGTCTCTCCATGAGCTTGGTAGGTCCAGGAAAAACAAATTCATAAAAATGTGTACACGAGTCCCTTCAACACTGGACGATGTGAGATAAGAAAACCACAAAATAGATAGAAGCCACTTCAGTCAGTTCATGTTCATCATTTTCTTCTCAGTCAATCAGATGAGATCGGTCACTCAGTCGTGTCTGACTCTTTGCAACCCCATGAATCACAGCACGCCAGGCCTCCCTGTCCATCACCAACTCCCAGAGTTCACCCAGACGCACGTCCATCGAGTCAGTGATGCCATCCAGCCATCTCATACTCCGTTGTCCCCTTTTCCTCCTGCCCCCAATCCCTCCCAGCATCAGAGTCTTTTCCAATGAGTCAACTCTTTGCATGAGGTGGCCAAAGTACTGGAGTTTCAGCTTTAGCATCATTCCTTCCAAAGAAATCCCAGGGCTGAGCTCCTTCACAATGAACTAGTTGGATCTCCTTGCAGTCCAAGGGACTCTCAAGAGTCTTCTCCAATACCACAGTTCAAAAGCATCAATTCTTTGGCGCTCAGCCTTCTTCACAGTCCAACTCTAGCATCCATACATGACCACAGGAAAAACCATGACCTTGACTAGATGAACCTTTGTTGGCAAAGTAATGTCTCTGCTTTTGAATATGCTATCTAGCTTGGTCATAACTTTCCTTCCAAGGAGTAAGCGTCTTTAAATTTCATGACTGCAGTCACCATCTGCAGTGATTTTGGAGCCCAGAAAAATAAAGTCTGACACTGTTTCTGCTGTTTCCCCATCTATTTCCCATGAAGTGATGAGACCAGATGTCATGATCTTCATTTTCTGAATGGTGAGCTTGAAGCCAACTTTTTCACTCTCCACTTTCACTTTCATCAAGAGGCTTTTGAGTGCCTCTTCACTTTCTGCCATAAGGGTGGTGTCATCTGCATATCTGAGGTTATTGATATTTCTCCGGGCAGTCTTGATTCCAGTTTGTGTTTCTTCCAGTCCAGCGTTTCTCATCATGTACTCTGCATATAAGTTAAATAAACAAGGTAACAATATACAGCCTTGACGAACTCCTTTTCCTATTTGGAACCAGTCTGTTGTTCCATGTCCAGTTCTAACTGTTGCTTCCTGACCTGCATACAAATTTCTCAAGAGGCAGATAAGGTGGTCTGGTATTCCCATCTCTTTCAGAATTTTCCACAGTTTATTGTAATGCACACAAAGGCTTTGGCATAGTCAATAAAGCAGAAATAGATGTTTTTCTGGAACTCTCCTGCTTTTCCCATGATCCAGCGGATGTTGGCAATTTGATCTCTGGTTCCTCTGCCTTTTTCCAAAACCAGCTTGGACATCAGGAAGTTCACAGTTCACATATTGCTGAAGCCTGGCTTGGAGAATTTTGAGCATTACTTTTCTCAGTCAATACATTTTATAAAATAAAAAGCAGTTATTTTATCCTTCAGGGTCCCTGGATTTGTACATTTATTGGTTTCTTAAAGATTTATTCTATACTGTACCCTGAAAGTTTCATAATCTAAATATTTCTGTAAACACTCCCTCAGTTCAGGCCTGCATCACCTTGTTATTCCCAGTGTTAACACCTTCAGATTCGCCTTCCTCCAGTTATTAATATACCCACATATTCCTCCCTCCCGTGGTGTTTAGAGTCACCAATCTCAAAAGCACACGTGACCATGAGGCACTCTGAGTAACATTAATTTCTAGACCTCTTAAAGCACCATTGATGGTCTCATAATCTGACTTCTGTCTGACCCTCTGTCTCTAGCCCTTTCAGTCCTTTGCTGTCGAATTCTGAACTGCTGCTGGTGCCCTCGTCACTTGTCCCTGTTGTTGTTGTTCAGTTGCTCAGTCATGTCTGATTCTATGTGGCCCCAGGGACTGCAGCACACCAGGCTTCCCTGTCCTTCACCATCTCCCAGTGCTTGCTCAACTCACGTTCATGGAGTTGGTGATGCCATCCAACCATCTTATCCTCTGTCATTCCCTTCTCCTCCAGACTTCAACCTTTCCCAGCATCAGGGTCTTTTCTAATGAGTCAGCTCTTCAAATCTGGTGGCCAAAGTACTGGAGCTTCAGCGCCAGCGTCAGTCTTTCCAGTGAATGTTCAGAACTGATTTTGTTTAGGATTGACTGGTTGGATTTCCTTGCAGTCCAAGGGACTGTCATGAGTCTTTCCGAACACCACAGTTGAAAAGCATCAGTTCTTTGGTGCTCAATCTTCTTTTTGTTCCAACTCTCATATCCATACATGACTACTGGAAAAGCCTTTGCTTTGACTAGACGGACTTTTGTTGGCAAAGTAACATCTCTGCTTTTTAATACGCTAAGTTTTTCATATCTTTTCTCCCAAGGAGCAGGTGTCCTTTAATTTTATGACTGAAGTCACCATCTGCATTGATTTTGGAGCCCAAGAATATAAAAGTCCATTTCTGTTCTGATTGTGTCCCTGTCTCTTTGCCACGAAGTGATGAGACTGGATGCCATGACCTTCATCAGTCCCATCCCTTCACTTTGGACAAATATCTACCCTGTGGTATGTGTGCTTCTCTCCCCATCTTTCTACAGCCTGAAATGCTCTCCCTCTCCTGCCTTTTGTCCCCTTGAACTGTGTAAGTCTGCACTCAGGCATTATGTCTAGAAAAGCCATCCCTGACAACTTTTTCTACATTTTTTGTGAAACTCCAGTGTCTAGTACTGAGTGGAAACCCGATAAATAATTATTGAATAAGATACACTGGGGTTCTGTATCAACCTAGAGCGGTGGAATGGGGAGGGAGATGAGAAGGAGGTTCAAAATGGGCAATATATGTGTACCTATGGCTGATTCATGTTGAGGTTTGACAGAAAACAACAAAATTCTGTAAAGCAGTTATCCTTCAATAAAAAAATAAATAATAATAAAAAAACATGATATATATACCGAGGTGACTTTTAAGAGCTTGTCCTCTGCAGTCTAGGAGCCAAGAGGATAGAGATGTAAAGAAATAATTTACAGTTCAGGTCTATATCTATCACTAGGAAAATCTAGAAAGATACACTAGAAAAATCTTTAAAGTACTAAGGGAGCTAAAAGGAAAGGCATACCTCTTTATCAGGGGAAAGATGGCAGTAATCAAAGACAACTTCACAAAACAGGTTGAACCTTAAAAGATGAAAAGTAATTTGTTGGAAGAGTAGAGGGAAGCATTTCAGATGAAGGAATTGATAAAAGCTAAAAAGCAAGAGGAATTTTGTAAACCATGAATAATTTTGCAGTTGATGCTTGGCATGTTGTTAAAAAGGTCATGTTATGAAGTAGAGAAGAGAATGTATGGTGACTTTATATGTCTGTCCTGTATTTTGTTTGGTTTCTGATTGTTTTGTTCACTTATGTTTGAATCAATCTGTGACTGAATCTTTGAGCTGTTTGTGTGCCTGTAACCTGGTGACATCTGGTATTTCCCAAATGGTTTGTTGAAGTTTTCAGGTCATTGGAAGTAGTTCTTAAGAAGTAAATATTCAGCTGAAGATTAAGATTGATTTAATCTGTCGTTTCATACAATGTTTTAGATATCTGTTTTAAGTGAGGATTATGTCTTTTATCTAAACATTCTAAGTAATTTTAACTAAACATACAGATCTGTCAAGAGAACTAGACTTGGAAATGATAACAGAGGAAGAACAAGAAAAACTTGATGAAGATGAAAATAACCATGCACAGGTATGTAAAATTGTAAATTTCAATATCTGGTGTAGTACTGTATGAGAAAACGTGTATCAAACAAGGCAAATTAGAATGGAAAGATAAGTTAACACCCATCACAAATGAGTTAAAGTAGAAGTTCAGTGAAATTTTGTGAGGAATACCAAATTTCCGTTTCTCCTGAAGAAGATCCACTATATGATAACCCTACAGAAGGAGCAAAACAAAAGGAAATATCTCCTAATCTCACAAATAATATACCTGATTGTGGGGAAAAAGATACATTTGGAGTATCTGTTTCTCTAGTATTCCAAGCATTTCTTGAAGAAAAAGAACCCAGTCTCAAAAATGTTTTTCTGTGGTCTGTAAACTCTGGGTCCCTTGGAGAGACTTGTCGGTCATCTTCAAAGCTTTGTTTCCCTGAAAATAAAGTAGACTTTGAAAATGATCAACTAGACATTGAACATGTGTTTATGAAAATTGAGGAGATTTTTTATAACGATACAGAAAAATAAAAAAGTAGGGGAGCTGGTAGTTATATTTGAAGTGAAAGACCAAGAGCTTGATATGCAAATGTCACAAAATATGAGGCAAGATCAAACTAATCAGAAATTAGACATGGGACAGGCATGTCATTCTAGTCTGTGGCTTGTCTACTCTGGTAAGATGAAACATAGAATTCAAATAAAAATTCACATTCCCCTTGCTGTTTTTAAAATACTGATCTGAAAAATAAAGCGATACAGGACTGGTTCCAGAAGCCACTGCATGCAGATAATTGCAGCGCTAGTGACAATAAAAGCATGGAACCCAAATTAGAAAATGGGAATTCTTCTCCACCTAATAGTCACAGCACATCTGAAGTGTATGTTAATGAAGAATAAGAGAAGGATATGTTGAGGTTTAAGAATGAAATAGACATGTTTAAAGTAGAGTTGCTGGCTCTGGAAAAAGAGAAAATTTAACTTCCAAAAGAGTTTTTCATTTTCTCTTGCTTTGGTTTTTCTCTTTCTTGATGATGTGGTCCATTTTGATTTTCCATTTATGAATAAAGCGGGGTCATCCAAAGAGGTAAGTGTGTAGAAATCAATTACTATCTTAATAACAGGAATTCAGGAAACTATTTTCATGGCTTTTGTCCTTCAATCAATTCTCATATCTAATTCTTCTCTGTCAGTCTTCATATGAACTGGAAAACTCATTTAGCTATTTACCATGTGGGCTTCTGAGCCAGAATAAGCACCAAGGAAATTGCTTAAGAAGAATAATCAGCTAGGGTTTTGAGTCTTTTTTTCCCCCCTTTAACTCTGTTGGGTTAAATATAAGTTATATTTCCATAGGATGGGAAGAAAGCACTGACTGGGAGATGGGATTTGAACATGTGTTCCCTCTAATCTCTTCATTGTGGTTGAATATGTGTGATCTTCTCTGCTTTCTGCAATCGATGGGCACTTAGATTTCCAGCATGGCCACTTCAGGATCTTTTTAATAACATACATGTGCTCCCACATATGCTTTAATCAGCACTCTCAGATGTTTCTTTTGAGACAGACCTTTCCATTATGTTGTTTACTAAAATGTAGAAAGTTTTCACATGTGTGATTTTGTTACATAGATTGTGTGTGTGTGTGTGTGTGTGTGTGTGTGTGTGTGTGTGTGTGAAAGTTGCTCAGTCATGTCCAACTCTTTGCAAACCTTTGGACTGTAGCCTGCCAGGCTCCTCTGCTCATGGAATTCCCCAGGCCAGAAAGAATGCCAGAGTGGCTAGCTGTTCCCTTCTCCAGAGGATCTTCCTAACCCAGAGATTGAACCCAGTTCTCCTGCATTGAAGGTGGATTCTTTAATATTTGAGCCACCAGGGAAGCCCACAGGTAGTATAAACCCTGAGCAAAAAAGAAAAAAAAAAGTGTTTATTTACAAAGGAGTTCTGAGATGATGTGAGATTTTCTTTCTTCAGTAATAGGTTTTTAAAATTGTTTGTTTGCTTTTTTGTGTACGAGGTGCTTTGAGTGAGTTTGAACAATAGACAAAAAGACAAAAAAAAAAGAAACACAAAAACTTTATGTATTCTCCTGTTAATAAAAAAAAAAGGGAGATGAGCCCTACCCCCAACTAAGGCATTGAGTTACTGTACCAAAGTCACACTTTTAACTTATCTGATTAATCTGATGAATTCACTTGGTAATATATATAATATTCAACATTCCAGAATTGTATCATCTCTTTTGGTGCCATAAAATGCTAGGGAGTGCCAGTTTAGGGGTCTTAAACAAAACCTTGAACATTTTTTTTTAATTTTATTGCTGTTTTTGGTAAATAGTGGGGCAATACTAGGTAATTATTTCTATACCCTCTAGCTGTAAGGTTTGATGGTTATTGAATGTGGAATTGGGAAGCATTCCTTATATTCCAGAATTCCACACTAACTAACAACTCCTCAGTTTCATTCTGCTCCTTGTGTTTTGGTAAACTCTGGTTCATTTAATTTAGTGAATACTGTCACTTTTTTGCTATCTCCTGGATCCAAGTGAAAAAAGAATTGTAAAAGGCAGAGGGGAAAGAATATCTTTAGTGCAGAGAGAAGAATGTTTCCTTTCTGAGGCCCAGAGTTGTCACATCCTCTATATCCAGCTGTTAAATGGAAAATCCAGGTAGTAAAGACCAAAGAGGACAGATTTTGTGTCTTTGTCTTTTTATTGCTCTGTCTCTGCCAGTCAGATGGGGAAGACTGAATATGAATAATTGCCTCTTATTAAGAAAGGAATTTTTGAAATTTTGGGGAATTTTGTTTCTTTTCCTCAAACAGAAAGGAGCAGATTTTACAAAAATTTCAGTGACTTGTAAGTGATAAAATTAAAATAAGCCCCAAAATATTTTTATCACTTAAATTCAGGGTGAGCACTGAGTCAAATAATAAAATTGAAAACAAAGATCTTTATAATCAATACATAGCAATTATTCTTAGTGTCAAACTTCCATTAAAGGTTGAAGAAGAAAAGAAGCACAAAAGTAGTGAAGTGGAAGTATCAGAGAACATATGCGATGCTGCTGATGAGAGTGAATTGTTTCAGTAGAGAAAGAGTGGAGGAAACAGCAACCAGGAGTTTCCTGCTATGCATAATGAGGGTTCTGATAGGTAATCCTATATCAGTATTTAACAGCACATCCCTTGTTACATTCCTATAAAATAATTTCTAACGAGCTAAAGTTTGTGATGTACAGATTTTATATTTTACTAGATATATAGTTATTTTTAATACTCTTGTCCTAGCATTATTACTAGAGTTCCTTTGTTAACATAACACCATGTTACATATTAGAGTATTCTGGATTTGACTGCAATTTGCCTTAATTAGTGTGTTGTATATTTAAATTTGTTTTGTCACTAATGAACATCCTTTCATTTCGGTTTGAGGACTTCTTTCAGCATTTCTCATGAGGCGGGACTAGTGGTGATGAACTCCATCAGGTTTGCTTTGTCTGGGACAGTTTTTATTTCTCTTTTATTTCTGAAAGACTACTTTTCTGGAAAGAGTACTCTTGGCTGGCAGGTTTTTCTCACCTAGCACTTTGAGTATGTCCATGGAGGGAGGCCAAATTGCTGATAGTGGCGGGAGAACTGATGAGGCATCGGTCTTCCAGCCATGATGCTGCTGTCACTGCATCATGTGGGTGGTTTAAAAATGAGCTCTCCTACCCTGGCCAATATTTCCTTGGTTTCTTCTTTCATGGTATATGTGCCTCATGTCATTTAAAATACCACCTAAATTAAGTGTGGCTTTTTTCTGTGAATTCTCTTTTTCATTTATTTTTGGCTGTGCTGGGTGTTTGCCGCCACAGTGCTTGGGCTTCTCAGTGCGGTGGCTTCTCTTGATGCTGAGCGTGGGCTCTAGGGTGCTGGCTTCAGTAGCTGTGTAGCACGGTTTAGTTGCACACAGCTAATGCGGGATCTTCCCTGACCAGGAATGGAACGCCTTCCCCCTTTATTGGTAGGTGGACTCCTAAGCACTGGGCCACCAGGGAAGTCCCTAAATTCACCATTATTATATTTAGAAGCAAAACAAAAAAATATAGTGTAAATCTACTTATGACTCCCATGTCTAAGAGTCAAGGCACTTAGCCAGTGCACTCCAAGTTTTCAGTGTAGCCCTTGAGGTTCTTCACAGCGTCTTTCCAGATGCATCTCTTTACTTTCTTCCATGTATTTTGTGCTCTTCCTTCCAGATTCCTTGGAAACAACCCAGATGCCCTGTGCCCGATGTTTGTGCTCACATTCGAATCTCCAAGTAGAATGATTTTCTCCCTTTTGTGTTTCTCATGACCTCTCTTCACTTCTTCTGCAAGTCCTTCCTTATTTCACTTACCACTTTCATATGTCAAGTTTTATATATCATACTGTATCATAATCATATCTGTTTTTGAAGGAAGAATTTGTTTTCTTGCATATGGTTGGTACTCTATAACTGTTTTGTGAATTAATCAATGACTTAAGATGGATAAGAGTTGGAATTTTATAAGAATTGGTTGTTTTTTATTCTTTATCAGTTGAATTATTGGATAACATTGGCTTTTCTGTGGACTTTTTAAAGTAGCGATCCTGGTGTGCACAGGAAGGAAGTAAAGAAAAGGAATGTTGACAAATGGACGCCGGATGAACGTGTGATTGCACCAATATTTGAGAAGACCGATTCACTGACTGGTGGTCTGCTGCACGTGAATGATGACAGCATTTTAAGGGAAGTGGATCAGGGTGATGACAGGTATATTCTACAGATTCCTTGTCTGTAGGGGAAGAAATATTAGCACTGAATATTTCTTCCGGAAATAGAGCAGCATTATACAGTGCTCAGGTCAAGGCAAGAGATTGCTCAACTCTAGTGGACAAACACTGCTGAAAGGTTAAGGTGAGGACCAGTGCCTTTGGCTAGAAGTCATTTCAGTAAATAATGCCCTTGGAAGCTGGACTGTAATGAATGCATGTAAACATTCAGTAGGGAATGTTATTGGGACAGGCAATGAAGAACTGGATGGTAACTGAAGAGGAATGTGGAGTTCACAGGTGTTACTTGTTTTATGTTAAGAAGGGAGCTTTTAGAGTATGTATGCTATTGGAGGGAGACGGCAATGGCAACCCACTCCAGTACTCTTGCCTGGAAAATCCCATGGGCGGAGGAGCCTGGTAGGCTGAAGTCCATGGGGTCGCTAAGAGTCAGATACGACCGAGCTACTTCACTTTCACTTTTCACTTTCATGCATTGGAGAAGAAAATGGCATCCCACTCCAGTGTTCTTGCCTGGAGAATCCCAGGGACAGGGGAGCCTGGTGGGCTGCCGTCTATAGGGTCGCACAGAGTCGGACACGACTGAAGTGACTTACCAGTAGCAGCAGCATGCTATTGGAAATGAGCCAGCAGACGGCGTGTTTATTTAGTTTAGTCTTGTTTGCATTTCCAATACTAGGAAGCTTATTGATTGTATGACATTATCTTTAAACTATTACGGTGAACTAATTGTACATACTACTTCTGTTCATGTATAGTTTTATGGTAAGGGCTTGTTCATTGGTTCTGAAGTGTAATATTTCTACATAATGGAATATGCAGATGATTGCTTAAGTTAATTCTATCATATATAGATTTTCAAAAATTACATAATTGTGAATTTACAAACACTTAGGCTATACTGAATAAGATATCGTCATTCCCTGATGATTCTAGTTGATAGTAACATGATGAGTAGCTATAATTTTGTAAGGTGCTCTGAAACATCACATCATATTAACTTCATAGTTGTTTATAGATTCCAGGGAAAAGGGGAAGATTTTATTTATATTCAATAGAAAAACATTATTAGCAGTCTTTCAGAAATTATTCCTTTTTCATGATAAAGATCTAAGTGACAAAACCCGTGCTTCCTTTACTAAGGGTGTCATTAGCACATATTATGTGCTCAATACATGTATGTCAGATGCATGAAGAAACAGCAGAATGGGTGAATGAGTGCCTATTAATGAATTTCTTTACAGAAAACAAAACTTTATTGACAGTAGATTTGCAGGCTTGCCTACCTCTGAAGTCTTTTTAATTTTTGAGAAATATGTTTTAAGATTCAGAAATCATTATTTATAGCTATAGCTAGACCTGAAATAATACTATAGATTCATTTGCTATCATATTACTTATAAAGACTTTTCAATATTACTTTCTCAGCATATTTTGGAAGAGCAGTGTTGAAGCCAGACTTCGTGGGTTTGAATTCTGGGTCTGTTGTTGACATGCTGAGTGGGCTTGGGCAAGTTCCTCAGCCTTTGTGTGCTCCATTTCTTCCTATACCTATCTCCCAGAATGACTGTGGGAATGAAAATGCCTTTAGGACATATCAGGTGCTTCTAATAATGCATGGCCGATGCATAGGACGTCCTCAAAAAGCTAATATCTTGGTTATTCAAATGGATTTCTTTCTTAGAAGGACTGAAGGAATACCTCCCAGATAGATCGTATTGCCATAAAAGTTAGCTCTTATTGAAAAGGACAGGTGCAAAAACACTGGTATACTGTTTCCTATCACACAATGCAAGTAACTTTATGTTTTTCCTTTTCTTTGGATCTAACTTTAATACTTTATTAATATTACTGATATATTTTCTGTGTCCTTTAATGCTGCTCTTATTTATTTCTGCATCCTTTATAGACAATTACTTGCCAATGCAAAGAGTTTGTATTAAAAAAAAGTTTAGGTATTGTTTGTATTTTTGAATATTTAATATTGGCCTGAAAAGAATTATTTGTTCTTTTAGGCCTGCAAGGAAAACACAGTATGAAAATAAGAAGGCACAGTAAAAAAAAAAAAAAAAAAGAACTTTCAAAAATATTATCCTTGTCGAAAATACTTTGTCAAAGGAATAGTGGCAAAATATAAAATCTTCCTTTGTTGTAGAGAAGTCTACTTTGAACACATCATTTAGAACACTTGATAAAGTTATCCTTTTGATAAAAATCTCTTCTTTTAAGAAATGTCTGTTTTTGTTTTGATACGGAGATTTATTACCTCTGTACACTTGGTGTATTTTTACATATTTTAAGGACACTGTAAAACAGTATTGTTTACATGTAGGTTAAAGAACAAATTAATTACGTGAACGAACTGGACGACTTAACTCAGTTGTCCGAGACTGTTTCTGAGGATGGTGATGTGTTTTACTCTACGAACTCCATGTTGCAATTAGAACCTCTCAATGTGGGGTGTAAAGGTAGGACCACAGTGTAAATGTTAATGGAAAGCCTGTCTGTGTATAGAGTATTGATATATGCACACCTTGTCAGTACTTCTCTAGAGCCAGGGATATGTTACAGTGCTGTACATCTCAGAAGTTTGTTTTGCATTAAAAGGACATGAAAGTGAGTGTGTACTGTGAGCCACAGACCTATGATACTCTCACTCACTGTACTTTCTGTTGACTCTTCTTCTTTCCTATGCCTTCACTCACAGTCAGGTCAGCATCATTTTCCTCCTAGAGTAACAAAAATAATCTCAGGACTTCTTTCCCTGCCACTCCACCTGGCAGAACCTCGGTCTGCACAGCAACTGTAATTATTGCCTATTTTTAAACATTCAGGTCTCATCATGCTACCCCCTTGCTTCAAGCTCAACTGTTGCCTCTCTTTGCTGCATGGTTAAAGGTCACAATTGTGTGGTTCCATCTGGTTTTACTTTTTACCTTTCTTTCTACATGAATTCTAGAATCAGCTTGACAGTTCCCTAAAATGTCTGCTGGTCTTAACGTTTCATTTTCCTTCAGTTCAAAATACTTTGTACTTTCTCTTTTCATTACCTTTTTGATCCAAGCATTATTTAGATCCATGTGATTTAGTTTCCCAATATTGTGAGTTTCCAGAGATCCTTCTGTGGCTCTTGCTTCTCATGATTCACTAGGTGCATCCAGAGGGGTTCTGGGGCTAGGGCTGATGATTTCCAGCCTTGGAGGCAAGACCTTGCTGACTACCCTGTTCATTCTACTGGTACCTGGGAATTTTCCAGCCTGGCTCATGAGAATAGATAGAATTCCTGGGACTGAGTGACCACCAGTCGCAGGTCCCTATAGTCTTTTCAGATGGTTTCTCCCTGGTCTCAGGTGGTTTCTCCCAGATGGGCTCTGTTCCTTCCTCTGCTGAATACCCAAGGGGCTCCTCCTCAGATCTACAGGGTCCTTTTCCTCTCTGTTCCACTCTCTCCTCTCCATGGTTCTAATCTGTGATCTCTGCACACTTTGGTTCACCAGACTGTCAGCTTCATCACCTCCTGTCAGGGAGTCTGGCTAACTCAGCTTCCATTCCTTCTCCTCGTGTTGGGGCCTGGAAATTCTCTCAAGGCAGTGAGCTGGGGCATTCCTTAGGCTAACCTCATGTGTTTCTGGGATCATTGTCTTTCATTCCCTGAAGTCCTTTGTCATGAAAATCATTGTTTAATGTATTTTGTCAGCATTGTTTTTGCTCATTCCACTCAGGAACGTAAATCAGTAGCTGTTCACTCTGTCTTGGTTAAAAACATAATGGCAAATGTATTCTTTTTAATGGCTGAGTAATACTGCATTGTGTATATGTACCATAGCTGTCTTATCCATTCATCTGCTGATGGACATCTAGGTTGCTTCCATTCCTGGCTATTATAAACAGTGCTGTGATGAACATTGGGGTACATGTGTCTGTTTCAATTCTGGTTTCCTCAGTGTGTATGCCCAGCACTGGGATTGCTGGATCATAAGGCAATTCTATTTCCAGTTTTTTAAGGAATCTCCACACTGTTCTCCATAGTGGCTGTACTAGTTTGCATTCCCACCAACAGTGTAGGAGGATTCCCTTTTCTCCACACCCTCTCCATTTGAATCAGTTCTAATGAGGTGGATGAAACTGGAGCCTATTATACAGAATGAAGTAAGCCAGAAAGAAAAACACCAATACAGTATACTAATGCATATATATGGAATTTAGAAAGATGGTAACGATAACCCTGTATATGAGACAGCAAAAGAGACACTGATGTATAGAACAGACTTTTGAACTCTGTGGGAGAGGGAGAGTGTGGGATGATTTGGGAGGATGGCATTGAAACATGTATAATATTATATATGAAACGAGTCACCAATCCTGGTTTGATGCACGATACTGGATACTTGGGGGTGGTGCACTGGGACGACCCAGAGGGTTGGTATGGTGAGGGAGGAGGGAGGAGGGTTCAGGATGGGGAACACATGTATACCTGTGGCAGATTCATTTTGATATATGGCAAAACCAATACAATATTGTAAAGCTAAAAAATAAAATAAAATTTATTTAAAAATAAATAAATAAATAAATAAACATAATGGCAGCTGGAGACTGTCCACAGGGTTGTTCTTCCTACTCTACTTACTACTTCCTGCTCATCCTTCATTTCTTAGTGTGACATCTCTTACCTAGGGAAATCTTTCCTGGACCCAGTCTATGTCAAGTTCTGTTATGTGATCATAGAACTCTCTTTTCTTAGAGTATCTATCTGAGTTCATAATTATTTTATTCATCTTTGTCTTCTACTAAACTTCAAGCTAAACAAGACCCAGGGGAATCTGTCTTATTTGCAGAGTTTTAGAATAATGTCTTCCACATTATAGACCCTTAATACTTGTTCAGTGTGTGGATGAGTGAACGTGAAAGGCACAGTCCTTTATACTCAAAAATTACTCACATAAAGTTTTGTTTGTTTGTTTCTATCTTTGTTTTCTTCATCATGCAGATTCTGTTGGCTTGTTGAATATTCAGGATACAATTATTTTGCATTAAAATTAGTAGATTTTCAAAGAGCCACTGTGAACTACTTAGAGGAGAATTTTACAGAATGAAAAGTAAGGTTTGTGGGCTACAAAAAGAGCTGTCAGAAACCAAAGAAGTGAAATCACAGTTAGAGCATCAGAAAGTGGAGTGGGAACGAGAGCTCAGCAGCTTGAGGTACTGTACACCTCGCTTTTAAAGAAATATGTGAACTATTGTTTCCATTAATACTGCAGAGACGTAGACGTGTTATAAGGACTAACTTACCCTCTAGAATTTTACAGAGGAGAAAGTGTTACTAGTACTGTGGAATGTTAAATTCTTGGAAATAATACAGCATGTTATTAACAGTGAATGCTTCTAATAACTTAATGTATATTTTTCCAAACCATCATTTTCATGAGCATACAGAAGTCCACCATAATGGAAACCCCATTAAATATTTACCAAATTGACTTTCAGTTGTTTTTCACGTTTCTGTATTCTATTTAATACTGCAAGGAACACCTTTTCTATAAATTCATTTCTACCTTTCTAATTATTTTAAATACGTTTTCCTTAATATCATATAATTTGGTCAAATTATGAGAACTTAAAAATGGTCTGTGACCTATATTTCTAAACTATTCTTAGTAAAGTTTATATTACTTTACATTCCCACCTGCAAATTTATGAAGTAATCATTTTTCTCAAGAGAAAATGAAAACAAAATTTATGCAGTTTTATTCTTAACCCTCTGTCTGAAAACAGTGACCATTATATTGTACTCCCCACAAGTTTACTATTTTAAACATTGTGAAGAAGGACCGAAAGTTATTGCAGCAGTGAATAATCTCATGATTTTCTAAGAAGAGTTTTAAATTTTGCAGATTCACCTTAAAGCAAGAAGAAGAGAATAGAAGGAATGACAAGATGTTATATGAAAAAATGAGGGAGGATTTAAGAAGAAAAGAAGACCAATATAGTAAAGAAGTTGAAGTGAAAGAGCACCTAGAACTCACTTTGCAAGCAGTAGAAGTGAAAGTGAAGACTGAGAGAAATAATCTGAATCAGGTAGAGTAATCTTTGGTGAAAATTTCAAATTTCTAGCACGATTTTATCAATATTATTTATAATATCCCCTTTTTAAAAAATACCATTTATTTAGTGCCATTTAGAAGGCAATGGCACCCCACTCCAGTATTCTTGCCTGGAAAATCCCATGGATGGAGGAGCCTGGTGGGCTGCAGTCCATGGGGTCGCTAAGAGTCGGACACGACTGAGCAACTTCACTTCCACTTTTCACTTTCATGCATTGGAGAAGGAAATGGCAACCCACTCCAGTGTTCTTGCCTGGAGAATCCCAGGGACAGGGGAGCCTGGTGGGCTACCGTCTATGGGATCGCACAGAGTTGGACAGGACTGAAGTGACTTAGCAGTAGCAGTAGCAGTTCTTTAGTGTTATAGGAAATTTTAGGTTAATTATTAAAAACAAAAGAAAATAAATTCAAAGTTCCCAAAGTAAAAAGGCCAGAAATAAGAATTACATGATCCTGACCAAAGCAACATTTCATGCAAAGATGAGCTTGATAAAGGACAGAAATGGTATGGACCTAACAGAAGCAGAAAATATTAAGAAGAGATGGCAAGAATACACAGAAGAACTGTACAAAAAAAGATCTTCACGACCCAGATAATCACGATGGTGTGATCACTCACCTAGAGCCAGACATCCTGGAATGTGAAGTCAAGTGGGCCTTAGAAAGCATCACTACGAACAAAGCTAGTGGAGGTGATGGAATTCCAGTTGAGCTCTTCCAAATCCTGAAAGATGATGCTCTGAAAGTGCTGCACTCAATATGCCAGCAAATTTGGAAAACTCAGTAGTGGCCACAGGACTGGAAAAGGTCAGTTTTCATTCCAATCCCAAAGAAAGGCAATGCCAAAGAATGCTCAAACTACCACACAATTGCACTCATCTCACACGCTAGTAAAGTAATGCTCAAAATTCTCCAAGCCAGGCTTCAGCAATATGTGAACCGTGAACTTCCTGATGTTCAAGCTGGTTTTAGAAAAGGCAGAGGAACCAGAGATCAAATTGCCAACATCCGCTGGGTCATAGAAAAAGCAAGAGAGTTCCAGAAAAACATCTATTTCTGCTTTATTGACTATGCCAAAGCCTTTGACTGTGTGGATCACAGTCAACTGTGGAAAATTCTTCAAGAGATGGGAATACCAGACCACCTGATCTGCCTCTTGAGAAATTTCTATGCAGGTCAGGAAGCAACAGTTAGAACTGGACATGGAACAACAGACTGGTTCCAAATAGGAAAAGGAGTTCGTCAAGGCTGTATATTGTCACCCTGCTTATTTAACTTATATGTAGAGTACATCATGAGAAATGCTGGACTGGAAGAAACACAAACTGGAATCAAGATTTCCAGGAGACATATCAATAACCTCAGATATGCAGATGACACCACCCTTATGGCAGAAAGTGAAGAGGAACTCAAAAGCCTCTTGAGGAAAGTGAGATTGGAGAATGAAAAAGTTGGCTTAAAGCTCAACATTCAGAAAACGAAGGTCGTGGCATCCAGTCCCACCACTTCATGGGAAATAGATGGGGAAACAGTGGAAACAGTGTCAGACTTTATTTTTCTGGGCTCCAAAATCACTGCAGATGGTGACTGCAGCCATGAAATTAAAAGATGCTTACTCCTTGGAAGGAAAGTTATGACCAACCTAGATAGCATATTCAAAAGCAGAGACATTACTTTGCCAACAAAGATTCGTCTAATCAAGGCTATGGTTTTTCAAGTAGTCATGTATGGATGTGAGAGTTGGACTGTGAAGAAGGCTGAGCGCCGAAGAATTGATGCTTTTGAACTGTGGTGTTGGAGAAGACTCTTGAGAGTCCCTTGGTCTGCAAGGAGATCCAACCAGTCCATTCTGAAGGAGCTCAGCCCTGGGATTTCTTTGGAAGGAATGATGCTAAAGCTGAAACTCTAGTACTTTGGCCACCTCATGCGAAGAGTTGACTCATTGGAAAAGACTCTGATGCTGGGAGGGATTGGGGGCAGGAGGAGAAGGGGATGACAGAGGATGAGATGGCTGGATGGCACCACTGACTCAATGGACGTGAGTCTGGGTGAACTCCGGGAGTTGGTGATGGGCAGGGAGGCCTGGCGTGCTACGATACATGAGGTTGCAAAGGGTCGGACATGACTGAGCGACTGATCAGATCAGAAGCTGAGGCACAGGATTTGAAGAACAATTGTAAACTACTACAACTACGTCAACTCACAAGTCAGGTATGTATGAAATTGAACGTGTTAACAGTTAATATGTAGGATAAAGTATTTTAGGACACTCATATTCCTGGTCAGCTTTCTTCTGTATTTTTGTTACAACTAACTTACTACAATTTTCTTATCTTTATAATGCACTCGTTCCTTAAACTCCGACTTTCATCCTACCATTTGCATTATATTATTTACCCTTAGGAAAGTTGAGAATTGTGCCTCATTATTCACATAAGTTGACAGCCTTTTTTTTTTTTCTTTGAAACAATACTTTTTTAAGTGATAGCTGTATTACCATGATGAGGCAAGCCAGATTAAAATCAGAGGATATTAGTTTAATGGAACATTCAGAAAATTATCATTTCTCATCTTTCCTTTTGTGAATGGCTGTAGAGTTCTGTATATATTTATTTCATGGATTTCAGAATAACTTGTGCAGAAAGGGTATTATACAAACCAGTTGAAGTTTAGGCATTGCCTTCTTTCCTTTTCATTTTAAGGATATTGTAAAAGCATGGAGTTACTCAGATGGTGTAGAATACGTACATCCAAACTAGAGAATTAAGAAGATTATCTGGATCCTGCCATTGGATTTTTTAAAAAGCTATTGAGGTATAAGTGATGTATCATAGAATTCATCCACGCAATGTGTGTATGTAGTTCAGTAGCTCTTAGTCTAGAGAGGTGTAACCGGTGACTACAGTCAATTTTAGACCATTCGCATCACCCGCTAAAAGAAACCCTGCACCCCTTAGCCACCACCTATGGCCTCCCATCTCTCTCAGCCCCAGGCAACCCCCAGTCTAATATCTGTCTCTGTAGACATGCCTGTCCTCCGTGTTTTATATAAATGGAATCATGCAGTATGCTCCTTTGGGATTAGCTTTGCTCATTTGATGTCGTGTTTTTACAGTTCATCCATGTGATAACAAGTATCAGTTCTTCCATTTCTGTTGGTTGTCAATGGTAAGCTAAGCCATGTATCCATCATCACTTGATGGAGCTTTGGGTTGTTTCTGCTTATTAATAATGCTGTTGTGAACATTGATTTCCATGATTCTGTGTGTACATGTTTTTATTTCCCTGTGGTTGGATCTTATCCTCAGTTAGCTGGCTGATTTCACCTTTTCTTGGCCCTTGCTCAGACTGTCCTTTCTGTCTTTAGTTTCTTTTCCTATTGGGTAGTCCTTCATTATTTCAGACCCAGCGCCCAGTCTCTCCTCCTTCATGGAGCTTTCATGACTGTCCAGCTCTTTGAGCCTTTTCACATCAGCACTTTTTACCTAGTCTTTGAGGAACAGTGTAACCCCTAATTTTACACTGTTGACATTTCTTCCATGAGGGGGAATCTTGGCTAAGTATACATTGGTGTAACGGAATATTCATTGATATGCACAGCACTTGTCTTGCATAAATGGACAGTAACAAAGGATTACAAGAATGAGGCATTTTTTGTTGTTGCTGTTCAGAAAAGTGAGTGGATCATCTCTGTAAACTGTTAGGAAATGGGATTTCTTTAACTTTGCAAATAATTTTCTTGGGAATGCAGTTCAAATTAGCAAAGTCTTTGTACTTCAGAAAAAGGCATATGGGATTAGAATCCATATTTACAAGATTTATTAATTAGAGTCTTATTCTCACAGTCTTCTTTTGGGAGGGACTTAGCCCTAGATAACTCAATACAGTATCCCTCAAACTTCTTTAAAATCCTGGGACATTAAGATGGGAGGAGGAGTAAGAGACATTCTACTAAGAGGTGACTTGTAGTCATTTTATGAAGAAAGATAGAAAAACATTATTATAGAACAATAAAACAGTGTAAAATCAAGTGCAATTGTTGTTTGACAAAGATGACAGTGAAGAACATATTTTGTGACTCTTGGCTTGAATTTCTTTCTTGATTCTCTGAGTAATCTCTGGTCCTACATTCTACAATACAGATACCATTGTATTTATTTCATCCTGGGTTTGAGTTAGGCTGTGCTCAGTCCACTTTCTTCACTAGCAAACAGTATCTTTTTATTCTTTAAGACTGCTGATTTTCCAGCAGAGCTGGAAACTACATCTTCAAAATGTCTGCACCTGGATGCAAAAAATCAAGTTTTTCAACATGAGTTATTATCTATGAAACTAATGCAAAAGAAATTTTAAAAACTAGGGAAGAAGAAAAAGAAGTTGGAGCAAGAAGTAGTGAACCTCAGAAGTCATATAGAAATGAATATGATAGAACACAGTCAAGTAGAGCAATATCAACAGGAGACTGAAGAAAGACTGAGACAGGATCTTGTAGAGAAATGAAAAGAAGTCAACCTATTTTTGCAGGTTAATTTGTTGATCTGTCATATGCTTGTATTCACTTTCACTGTACATTACATTTTGGATCTATACAGCTTAACATGTTTCCTCTACCTCCCTTAGAGCAGTTAGTTTTGTAGATTTCTGGAAGGAAGGGAGGCACTTGTTTTTCCTTTAAATATTTCAGTTTCCATCACAGTTGTCACTAAATTGATCTTTCAGAATGATTCTCACTAGAGAATCCTTTTACTTATAAGACCAAGTAAAAAACAAGATCATTGGTAAGAAAAGAAAATATTGTGGTTTAAAACCTGTACCATCCTCTTGAATTATTCTTAAGTTGTCTTGCTCAATTTTTAAAATTTTAAGTTGATCCTCTTATTCTTTGAATTATCAGATTATATAAGTACTACTATAACAGTGATTCCACTTTAATTTTATAATTCAAATTTAATTCACTTCACATTAATGACAATTGTTTTAAACTTTTACTCTTTTTTTTTTTCACCTTTGAAATTGCTCTCTGAATCACTGACTCAAAACTAAAGGGAACAAGTATAATTTTCTAGGTTAATGATTATTTTAAAAATGTTATCTTTTTCAATTTGCCTTAGACACAAGCTGAATTTCAACAGATGGAACTCAGAATTAAAGACTTGGAATCTGAACTCTCCAAAATGAAAAGTTTGAAAGAAGATTCTAATAAAGCAGAGTTGGAAAAATATAAGCAACTCTACTTATTAGAATGTGAAGTTAGGAAGTCATTGGAAGATAAACTAGAACAGTAAGTCAAAACACAGAATCACAGAAACTAAATTTAGTTCGTCAATTTATCTCTAAAGCCTAATTTTTATAGAGTGGGGTACATGAGATTAGTAGGAAGTGAAAGCTAACTACACGGTCACTGCTAAGGGGACGCCTTAAGACAAACTATTAGTACTGTATCAAGTTTTTCCACACTATGTAAAGGCATACTTATGAAATAGGGGGAAATTAACACATGGGTTAAAGGCAGGGTAAATCACAAAGTGGCTAAAAGTAATATAGTGACCTGACTGAGGGGTCTGGAGACTGGAAAGAGCAGATCCCACATGCAGTGCCTAGTCCAAGTTTCCCCAACTATCTGAAAGCACAGCACTCCTAGGAAGCCTTTCATAAGCCAAAGCAGCATAAAGCAAAGAAGCAGGTACCCAAGGACACATTCTGCTAGTCGATACATAAAATGAATATGCACAAGTGAAGCACAGGTGCTCCCAGACAGGGCTTAGGGCTGTGGCGACTTGATGCTGAGATGTGGGGTGTGGTTTCCAGGGAAGCCACTCGGTGGGGCCAGTCTCCCTTTTTGGGGAGTGTGATGCCTCTCGCTGTAAAACCGTACACTGAACAGTGTTTAGAGTTTTGGCTTTTTAAATGAGACCAGAAATTGTCTTCAGATTTTTTTTTTTCTTCTCTATCATCAAAAACAGATACTGACCTAGGCCCTTCGTAGAAGTGAAGTAACATAAAATGAACTTTGGAAAAGCAGGGGATACTTGTAATTGATCCTGGGGCTGTTTTAGCTCTTTTCAGCCTCACCCTTTGACTTTCTCATCCTCCCTTGAGATTGTGGCTCTAAGTGATACCTCAGAGCCAAAAGCTTAATTTCTCCGAGGTCATGAGTGAAACGTGTATTCAAGAATGGTGAAAGCAAACGCTTGAAAGTGGCTTTGTGGGTGTTTCTTTTTGGGTGTTTTTTCATTTCTGAACTGTTTCCTGGAGGCAGGTGTGTCCCATAGGGCAGCAGGTGTCAGCGTGAGGCCACCTCCCTTTCTCTCTGATGCCCTTTCTTTCCTCTTCCAACTGTGATTTGTTACTTGAGGAGCCCTAGACACATGTGTACTTCTTTAGAAGAAGGTTACAACTATCATTGTTTACAGGAGGTCTGCTCTGTTTTTTCAGTGTTCAGACAGTTTATTGGGAATTCCATTTGCTATGTGGCAACTTTAAAAATGCAGATAATTTAGGGAAACATGAGTAAAGTTGGTGTTTTCCATCTTCCCCAGGACTCATGAGAAGCTGGCAGTGATCACCAACAAACTTGAGGTGAAGAAAGAGCACAACAGATCTTTACTCAGCCCTCTTAGCACAAGGCCAGTCCTGGAGCCCCCTTGTGTTGTCAATTTCAGTAATCCTTTAGTGCTCAATGGAAATCTTACTCCAAGAGCAAACATAGGCTTTTCTACCTCACTTCCATGCCCTTTGAATAACAGCATGGAGACTTACTTGACCAAGGTTAGTTCTATTATCCTTTGTTCATTGGGTTTCAGATTTCTGATATGAATGATCCTTGTTTTTAATTTGGTGAACTTCTGAGTTGTTTATTTGACTTATGCACACTAAGTAAAACTGTCATTAACTGTGCTAATCAAGGAGACATGTAATGATTTTTTTTGGTCCTAGATTTCTGTTTTTAAGAGATACTTTTTAAATTTCTTGAAAAGCTGCATTGAAATTCTACTTTAGAAATGAAATCTTATTGCCAGTAACTGAAAGTATACTTTAAGATGTTTGACTTACTTTCTAATTGATTTCACTTTAGCAGTGGTTCATAATCATTTCCAAGTTTTGCTGCACCCACCACAATTTATCTACTCCTAAGCATAAGTGACAATGGCAACCCACTCCAATACTTTTGCCAGGAAAATCCCATGGACAGAGGAACCTGGTAGGCTGCAGTCCATGGGGTCATGAAGAGTCGGACATGACTGAGCGACTTCACTTTCACTTTTCATTTTCATGCATTGGAGAAGGAAATTGCAACCCACTCAAGTGTTCTTGGCTGGAGAATCCCAGGGATGGGGGACCCTGGTGGGCTGCAGCCTATGGGGTCGCACAAAGTCGGACATGACTAAAACGACTTAGCAGAAGCAAGCATAAGTGAATCACTGGCATCTAAACACTAACCACATATGGATGTGTTTTTATTTGAAAGAATCCTAGATAAATCCTTTTTATGAATTAAACAAACTTGTAATACTAAATCAGAAGATTAGTTTCTAGTTTTAGGTTAACATTTTTTGTTATTTTCTTGTACAAGAGTATGTCTTTAATTGCTATTTTACTTATAGAATTTTGATTTAAATTTCTAAAAACTATCTTGCTGAGCAGTTGTAGAATGTTTCTAAATTTGTAGTTAATGAAAACATTTAAAAATTATAAATGAAGCTCACTTTATCTCTATCTTGACATCATCTGGATGAATGGTATGGGAGTCTTGAAATTGCAACCAGTTTTCTTTTTTTAAAATTTTATTTTATTTTTAAATTTTACAATATTGTATTAGTTTTGCCAAATATCGAAATGAATCCGCCACAGGTATACCCGCGTTCCCCATCTTGAACCCTCCTCCCTCCCCTACCGTCCCTCTGGGTCGTCCCAGTGCACCAGCCCCAAGCATCCAGTACCGTGCATCGAATGAAAACTGGTTGCGAATCATGCATGAAATGAGTCGCAACCAGTTTTCATTGTGTAATCATTGTGGTTAAAATATCCGTTTCAATCTGTACACACGGGTTTATCATTTTGATAGTGTTTCTGTGATGTTGGTGATGCAGAGACAAGTAGCCCTTGTTAAATGCAGTCTCAACCTGTTTTCTCATTTGACATCTTGCCGTCATAGAAAAGCAACCTAAAGTTTCTTCAACAGCACTGAGGCTATGTTGGGTCTTAGTACTTGAGAGCCGTGAAACTGGAGGATGTGCTTTAGGTGTGCAGTGACAGCGGGCCTCTGAAAACTTCATCCCAAGTCAGACACTTCCCCATGCAGGCCTAAGTGGAGGAAGCAAATGCTTGACCCTCATCCCAGACACAGGCTGCCTACTGCAGACCCAAGTTCACGGTGCTGTGGGCACATCTTTTCAAGGAAGAGATTTGGAACCAAGCAAGCACTTCTTAGTTCCTTGTCCCAAACTCACCCGTTAGATAAATCTCCTCTCCTCTCATATGGAGGGTAGGACTATAAGTCCTCGCCTTGAAACTTTAGGCTGAGGAAATGAAGTTCAACTGTAATTTCTGACCAGATTTAGATTATAATTGAGCTTACACTCATGCTCTTTGTATAAACAAACTAATGATGAGAGCTTGGGTAGAAGTATGCTAGACAGTAAAGAGAGATCTGTTGCATGCTTTAAATTTTGCTCTACATAACCCAAAATGTGGATAATTCAATGTTGACTGATTTTAGTTAATCAGGTTTTATCTGGAGGAAATGAACATCCTTTTAAGGACGACTCTCTTCAGTTTTGGCCTGCTTGATTCAAATAAAGATTTTCTCCTTCAAGTTCTCTGTCTTGTTTTTAAAAAATATTTATACTTTCTAAATTAACTATATCAACTGCTACAAATAGGAGTTTGCTATTGATTTATTCTTATTTATGCATTTAAAGCACATAATTTAGTTAGAAAGTCATGTCATGCCACAAGCATTTTTAATTATGTAAGAAGGATTTATATATTCATTTTGTCCATGTTATAGTTAAAAATCTATGTGTTTTTTTCTTAACCTGTGGAAGTAGCTGGCACAGGACTAAGTAAGAATGCCATTGGCTTTGTTACTTCTTTTGTAGAATTAGGAACTTTGAGTAAATCAGTGAGTCTCATACCTTACAAAAGTTTTTTTTTTTTTTCAAAGAAAACAACCTTCTAAAAAAAATCTTTTGCATGGAACCATGTTATATAAAATGGAGACAAGTATAGAACCATTTAGCCAGAGTGGCCAGAGCCCCTGCAGCTGTGACTTCTCTGTTCCTCAATCTTGCAGTGACCTCTGTGGGACCTTCCCCTTCTATGGGACGTAGTTTGGAAACTAACACTTATGAGAGAATTCTTCTCACTAAACATCTTCAGAATTAAATCATGCTGGCATGATTTATATGTATTATATGTATTTATATGTATATTATACAACATATATATATATATATATGTATATACATTATATACATTTTCTTGTATATAATTTTCTCACCTTTCTGTGTTTTCGCTAAATGGAAAAAGTTTAAAGAAAATCACAGATGTGTTCTCCTTATTAATATTCGACTCAAACTACTTCTGCCATTTGAACAGAATCCTCACCTAGAAATCAAAATAAAGTCTCAGAAGTACATATATAGGCCAGGAGCTTTTAGGGGAGACGATAGTAATCTTATGGATCATTTGATGGGTCATTCCCTAATTCTCTGAAATTATGTGTACTTGATAGACTGATATTTATTGTACTTTTTATCAAGTTAATCTAAATAGCATTCCATATGTATGTTCTCTGTTATCTATAAGCAGAATAAGTAGGAATTCATTTTCTTTTTTTAATGTGATTTTTTTTTTCTACTGAGGTAATCTTCAGGTTAGGTCTAGTCTCTAAAAGTATTATTTAAAAGTCACATTTAATAAGTTATAAACATATAACTTGTTTATCTTAAAGATAAATATTCGACTCATTTCAGATGCAGCGGAAGTTGGACAGGAGTATAGCTAGAGCATTAAGAGAAGGTATGTTGCCAAAATGTATGAATTAAATTTAGACATTGATTCCTGAAATACACTGTAAACAACAAATGGCATCTCTTTCCATTGTTTGGATAACAGATGCTATGTTAAATATTGTTTTATATACATAGCTAATGAAAAATGTGAAAACATGAGCAGTCATAGTGACAAATATCCTTCTTCATTTATTCATCATGTACCATAGCTTGAAAAACAGTCTCTGAAGGTCTGTGTATTTCTTTTTATTCCTAGCTGTATCCTTCTTCTACTTCCTCCATCCCTGTGGAGCTATCTTCCTACACCCTGACACGATTCTCAGAAAACATGCCGCTCATCAACTTCTCAAGTGTCTGGTAGTGGTTAAGGGACTCAAGCAGTCACGTTTGTGTAACTGTCACTTGGTGGGTGACTTTAAAATTTCTCTGTCACTAGATACATCACCAGTTTATCTTTTAGCCTCAGGAAATGCTCCAAACACCCACATCAGTTTGGGTCCTGCCAAAGTAGTTGGCCTTATCTCTTTACCACCTTACTCTGCTGCTTAGCTCTGCATCTAACCAGACAGACTACGTAGGATCCCACAGATTCGCTTGCTCACCTCCAGTCTTTGTATGTGCTTCTCCCCTCTATCTCTTGTACTTTTTCCTGTCCTTCAGGTAGCTACATACATATCACCTCCACCAAAAAGCTTGCAGTATTGACACAAAGCTGGCTTCCCCTCCTGAGTGTTACTTGTGCCATCTTTTATATCTTAGTAATTGTGAATCTGTATGGAAATTGCCTGTTTGTTTTTCTAGTTTAGGACATATCGTTTTTCAGGGTGGACTGGGTCACCTTCATCTTGTAATTCCAGTGCTTGTCACAGAACTTTGCATGAATACATGAGTATTCATCATTTCACTCAATTGCATGAGTACATGAATGAAGAATGAGAAAACCAGGAGCTTTGATACTCAGCCCCCATGCGACCATAAGCAAATTATAAAATTGTAATCTTGATTAGTATTTTATGTTGTATCATCTATAGATATATTTCATTTTTCATAATACTAGGAAAGGTCCCAGGGTTTGTTTGTTTGTTTGTTTTACTAATCTTAGTTAACCCAAGTATTTTAGGTAAAAAATATAATTCTTTCCTTTTCTTTCAGTTGATGCTCAGTTTGCATCTGATGCCTTTAGAGTGTCTTCTTGAGGATCTACAGATGGGTCAAATGTGTGTGATGACCTACTTTTGTAAACAGATGAACAAGATATACAGACTTGGAAGGAAAAATACATGATTTAGAAAGATAAATAGAAAAAGTTTCTCTACTGGACCGTTTCCATGATATTTCATTGTTTCCCATTAAACATGATGAGAAAATCTTTATTAAAGGAAAATATTTTTGTATTATGTGTGTATGATGAAAATTTATATAGCATTTTAAGTGATGTTTCTCTGCATCTAAGTTACTTTTTAGCAGATTTAAACATCAGCACTGTTGAATTTCCCATATTGTAAATGATAGTGTTAGTCACTCAATTGTTTCTGACTCTGTGTGACCCCATGGACTGTAGCCCACCAGGTTCCTCTGTCCATGGAATTCTCCAGGCAAGAATGCTGGAATGGGGAGCCATTCCCTTCTCAAGGGGATCTTCTAGATCCTGGGATCAAACAGAGGTCACCTGCATGGCAGGTGGATTCTTTACCATTTTAGCCACCAGGGACGCCCTTTACAAACTCAGACTGAGCTCTAATACCAGCTATTTAAACAGCACCCAAACAAGCAGACTTGTCATTAATATTTAGTGGTGTTGATTGATAACATTTTTGTATTTTCCAGTTTTTATCACTACCTAAAGATTTAGACATTGCTGTTATGGCTTCTGTCAATGTTTTGATGTGTTACAATTGTTAATAGTGGCATAAAACTTAGTATATGTAACTTTAAACACAGCTTCATAGGCCTTTCCTCATGGAGAAAAAAGATTTGCATGAGTTTTTGCCTTTTAAATGATTAACTTTTTATAATTTTTATTCTTAATTAGAGGATAATTACTTTATAATATTGTGATGGTTTCTGCCAAACATTGACTTGAATTGGCCATAGGTATGCATATGGCCCCTCCCTCTTGAACCTCCCTCCCCATTCCACCCCTCTAGTTTGTCACAAAGCACCAACTTTGGGTTCCCTGCATCATACAGCAAATTCCAAAAAGACCCATGTACCCCAGTGTTCATTGCAGCACTATGTACAGTAGCTAGGACATGGAAGTAACCTAGATGTCCATCAACAGATGAATGAATAAAGAAGCTGTGTATTATTTAAGTATAGAAAGGAATGCATTTGAGTCAGTTTTAATTGACTTTTGATTTACTTTTGGAGGAAGTGTTAAAATTAGAGAAAGTTACTCTAGATAAATAAGATTTGCCTATGACTTTTCACCTTATCTTTACCTATCTACCAATCTATCTATTTTTGCTTTGCCTTTTGGAAAAAGTCTTGGAAGACTTTTTTTTTTTCTTTTTTTGAGAAAGCACCAGACAAACAGACATTATCACAAAACTCCCCTAACTTCCATATATCTTCCTAAGGTACCATTTATCCTTCCTAAATGTTATTTGTTCTCCCATAAGTACCTCACCCAAGTCACCTGTTATTCAGAAGATGCCTTTTTCTCCTACTCCTTATCATTTATTAAGTAGTATATCAACTCCCAGTAATTCCATTAATGCTGAAGAAGCTGATGTTGAATGTTCTTTGAAGACCTGCAAGACCTTCTGGAACTAACACCCAAAAAAGATGTCCTTTTCATTGTAGGGGACTGGAATGAAAAAGTAGGAAGCCATGAGATACCTGGAGTAACAGGAAAGTTTGGCCTTGGAGTCCACAACGAAGCAAGCAAAGGCTAACAGAGTTTTGCCAAGGGAATGCACTGGTCATAGCAAACACCCTCTTCCACCTACATAAGACAAGACTCTACACATGGACATCACCAGATGGTCAATACTGAAATGAGATTGATTACATTCTTTGCAGCCATTCAGGTATGACCTAAATCAAATCCCTTATGATTATACAGTAGAAGCGACAAATAGATTTAAGTGATTAAATCCAATAGAGTGCCTGAAGAACTATGGATGGAGGTTCATGATATTATAGAGGAGACAGTGATCAAGACCATCCCCAAGAAAAAGAAATGCAAAAAGGAAAAATGGTTATCTGAGTAGGGCTTACAAATAGCTGAGAAAAGAAGAGAAGCTAAAGGTAAAGGAAAAAAGGAAATATATACCCTCCTCAATACAGAGTTCCAAAGAATAGCAAGAAGAGATAAGAAAGTCTTCCTTAGTGATCAATACAAAGAAATAGAGGAAAACAATAAAATAGGAAAGACGAGATCTCTTCCAGAAAATTAGAGATACCAAGGGAACATTTCATGCAAAGATGGGTGCAATAAAGGACGGAAATGGTATGGACCTAACAGAATCAGAAGATATTAAGAAGAGGTGGCAAGAATACACAGAAGAACTGAATAAAAAGGATCTTCATGACCCAGATAACCACAAAGGTGTGACCACTCCTCTAGAGCCAGACATCCTGGAATGTGAAGTCACAGCCTTAGGAAGCATCACTACAAACAAAGCTAGTGGAGGTGCTTAAATTCCGGTTGAGCTATTTCAAATCCTAAAAGATGATGCTATTACAATGCTGCACTAAACATGTCAGCAAATTTGGAAAACTCAGCAGTGGCCACAGGACTGGAAAAGGTCCATTTTCATTCCAATCCCAAAGAAAGGCAATGCCAAAACTTGTTCGAACTACTGCACAACTCATCTCACACACTAGCAAAGTAATGCTCAAAATTCTCTAAGCCAGGTTTCAATAGTATGTGAACCTTGAACTTCCAAATGTTCAAGCTGGATTTAGAAAAAGCAGAGGAACTAGAGATCAAATGGCCAACATTCAGTGGATCATCGAAAAAGCAAGAGAGTTCCAGAAAACATCTACTTCTGCTTTATTGACTACACCAAAGTGTTTGACTGTGTGGATCACAAAAAAACTCTGGAAAATTCTTTAAGAGATGGGAATACTGAATCACCTGACCTGCATCTAAGAAATCTGTATGCAGGTCAAGAAGCAATAACTGGACATGGAACAACAGGACATGTTCCAAATCAGGAAAGGGGTATGTCAAGGCTTTACATTGTCACTCTGCTTATTTAACTTATATGCAGAGCACATTATGCAAAATGCTGGGCTGGTCAAGAAGCAATAACCGGACATGGAACAACATACTGGTTCCAAATCAGGAAAGGAGTACATCAAGGCTGTGTATATTGTCACCCTACTTATTTAACTTATATGCAGAGTACATCATGCAAAATGCTGAGCTGGATGAAGCACAAGCTGGAATCAAGATTGCTGGGAAAATATCAATAATCTCAGATATGCATATGACACCACCCTTATGTCAGAAAACGAAGAAAAACTAAAGAGCCTCTTAATGAAAGTGAAAGAGGAGAGTGAAAAAGTTGGCTTAAAACTCAAGATTCAGAAACCTAAGATCATGGCATCTGGTCCCACCACTTCAGTGCAAATAGATGGAGAAACAATGGAAACAGTAAGAGACTTTATTTTTCTGGGCTCCAAAATATCTGCAGATGGTGACTGCAGCCTTGAAATTAAAAGATGCTTCCTCCTTGGAAGAAAAATATATGACCAACCTGGACAGCATATTAGAAAGCAGAGACATTACTTAGCCGACAAAGTTCTGTCTCGTCAAAGCTATGGTTTTTTCAGTGGTCATGTATGTATGTGAGAGTTGGACTAAAAAGAAAGCCGAGCACCGAAGTATTGATGCTTTTGAATTGTGGTGTTGGAGAGGACTCTTGAGAGGTCCTTGGACTGCAAAGAGATCCAACAAATCAATCCTAAAGGAAATCAGTCCTGAATATTCATTGGAAGGACTGATGCTAAAGTTGAAACTCTAATACTTTGGCCATCTGATTTGAAGAACTGACTAACTGGGAAAGACCCTAATGCTGGGAAAGACTGAAGGCGGGAGGAAAAGGGGATGACAGAGATGAGATGGTTAGATGGCATCACTGACTTGATGGACATGAGTTTGAATAAGTTCTGGGAGTTGGTGATGGACAGGGAAGCCTGGCGTGGCGCAGTCCATACGGTCACAAAGAGTCAGACACGACTGAGCTACTGAACTGACTGATATCAACCCCCAGGTGTAGTCACCCCTTACAGTCACATTTCTTTGTGAACCTCTGTGTGTTATTGTTTCATTGTTCAGTCGTGTCCAACTCTGTGACCCCATCAACTGCAACACGCCTTGCTTCCCTGTCCTTTACCATCTCCTGGAGTTTGCTTAAACATGTCTATTGAATCGATCAGATCAGATTAGTCACTCAGTCATGTCCGACTCTTTGTGACCCCATGAATCGCAGCATGCCAGGCCTCCCTGTCCATCACCAACTCCCGGAGTTCACCCAGACTCATGTCCATCAAGTCAGTGATGCCACCCAGCCATCTCATCCTCTGTCATCCCGTTTTCTTCCTGCCCGCAATCCCTCCCAGCATCAGAGTCTTTTCCAATGAGTCAACTCTTTGCATGAGGTGGCCAAAGTACTGGAGTTTCAGCTTTAGCATCATTCCTTCCAAAGAAATCCCAGGGCTGATCTCCTTCAGAATGGACTGGTTGGATCTCCTTGCAGTCCAAGGGACTCTCAAGAGTGTTCTCCAACACCACAGTTCAAAAGCATCAGTTCTTTGGCGCTCAGCTTTCTTTATGGTCCAACTCGCACATGTGTACATGACTCCTGGAAAGCTTGAATATTTTGGAGATTAATCTCCTGCCATTGCATCACTTGCAAATATTGTCCCCCATTCTGTGGGTTGTCTTCTGTCTTGTTTATGATATCCTGTGCTGTACAAAAGCTTGTAAGTTTAATGAGGTCCAATGTGCTTATTTTTGTTTTTATTTTCATTACTCTTAAGAGATGGGTCAAAAAAGATATTGCTATAATTTGTGGCAGAGAGTGTTCTGCTTATGTTCTCATTTAAGAGTTTTATAATGTCTATCCTTACATTTTGATCTTGAATCCATTTTGAGTTTATTTTTGTGGATGGTGTTACGGAGTGTTCTGATTTCATTCTTATACATATAGCTGTCCAGTTTTCTCAGCACTGCTTATTGAGGAGGCTGTCTTTTCTCCATTGTATAGCCCTGCTTCCTTTCTGCTAGATTAATTGACCACAGGTCTGTGGGTTTCTCACTGGACTTCCTATCCTATCCCATTTAACTATGCAATATATTTTGATTTTTGTGGCAGTACCAGTGTTTTGATTACTATAGCTTGTGGTATAATCTGAAGTCACGGAGCCTGATCCTGTCAGCTCCTGCTCTTCTTTCTCAAGATTGTTTTGGCTCTTCAGGGTGTTTTGTATTTCCATACACACTATAAAATTTTTTGTTCTAGTTCTATGAGAAACACCATTTGTTATTTGATACAGATTGCATCGAATCTGTAGATTGCTTTGGTTAGTGCAGTTATTTTGACAGCAGGAAATGGTTTATTCAGAGTGGTTCTAGGGATGCGGTGGCCACCTTAAATTAAATTAGATTCAATCAGATTCATTAAATCAGATCTGATTTTCCCAGCCTGTGGCTCTTTGTGTCCTGAAGAAGGTGCCAAATGACTGGCCAGGGCTCTGATGCTTTGGAAAACATGAGATGTAATTCTAAAAGGCCAGCATCTTAAAGCATTCAGTGGTCTGTCTGCAACCCTTCCTTTTGCTTCATTTTAGTGTAATGTGGGTCAAAAGGAGAAGCAGACAGAAAAATGGTTGCCTCTCCTGGCATGTGGTAATACTGTGGAATATGAAAATGTGAGTCAAACACAGAGACAGCCCAGTCAAGAAGCACCTAAACACACAGGATGTGAGTGTGTACTTAGTGTTCTGAAAAAGATTATACAGTAAAGAATGGAAGTTATGAAACATACTTCAAATAAAAAAGTTAAAGAGAAAATATTTTAGAAAAAAATATGAAAAGAATAAAAAGTTGGAGATGAAAGAGAGAGGAGAGCTCAAGGGAGCAAGATGCCAGGGAAGGTGGATAAAAGTACTGACATGGGAACTCCAGGAGGTAAGATCCTATTCCTCTATTTCTCACAGTTATAATAATAATAACAATAATTGAATTTCAGATGAATTTCATATAAGAAGAGAACAAGAAAAAATACACCAGCTCATTTGAAACCAATGGAATTCTTTATTTCAAGGGACTCTATATAATTTTTGTATATTATATTTTACATATATCTTACAGACTGCATTGTATGTATATATATGTATATATGTATGTGTGTGTATATATAGATATAGATATCGATATAGATATATCAGATTAGATCAGATCAGTCGCTCAGTCGTGTCCGACTCTTTGCAACCCCATGAATCGCAGCACGGCAGGCCTCCCTGTCTGTCATCAACTCCCAGAGTTCACCCAGACTCACGTCCATCGAGTCAGTGATGCCATCCAACCATCTCATCCTCTGTCGTCCCCTTCTCCTCCTACCCCCAATCCCTCCCAGCATCAGAGTCTTTTCCAATGAGTCAACTCTTCCCATGAGGTGGCCAAAGTACTGGAGTTTCAGCTTTAGCACCATTCCTTCCAAAGAAATCCCAGGGCTGAGCTCCTTCACAATGGACTGGTTGGATCTCCTTGCAGTCCAAGGGACTCTCAAGAGTCTTCTCCAACACCACAGTTCAAAAGCATCAATTCTTCAGCTCTCAGCCTTCTTCACGGTCCAACTTTCACATCCATACATGACCACAGGAAAAACCATAGCCTTGACTAGACGAACCTTTGTTGGCAAAGTAATGTCTCTGCTTTCGAATATGCTATCTAAGTTGGTCATAACTTTCCTTCCAAGGAGTAAGCGTCTTTTAATTTCATGACTGCAGTCACAATCTGCAGTGATTTGGGAGCCCAGAAAAACAAAGTCTGACACTGTTTCCACTGTTTCCCCATCTATTTCCCATGAAGTGATGGGACCGGATGCCATAATCTTCGTTTTCTGAATGTTGAGCTTGAAGCCAACTTTTTCACTCTCCACTTTCACTTTCATCAAGAGGCTTTTGAGTTACTCTTCACTTTCTGCCATAAGTGTGGTGTCATCTGCATATCTGAGGTTATTGATATTTCTCCCAGCAATCTTCATTCCAGCCTGTGTTTCTTCCAGTCCAGCGTTTCTCATGATGTACTCTGCATATAAGTTAAATAAACAGTGTGACAATATACAGACTTGATGAACTCTTTTTCCTATTTGAAACCAGTCTGTTGTTCCATGTCCAGTTCTAACTGTTGCGCCCTGACCTGCATACAAATGTCTCAAGAGGCAGATCAAGTGGTCTGGCATTCCCATCTCTTGAAGAATTTTCCACAGTTGATTGTGATCCACACAGTCAAAGGCTTTGGCATAGTCAATAAAGCAGAAATATATGTTTTTCTGAAACTTTCTTGCTTTTTCCATGATCCAGCGGATGTTGGCAATTTGATCTCTGGTTCCTCTGCCTTTTCTAAAACCAGCTTGAACATCAGGAATTCACAGTTCACATATTGCTGAAGCCTGGCTTGGAGAATTTTGAGCATTACTTTACTAGCATGTGAGATGAGTGCAATTGTGTGGTAGTTTGAGCACTCTTTGGCATTGCCTTTCTTTGGGATTGGAATGAAAACTGACCTTTTCCAGTCCTGTGGCCACTGCTGAGTTTTCCAAATTTGCTGGCATACTGAGTGCAGCACTTTCACAGCATCATCTTTCAGGATTTGGAAGAGCTCAAGTGGAATTCCATCACCTCCACTAGCTTTGTTCATAGTGATACTTTCTTAGGCCCACTTGACTTCACATTCCATAGATAGATAGATAGATAGATAGATAGATAGATAGATAGATGGATAAATGTGTGCTGCTGCTGCTGCTGCCAAGTTGACTCAGTCATGTCTGACTCTGTGCGACCCCACAGATGGCAGCACACCAGGCTCCCCCATCCCTGGGATTCTCCAGTCAAGAACACTGGAGTGGGTTGCCATTTCCTTCTCCAATGCATGAAAGTGAAAAGTGAAAGGGCAGTCACTCAGTCGTGTCTGACTCTTCGAAACCCCATGGACTGAAGCCTACCAGGCTTCTCTGCCCATGGGCATTTCCAGGCAAGTGCGCTGTAGTGTGATGCCATGGCCTTCTCCATATGTGTGTGTGTGTGTGTGTGTGTATACACAACACAATGAGAAAGACTAGAGATCTCTTCAAGAAAATTAGAGATACCAAGGGAACATTTCATGCAAAGATGGGCTTGATAAAGGACAGAAATGGTATGGACATAACAGGAGCAGAAGATATTAAGAAGAGATGTTGAGAATACACAGAAGAACTGTACAAAAAAGGTCTTCACCACCCAGATAATCACAATGGTGTGATCACTCACCTAGAGCCAGACATCCTGGAATGTGAAATCAAGTGGGCCTTAGAAAGCATCACTACGAACAAAGCTAGTGGAGGTGATGGAATTCCAGTTGAGCTCTTCCAAATCTTGAAAGATGATGCTGTGAAGTGCTGCACTCAGTATGCCAGCAAATTTGGAAAACTCAGCAGTGGCCACAGGACTGGAAAAGGTCAGTTTTCATTCCAATCCCAAAGAAAGGCAATGCCAAAGAGTGCTCAAACTACCACACAATTGCACTCATCTCACATGCTAGTAAAGTAATGCTCAAAATTCTCCAAGCCAGGCTTCAGCAATATGTGAACCGTGAACTTCCTGATGTTCAAGCTGGTTTTAGAAAAGGCAGAGGAACCAGAGATCAAATTGCCAACATCCGCTGGATCATGGAAAAAGCAAGAGAGTTTCAGAAAAACATCTATTTCTGCTTTATTGACTATGCCAAAGCCTTTGACTGTGTGGATCACAATAAACTGTGGAAAATTCTGAAAGAGATGGGAGTACCAGACCACCTGATCTGCCTCTTGAGAAATCTGTATGCAGGTCAGGGTGCAACAGTTAGAACTGGACATGGAACAACAGACTGGTTCCAAATAGGAAAAGGAGTACGTCAAGGCTGTATATTGTCACCCTGCTTATTTAACTTATATGCAGAGTACATCATGAGAAATGCTGGCCTGGAAGAAGCACAAGCTGAAGATTGCTGGGAGCCCATGTGAGGAACTCCGCCCAGGACAAAGGTCATGAGGAAGGAGGCTTGGCATATGCAAAGGTGGGATCAAGCCTCAGGAGTTCCCCTGGAAATTCTCAAGCATGTATCCCCAAAAACAGAGTCTGCCTACTTTACTGCGCTGTGCTCTCACCTACACCTCTGACTTCATGAGGGTCTGTCCCCCACCACCATCTCTCTCCTGAATAGGTTCTTCCAGCCAAGAGAGGCATGAGATGTTCTAAACTGTCTAAATACAGATTCCTTTTAGCAGTTAAAAGATTGATTAGAAATTGTATTGGTGAAGGGTTTTTCACTTGTTGGACCAATGTTTACTGCTAAGTTTTCATATCCCTTACCTGCTGTGTCCCTGGCAGTGTATTGATTAATATAATTGTTGTAAGTAGTAGCTTTAATGTTGTAACCTTGGACCCTTGAGTTAATTCTTTTTCTTGTAGCCCACCACACCTTTGCCCTATAGGAATGCAACTTTATCTAATGCTTTTTGAGGGTGGCGCCTGACTAATCACCTTTAGAGAAAAATAAGTTTTCTGAAGAAAGGGTCTTAAAATGTTAATAGGCCTCTGGGCCAGAAGATTATGCAAATCACCTAAACTTTTGTATATGGTAAGTTTGCAGGAAGAAAGCCTGGCTTACTGCATGACTCTACCCCTTCCCCTATTATCCTCTATGCATAACTTAAGGTATAAAAACTACTTTGGAAAATAAAGTGTGGGCCTTGTTCACTGAAGCTTGGTCTCCCCATTTCATTATTTCTCTCACCTTCTGGCTGAATTATTCAGCCTCTTTTCTCCACTAAATTTTCTCACTGAGCTATCCTTATTTAACCACTCTTTATATCCTTAATTGATGTTTAATTAAGCAGTTCTTTCCTGATCCTCGCCAATGCCATCCCCACTTCGAATTCCCTGGATCCACCGGGGCTGGACCCTGGCAGAAGATTGCCGGGAGAAATATCAATAACCTCAGATACGCAGATGACACCACCCTTGTGGCAGAAAGTAAAGAGGAACTCAAAAGCCTCTTGATGTAAGTGAAAGTGGAGAGTGAAAAAGTTGGCTTCAAGCTCAACATTCAGAAAACGAAAATCATGGCATCCGGTCCCATCACTTCATGGGAAATAGATGGGGAAACAGTGGAAACAGTGTCAGACTTTATTTTTCTGAGCTCCAAAATCACTGCAGATGGTGACTGCAGCCATGAAATTAAAAGATGCTTACTCCTTGGACAGAAAGTTATGACCAACCTAGACAGCATGTTCAAAAGCAGAGACATTACTTTGCCAACAAAGGTTCGTCTAGTCAAGGCTATGGTGTTTCCTGTGGTCATGTATGGATGTGAGAGTTGGACTTTAACTGTGGTGTTGGAGAAGACTTTTGAGAGTCCCTTGGACTGCAAGGAGATCCAACCAGTCCATTGTGAAGGAGCTCAGCCCTGGGATTTCTTTGGAAGGAATGATGCTAAAGCTGAAACTCCAGTACTTTGGCCACCTCATGGGAAGAGTTGACTCATTGGAAAAGACTCTGATGCTGGGAGGGATTGGGGGCAGGAGGAGAAGGGAACGTCAGAGGATGAGATGGCTGGATGGCATCACTGACTTGATGGACGTGAGTCTGGGTGAACTCTGGGAGTTGGTGATGGACAGGGAGGCCTGGCGTGCTGCGATTAATGGGGTTGCAGAGAGTTGGACACGACTGAGCGACTGAACTGATATATATATACATATATATATATATATATATATATATATATATATATATATATGACAGTGTCAGGTGGTAAGTTTCAAATTTTCAGTGATACCAAAGAGAGTGTTGCAGGAATTTAGGAGGAAGTTGTGTTGATATGCACTACTATGGTCGGGAGAGAAGGACAGCAGCTCTGGGAGGGACTGGGACATGGTCTGGGCCCTGACTGATGGGAAGTGAACAGGATATTTGAGATGAATAAACAAATTTGCTTCCTATGACAGTTGTTTGGCAAGGACATTATGAACATCCATAAATCTACACTAAATATAGAGTGGCAATACATGGCCAGAGATTAAAAGAATAATCTTTTTCACTACCTCAGAGCAGTTATAATGGATGAGAAGCCAGAAGTTCCTGATTCAGCAACATCATCTCAGTGTTTTTTCAGTGTTCTGGTGCCAATAGTGCCATTAAAAAAAAAAGTTTAATAAGTTGATAAATGATAGGAAAGCTTGACATGGCATTTATTATATATATATATATATATATATATATATATATATAGTATTGTATATATATATATATATATATATCCTGCTTGATGCTTTAAAAAGTTAAAATTATGATCATAAGATACATGAAGGTTGTAGACAATTAGCATCTTAAGACCAGTATCAAGACTATTTGAAACCAAAGGAGGAAGATTAGTCTAATTAAAAGTTACTTCTTGTTTAATAAAGAGAAGTATATTCCTCAAGACTTACGCTTAGACATATTATTATTTTTAGCTATATTTGCCTATCTCATTGCATGAAAGAAATTTTAATCTAGTTACTGTGTTTTCTTTACCCAGGTCTTCTTCCCCATCCCTCTTTCAAAGCATTAAAAACAAAATATTTGAGCTGATTTTGTCCAGGAATTTTCACCGTGCATGTAGAGCATCCTGCTTGTGGCCTCCCTGTGTGGTGTTTATTCCCTGGTACTTTACTGATGTTAAGGTTTCTCTGAACCTTTACGTCTAGAACACATGACCTGAAGTGCTGAGAGATCTCCCTCTTCAGTTCAGTTGCTCAGCTGTGTCCAGCTCTTTGCGACCCCATGGACTGCAGCAGGCCAGGCCTCCCTGTCCATCACCAACTCCTGGAGTTCACTCAAACTCATGTCCATTGAGTCATGCCATCCAACCATTCCATCTTCTGTTGTCCCCTTCTCCTCCCGCCTTCAATCTTTCTCAGCATCAGGGTCTTTTCCAATGAGTCACTTCTTCACATCAGGTGGCCAAAGTATTGGAGTTTCAGCTTCAGTATCAGTCCTTCCAATGAATATTCAGGACTGATTTCCTTTAGGACAGACTGGTTTGATCTCCTTGCAGTCCAAGGGACTCTCAAGAGTCTTATCCAACACCACAGTTCGAAAGCATCAATTCTTCAGCACTCAGCTTTCTTTATAATCCAACTCTCACATCCATACATGACCACTGGAAATACCATAGCTTTGACTAGACAGACCTTTGTTGGCAAAGTAATGTCTCTGCTTTTTAATAGGATCTCTAGGTTGGTCTCCAGTAGTATATTGGGCACCTACTGACCTGGGGAGTTTCTCTTTCAGTATCCTATCATTTTGCCTTTTCATACTGTTCATGGGGTTCTCAAGGCAAGAATACTGAAGTGGTTTGCCATTCCCTTCTCCAGTGGACCACATTCTGTCAGATCTCTCTACCATGACCCACCCATCTTGGGTTGACCCACAGGCATGGCTTAGCTTCATTGAGTTAGACAATGCTGTGGTCCTAGTGTGATTAGATTGACTAGTTTTCTGTGAGTATGGTTTCAGTGTGTCTGCCCTCTGATGCCCTCTAGCAACACCAACTGTCTTACTTGGGTTTCTCTTACCTTGGGCGTGGGGTATCTCTTCATGGCTGCTCCAGCAAAGTGCAGCCATTGCTCTTTAGCTTGGACGAGGGGTATCTCCTCACCGCTGTCCTTCCTGACCTTCAATGTGGGGTAACTCCTCTAGGCCCTCCTGCGCCTGCACAGCCACGGCTCCTTGGACATGGGGTTGGTCCTCTCGGCCACAGCCCCTGGCCTCAGGCATGGGTTGCTCCTCCCGCCCGCCGCCCCTGGCCTCGGATGCTGGGTATCTCCTCTTGGCCACCCCCACCCCCACCCCCAACCAATATGCTACCGGAGATCAGTGGAGAAATAACTCCAGAAAGAATGAAGGGATGGAGCCAAAGCAAAAACAATACACAGCTGTGGATGTGACTGGTGATAGAAGCAAGGTCCGATGCTGTAAAGAGCAATATTGCATAGGAACCTGGAATGTCAGGTCCATGAATTAAGGCAAATTGGAAGTTGTCAAACAAGAGATGGCAAGAGTGAATGTCGACATTCTAGGAATCAGCGAACTCAAATGGACTGGAAAGGGTGAATTTAACTCAGATGACCATTATATCTACTACTGTGGGCAGGTATCCCTCAGAAGAAATGGAGTAGCCATCATGGTCAACAAAAGAGTCCAAAATGCAGTACCTGGATGCAATCTCAAAAACGACAGAATGATCTCTGTTTGTTTCCAAGGCAAACCATTCAATATCACACTAACCCAAGTCTATGCCCCAACCAGTAACGCTGAAGAAGCTAAAGTTGAATGCTTCTATGAAGACTTACAAGACTTGTTAGAACTAACACCCCCAAAAGATGTCCTTTTCATTATAGGGGACTGGAATGCAAAAGTAGGAAGTCAAGAAACACCTGGAGTAACAGGCAAATTTGGCCTTGGAATACGGAATGAAGCAGGGCAAAGACTAACAGAGTTTTGCCAAGAAAATGAACTGGTCATAAAAAACACCCTCTTCCAACAACACAAGAGAAGACTCTATACATGGACATCACCAAATGGTCAACACCGAATTCAGATTGATTATATTCTTTGCAGCCAAATATGGAGAAGCTCTATAAAGTCAGCAAAATCAAGACCAGGAGCTTACTGTGGCTCAGACCATGAACTCCTTATTGCCAAATTCAGACTTAAATTCAGGTACAACCTAAATCAAATCCCTTATGATTATAAGTGGAAGTGAGAAATAGATTTAAGTGACTAGATGTGATAGATAGAGTGCCTGATGAACTACGGAATGAGGTTCATGACATTGGACAGCAGAAAGGGATCAAGACCATCCCCAAGGAAAAGAAATGCAAAAAAGCAAAATGGCTGCCTGGGGAGGCCTTACAAATAGCTGTGCAAAGAAGAAAAGTGAAAAGCAAAGGAGAAAAGGAAAGATATAAACATCTGAATGCAGAGTTCCAAAGAACAGCAAGAAGAGATAAGAAAGCCTTCTTTAGCAATCAATGCAAAGAAATAGAGGAAAACAACAGAACGGGAAAGACTAGACATCGCTTCAAGAAAATCAGAGATTCAAAGGGAACATTTCATGCACAGATGAGCTCGATAAAGGACGGAAATGGTATGGACCTAACAGAAGTAGAAGATACTAAGACGAGATGGCAAGAATACACAGAAGATCTGTACAAAAAAGATCTTCATGACCCAGATAATCACGATGGTGTGATCACTGACCTAGAGCCAGACATCCTGGAATATGAAGCCAGGTGGGCCTTAGAAAGTATCACTACAAACAATGCTGGTGGAGGTGATAGAATTCCAGTTGAGCTCTTCCAAATCCTGAAAGATGATGCTGTGAAAGTGCTGCACTCAATATGCCAGCAAATTTGGAAAACACAGCAGTGGCCACAGGACTGGAAAAGGTCAGTTTTCATTCCAATCCCAAAGAAAACAATGCCAAAGAATGCTCAAACTACCACACAATTGCACTCATCTCACATGCTAGTAAAGTAGTGCTCAAAATTCTCCAAGCCAGGCTTCAGCAATATGTGAACCATGAACTTCCTGATGTTCAAGCTGGTTTTAGAAAAGGCAGAGGAACCAGAGATCAAATTGCCAACATCCGCTGGATCATGGAAAAAGCAAGAGAGTTTCAGAAAAACATCTATTTCTGCTTTATTGACTATGCCAAAGCCTTTGACTGTGTGGATCACAATCAACTGTGGAAAATTCTTCAAGAGATGGGAATACCAGACCACCTGATCTGCCTCTTGAGAAATTTGTATGCAGGTCAGGAAGCAACAGTTAGAACTGGACAAGGAACAACAGACTGGTTCCAAATAGGAAAAGGAGTACGCCAAGGCTGTATATTGTCACCGTGCTTATTTAACTTATATGTAGAGTACATCATGAGAAACGCTGGACTGGAAGAAACACAAGCTGGAATCAAGATTGCTGGGAGAAATATCAATAACCTCAGATATGCAGATGACACCACCCTTATGGCAGAAAGTGAAGAGTAACTCAAAAGCCTCTTGATGAAAGTGAAAGTGGAGAGTGAAAAAGTTGGCTTCAAGCTCAACATTCAGAAAACGAAGATCGTGGCATCTGGCCCCATCACTTCATGGGAAATAGATGGGGAAACAGTGGAAACAGTGTCAGACTTTGTTTTTCCTGGGCTCCAAAATCACTGCAGATGGTGGCTGCAGCCATGAAATTAAAAGACGCTTACTCCTTGGAAGGAAAGTTATGACCAACCTAGATAGCATATTCAAAAGCAGAGACATTACTTTGCCAACAAAGATTCGTCTAGTCAAGGCTATGGTTTTTCCTGTGGTCATGTATGTTTGTGAGAGTTGGACTGTGAAGAAGGCTGAGCGCTGAAAGAATAGATGCTTTTGAACTGTGGTGTTGGAGAAGACTTTTGAGAGTCCCTTGGACTGCAAGGAGATCCAACCAGTCCATTGTGAAGGAGCTCAGCCCTGGGATTTCTTTGGAAGGAATGATGCTAAAGCTGAAACTCCAGTACTTTGGCCACCTCATGCGAAGAGTTGACTCATTGGAAAAGAATTTGATGCTGGGAGGCATTGGGGGCAAGAAGAGAAGGGGACGACAGAGGATAAGATGGCTGGATGGCATCACTGACTTGATGGACATGAGTCTGGGTGAACTCCAGGAGTTGGTGATGGACAGGGAGGCCTGGCATGCTGCAATTCTTGGGGTCACAAGAAGTCGGATATGATTGATTGACTGATCTGTTCTGATCTAGTTTGGTCATAACTTTTCCTCTAAGGAGCAAGCATCTTTTGATTTCATGGCTGCAGTCACCATCTGCAGTGATTTTGGAGCCCCCCCAAAATAAAGTCTGGCACTGTTTCCACTGTCTCCCCATCTATTTGCCATGAAGTGATGGGACCAGATGCCATGGTCTTAGTTTTCTGAATGTTGAGTTTAAGCCAACTCTTTTTACTTTCTTCTTTTCGGTTTCCTCAAGAGGCTCTTTAGTTCTTAGCTTTCCGCCATAAGGTTGGTGTCATCTGCATAAATGAGGTTATTGATATTACTCCCAGCAATCTTGATTCCCACTTGTGCTTCATTCACCCAGCATTTCTCATGATGTACTCTGCATATAAGTTAAATAAGCAGGGTGACAATATACAGCCTTGATGTACTCCTTTCCCTGTAGGCAAACGATTTAATTTCTTCTCCCCTTTTCTTCCCATAAAAGGGAGTTTAGGAGAACAATTTCCCAGGAAATCTTCACTGGTTTAAAGATCAAAGACGGATTTTGATGCCTTATCTCATGCCTTACAGCTGTTTTGAGTTCTGTTCTCCTCGGTTAGGAGAAACTTTTTAAAAGCATTGGTTATTTTGCAGGTTCACACTTGTCATTCTTCCCTGTAACTTCCAACTGAGTCTCCATCTGGAGCGCGGAACCCACCACGCTTCCTAATTATGCCTGGGCTGCTAAGACCCACTCGAGAAGGTGTCTAGGGTGAGGCACCTTCCGCTATTTGAGAGGGCGCCTGCGGCCTACGTAAGTGGTGCAAACTTCTTGTCTTGAAGATTTATTGGTCTCCCGCATAAACCAAGCTACTCAGTATCTTTTCTCCACCGAATGTTCCTACTGAGCTATCCTCATACTATTATTCTTGATATCTCTGATTAGCATATAAATAGTCGCCTAGGCCATCTCACTTCGAATACCCTGGATCAGCTGGGGCTGGTCCCCGGCAGGTGGCGCCCGAACAGGGACCTCAGGAGGCAATACTCATAGAGCTGAGCAGACAGGAACCACCCATTCAGCAGGCAATAAGCATGGAGCTCAGCAGTGACGAATCATGCTGCTCAACTGGCAATAATCAAGCAGGTGACCAGGCAGGAATCACTCAGCTCAGCTGGCAATTGTCAAGCAGATGAGCCGGCAGGAATCACTCAGCTCAGCTGGCAAATGTCATGCAGATGAGCCGGCAGGAATCACGCAGCTCAGCAGGCCCTGATCACGTGACTCTGCAGGCACTGATCACGTGGCTGATCAAGTACAGATCACGTGACTGAGCATGCACTGATCACGTGACTTCGTATGCTCTGATGACGTGACTGATTGGGCACTGATCACGTGGCTCATCATGCACTGATCACGTGTTTATCAGGCAGTGATCAGTGACTGACTGGCACTGATCATGGGACTGTGCACGCACTGATCACTTGGCTGATCAGGAACTGACTACCTGACTGCGCATGCAGTGATCACTTGGCTGATCTTTCACTGATCACCTGTGTATCATACGGTGATCACGTGACTGAGAGGCACTGATCACGTGACTGTGCAGTCAGTGATCACGTGGCTGATCATGCACTGATATCGTGACTGAGCATGCACTGATCATGTGCCGGGAGCCGGGGAGGCATTCCACTCTGGACAAAGCTTATGAGGAAGGAGGCTCGGCATACCCAAATGTGGGATCGAGCCTCAGGAGTCCACCCGGATATACACGAGCATCTCCCCCCCAAAAAAACCAGAGTCTGCCTACTGTATTGCTTTGTGCTCTCACCTCTGATTTCACTGGGTGCTGTCCCACACCACCATCTCGCTCTCTCTGTCAAAGAGTTAACTTACAGTTTCAATTCATAAAGTTCCTTGTCATTCTTCCTTGTAACTTACTGCTGAGTCTTCATCTGGAGCGCAGAACTCACCTCGCTTACTAATTATGCCTAAGCTGCTAAGACCCACTCGAGTATGTGTCTAGGGTGAGGCACCTTCCGCTATTCAAGAGGGTGCCTGCGGCCTACGTAAGTGGTGCAAACTTGTTGTCTTGAAGTTTTCTTGGTCTCCCGCGTAAACCAAGCTACTCAGTCTATTTTCTCCACCGAATTTTCCTACTGAGCTATCCTCATAACATTATTCTTGATATCTCTGATTAGCATATAAATAGTCGCCTAGGCCATCTCTCCTTCGAATACCCTGGATCAGCTGGGGCTGGTCCCCAGCAGGTGGCGCCCGAACAGGGACCTCAGGAGGCAATACTCAAAGAGCTGAGCAGACACGAACCACGCATTCAGCAGGCAATAAGCATGGAGCTCAGCAGTGACGAATCATGCTGCTCAACTGGCAATAATCAAGCAGGTGACCAGGCAGGAATCACGCAGCTCAGCTGGCAATTGTCATGCAGATGACCGGCAGGAATCACGCAGCTCAGCAGGCCCTGATTACATGACTCTGCAGGCACTGATCATGTGGCTGATCAAGCACAGATCACGTGACTGGGTATGCACGGATGACGTGGCTGATCGGGCACTGATCACGTGTTAATCGGGCAGTGATCAGTGACTGACAGGCGCTGATCATGGAATTGTGCACGCACTGATCACGTGGCTGATCAGGAACTGACCACCAGACTGCGCATGCAGTGATCCCGTGGCTGGTCGTTCACTGATCACGTGTTTATCATTCAGTGATCCCGTGACTGAGAGGCGCTGATCACGTGACTGTGCAGTCAGTGATTACGTGGCTGATCATGCCCTGATATCGTGGCTTAGCATGCACCGATCATGTGCCGGGAGCCGGTGAGGCATTCGACTCTGGACAAAGGTCATGAGTAAGGAGGCTCGGCATAGGCAAATGTGGGATCGAGCCTCAGGATTCCACCCGGATATTCTCGAGCATCTCCCCCCCAACAAAACCAGAGTCTGCCTACTGTATTGCTTTCTGCTCTAACCTCTAATTTCACTGGGGGCTGTCCCCCACCACCATCTCGCTCTCTTTGTCAAAGAGTTAACTTACAGCTCCAATTCATAAAGTTCCTTGTCATTCTTCCTTGTAACTTCCAGCTGAGTCTCCATCTGGAGGGCAGAACTCACCTCGCTTACTAATTATGCCTGGGCTGCTAAGACCCACTCGAGAAGGTGTCTAGGGTGAGGCACGTTCCGCTATTCGAGGGGGGGCCTGCGGCCTACGTAAGTGGTGCAAACTTCTTGTCTTGAAGTTGATTGGTCTCCCGAGTAAACCAAGCTACTCAGTCTCTTTTCTCCACCGAACTTTCCTACTGAGTTATCCTCATACTATTATTCTTGAAATCTCTGATTAGCATATAAATAGTCGCTTAGGCCATCTCTCCTTCCAATACCCTGGATCAGTTGGGGCTGGACCACAGCAGGTGGCGCCCGAACAAGGACCTCAGGAGGCAGTAATCAAAGAGCTGAGCAGACACGAACCACGCAATCAGCAGGCAATAAGCATGGAGCTCAGCCGTGACGAATCATGCTGCTCAACTGGCAATAATCAAGCAGGTGACCAGGCAGGAATCACTCAGCTCAGCTGGCAATTGTCAAGCATATGAGCCGACAGGAATCACACAGCTCAGCTGGCAATTGTTATACAGATGAGCCGGCAGGAATCACGCAGCTCAGCAGGCCCTGATCACTTGACTCTGCAGGCACTGATCACCTGGCTGATCAAGTACAGATCCGGTGACTGAGCATGCAGTGATCACGTGGCTATCATGCACTGATCTCGTGACTGTGCATGCACTGATGACGTGGCTGATCAGGCACTGATCACGTGGCTCATCATGCACTGATCACGTGTTTATCAGGCAATGATCAGTTACTGACAGGCGCTGAACATGGGACTGTGCATGCACTGATCACGTGGCTATCATGCAGTGATCACATGACTGCGCATGCACTGATGACCTGGCTTATCAGGCACTGATAACATGGCTCATCATGCACTGATCACCTGTTTATCAGGCAATGATCAGTGACTGACAGGCGCTGATCATGGGACTGTGCACGCACTGATCACATGGCTATCATGCACTGATCACATGACTGCGCATGCACTGATGACGTGGCTGATCTGGCACTGATCACGTGTTTATCAGGCACTGATCAGTGACTGACAGGCGCTGATCATGGGACTGTGCACGCACTGATCACGTGGCTATCATGCACTGATCACGTGACTGCGCATGCACTGGTGAAATGGGTGATCGGGCACTGATCACGTGTTAATCAGGCAGTGATCAGTGACTGACAGGCGCTGAGCATGGGACTGTGCACGCACTGATCACGTGGCTGATCAGGAACTGACCACCTGACTGCGCATGCAGTGATCACGTGGCTGGTCGTTCACTGATCACGTGTTTATCATACGGTGATCACGTGACTGAGAGGCGCTGATCCCGTGACTGTGCCACCAGTGATCACGTGGCTGATCCTGCACTGATATCGTGACTGAGCATGCACTGATCATGTGCCGGGAGCCGGGGAGGCATTCCACTCTGGACAAAGGTCATGAGGAAGGAGGCTGGGCATACGCAAATGCGGGATCGAGCCTCAGGAGTCCACCCGGATATTCTCGAGGATCTCCCCCCCAACAAAACCAGAGTCTGCCTTCTGTATTGCTTTGTGCTCTCACCTCTGATTTCACTGGGGGCTGTCCCCCACCAGCATCTCGCTCTCTCTGTCAAAGAGTTAACTTTCAGCTCCAATTCATAAAGTTCTTGTCATTCTTCCCTTCAACTTCCATCTGAGTCTCCATCTGGAGCGAGGAACCCAACACGCTTCCTAATTATGCCTGGGCTGCTAAGACCCACTCGAGAAGGTGTCTAGGGTGAGGCACCTTCCGCTATTCGAGAGGGCGCCTGCGGCCTACGTAAGTGGTGCAAACTTCTTGTCTTGAAGTTTGATTGGTCTCCCGCGTAAACCAAGCTACTCAGTCTCTTTTCTCCACCGAATTTTCCTACTGAGCTATCCTCATACTATTATTCTTGACATCTCTGTTTAGCATATAAATAGTCGCCTAGGCCATCTCTCTTCGAATACCCTGGATCAGCTGGGGCTGGACCACGGCAGGTGGCGCCCGAACAGGGACCTCAGGAGGCAGTACTCAAAGAGATGAGCAGACACGAACCACGCAATCAGCAGGCAATAAGCATGGAGCTCAGCAGTGACGAATCATGCTACTCAACTGGCAATAATCAAGCAGGTGACCAGGCAGGAATCACTCAGCTCAGCTGGCAATTGTAAAACAGATGAGCCGACAGGAATCACGCAGCTCAGCTGGCAATTGTCATGCAGATGAGCCGGCAGGAATCACGCAGCACAGCAGGCCCTGATCACGTGACTCTGCAGGCACTGATGACCTGGCTGATCAAGTACAGATCACGTGACTGAGCATGCACTGATCACGTGGTTATCATGCACTGATCACGTGACTGCATATGCACTGATGTCGTGGCTGATCAGGCACTGATCACATGGCTCATCATGCACTGATCACGTGTTTATCAGGCAATGATCAGTGACTGACAGGCACTGATCATGGGACTGTGCACGCACTGATCACGTGGCTATCATGCACTGATCACCTGACTGGGCATGCACTGATGACGTAGCTGATCGGGCACTGATCACGTGTTTATCAGGCAGTGATCAGTGACTGACAGGCGTTGATCATGGGACTGTGCATGCACTGATCACGTGGCTGATCAGGAACTGACCACCTGACTGCGCATGCAGTAATCACGTGGCTGGTCGTTCACTGATCACGTGTTTATCATACGGTGATCACGTGACTGAGAGGCGCTGATCACGTGACTGTGCCGTCAGTGATCACGTGGCTGATCATGCACTGATATCGTGACTGAACATGCACTGATCATGTGCCGGGAGCCGGGGAGGCATTCCACTCTGGATAAAGGTCATGAGGAAGGAGGCTCGGCATACGCAAATGCGGGATCGAGCCTCAGGGGTCCACCCGGATATTCTCGAGCATCTCCCCCCCAACAAAACCAGAGTCTGCCTACTGTATTGCTTTGTGCTCTCACCTCTGATTTCACTGGGGGCTGTCCCCCACCAGCATCTCGCTCTCTCTCTCAAAGAGTTAACTTACAGCTCCAATTCATAAAGTTCCTTGTCATTCTTCCCTTTAACTTCCAGCTGAGTCTCCGTCTGGAGCCCGGAACCCACCACGCTTCCTAATTATGCCTGGGCTGCTAAGACCCACTTGAGAAGGTGTCTAGGGTGAGGGACCTTCCGCTATTCGAGAGGGCGCCTGTAGCCTACGTAAGTGGTGCAAACTTCTTGTCTTGAAGTTGATTGGTCTCTCGCGTAAACCAAGCTACTCAGTCTCTTTTCTCCACCGAATTTTCCTACTGAGCTGTCCTCATACTATTATACTTGACATCTCTGATTAGCATATAAATAGTGGCCTAGGCCATCTCTCCTTCGAATACCCTGGATCAGCTGGGGATGGACCACGGCAAGTGGCGCCCGAACAGGAAACTCAGAAGGCAATATTCAAAGAAATGAGCAGGCACGAACCACGCAATCAGCAGGCAATAAGTATGGAGCTCAGCAGTGACGAATCATGCTGCTCAACTGGCAATAATCAAGCAGGTGACCAGGCAGGAATCACTCAGCTCAGCTGGCAATTGTCAAGCATATGAGCTGACAGGAATCACGAAGCTCAGCTGGCAATTGTCATGCAGATGAGCCGGCAGGAATCACGCAGCTCAGCAGGCCCTGATCACGTGACTCTGCAGGCACTGATCACCTGGCTGATCAAGTACAGATCCGGTGACTGAGCATTCACTGATCACGTGGCTATCATGCACTGATCACGTGACTGCGCATGCACTGATGACGTGGCTGATCAGGCACTGATCACATGGCTCATCATGCACTGATCACGTGTTTATCAGGCAATGATCAGTGACTGACAGGCGCTGAACAGGGGACTGTGCACGCACTGATCACGTGGCTATCATGCAGTGATCACATGACTGCGCATGCACTGATGACCTGGCTTATCAGGCACTGATAACATGGCTCATCATGCACTGATCACGTGTTTATCAGGCAATGATCAGTGACTGACAGGCGCTGATCATGGGACTGTGCACGCACTGATCACGTGGCTATCATGCACTGATCACATGACTGCGCATGCACTGATGACGTGGCTGATCTGGTACTGATCATGTGTTTATCAGGCAGTGATCAGTGACTGACAGGCGCTGATCATGGGACTGTACACGCACTGATCACGTGACTGCGCATGCACTGATGACGTGGCTGATCGGGCACTGATCACGTGTTTATCAGGCACTGATCAGTGACTGACAGGCGCTGAGCATGGGACTGTGCACGCACTGATCACGTGGCTATCATGCACTGATCACGTGACTGCGCATGCACTGATGACGTGGCTGATCGGGCACTGATCACGTGTTTATCAGGCAGTGATCAGTGACTGACAGGCGTTGATCATGGGACTGTGCATGCACTGATCACGTGGCTGATCAGGAACTGACCACCTGACTGCGCATGCAGTAATCACGTGGCTGGTCGTTCACTGATCCCGTGTTTATCATACGGTGATCACGTGACTGAGAGGCGCTGATCACGTGACTGTGCCGTCAGTGATCACGTGGCTGATCATGCACTGATATCGTGACTGAGCATGCACTGATCATGTGCCGGGAGCCGGGGAGGCATTCCACTCTGGACAAAGGTCATGAGGAAGGAGGCTCGGCATACGCAAATGCGGGATCGAGCCTCAGGAGTCCACCCGGATATTCTCGAGCATGTCCCCCCCAACAAAACCAGAGTCTGCCTACTGTATTGCTTTGTGCTCTCACCTCTGATTTCACTGGGGGCTGTCCCCCACCAGCATCTCGCTCTCTCTCTCAAAGAGTTAACTTACAGCTCCAATTCATAAAGTTCCTTGTCATTCTTCCCTTTAACTTCCAGCTGAGTCTCCGTCTGGAGCCTGGAACCCACCACGCTTCCTAATTATGCCTGGGCTGCTAAGACCCACTCGAGAAGGTGTCTAGGGTGAGGCACCTTCCGCTATTCGAGAGGGCGCCTGCGGCCTACGTAAGTGGTGCAAACTTCTTGTCTTGAAATTGATTGGTCTCTCGCGTAAACCAAGCTACTCAGTCTCTTTTCTCCACCGAATTTTCCTACTGAGCTGTCCTCATACTATTATACTTGACAGCTCTGATTAGCACATAAATAGTGGCCTAGGCCATCTCTCCTTCGAATACCCTGGATCAGCTGGGGCTGGACCACCGCAAGTGGCGCCCGAACAGGAATCTCAGAAGGCAATATTCAAAGAAATGAGCAGGCACGAACCACGCAATCAGCAGGCAATAAGCATGGAGCTCAGCAGTGACGAATCATGCTGCTCAACTGGCAATAATCAAGCAGGTGACCAGGCAGGAATCACTCAGCTCAGCTGGCAATTGTCAAGCATATGAGCCGACAGGAATCACGAAGCTCAGCTGGCAATTGTCATGCAGATGAGCCGGCAGGAATCACGCAGCTCAGCAGGCCCTGATCACGTGACTCTGCAGGCACTGATCACCTGGCTGATCAAGTACAGATCCGGTGACTGAGCATGCACTGATCACGTGGCTATCATTCACTGATCACGTGACTGCGCATGCACTGATGACGTGGCTGATCAGGCACTGATCACATGGCTCATCATGCACTGATCACGTGTTTATCATACGGTGATCACGTGAGTGAGAGGCGCTGATCACGTGACTGTGCCGTCAGTGATCACGTGGCTGATCATGCACTGATATCGTGACTGAGCATGCACTGATCATGTGCCGGGAGCCGGGGAGGCATTCCACTCTGGACAAAGGTCATGAGGAAGGAGGCTCGGCATATGCAAATGCGGGATCGAGCCTCAGGAGTCCACCTGGATATTCTCGAGCATCTCCCCCCCAACAAAACCAGAGTCTGCCTACTCTATTGCTTTGTGCTCTCACCTCTGATTTCACTGGGGGCTGTCCCCCACCAGCATCTCGCTCTCTCTCTCAAAGAGTTAACTTACAGCTCCAATTCATAAAGTTCCTTGTCATTCTTCCCTTTAACTTCCAGCTGAGTCTCCGTCTGGAGCCCGGAACCCACCACGCTTCCTAATTATGCCTGGGCTGCTAAGACCCACTTGAGAAGGTGTCTAGGGTGAGGCACCTTCCGCTATTCGAGAGGGCGCCTGCGGTCTACGTAAGTGGTGCAAACTTCTTGTCTTCAAGTTGATTGGTCTCTCGCGTAAACCAAGCTGCTCAGTCTCTTTTCTCCACCGAATTTTCCTACTGAACTGTCCTCATACTATTATACTTGACATCTCTGATTAGCACATAAATAGTGGCCTAGGCCATCTCTCCTTCGAATACCCTGGATCAGTTGGGGCTGGTCCCCGGCAGGTGGCGACCGAACAGGGACCTCAGGAGGCAATACTCAAAGAGCTGAGCAGACACGAACCACGCAATCACCAGGCAATAAGCATGGAGCTCAGCAGTGACGAATCATGCTGCTCAACTGGCAATAATCAAGCACGTGACCAGGCAGGAATCATGCAGCTCAGCTGGCAATTGTCAAGCAGATGAGCGGACAGGAATCACGCAGCTCAGCAGGCCCTGATCACGTGACTCTGCAGGCACTGATCACCTGGCTGATCAAGTACAGATCCGGTGACTGAGCATGCACTGATCACGTGGCTATCATTCACTGATCACGTGACTGCGCATGCACTGATGACGTGGCTGATCAGGCACTGATCACATGGCTCATCATGCACTGATCACGTGTTTATCATACGGTGATCACGTGAGTGAGAGGCGCTGATCACGTGACTGTGCCGTCAGTGATCACGTGGCTGATCATGCACTGATATCGTGACTGAGCATGCACTGATCATGTGCCGGGAGCCGGGGAGGCATTCCACTCTGGACAAAGGTCATGAGGAAGGAGGCTCGGCATATGCAAATGCGGGATCGAGCCTCAGGAGTCCACCCGGATATTCTCGAGCATGTCCCCCCCAACAAAACCAGAGTCTGCCTACTCTATTGCTTTGTGCTCTCACCTCTGATTTCACTGGGGGCTGTCCCCCACCAGCATCTCGCTCTCTCTCTCAAAGAGTTAACTTACAGCTCCAATTCATAAAGTTCCTTGTCATTCTTCCCTTTAACTTCCAGCTGAGTCTCCGTCTGGAGCCCGGAACCCACCACGCTTCCTAATTATGCCTGGGCTGCTAAGACCCACTTGAGAAGGTGTCTAGGGTGAGGCACCTTCCGCTATTCGAGAGGGCGCCTGCGGTCTACGTAAGTGGTGCAAACTTCTTGTCTTCAAGTTGATTGGTCTCTCGCGTAAACCAAGCTACTCAGTCTCTTTTCTCCACCGAATTTTCCTACTGAGCTGTCCTCATACTATTATACTTGACATCTCTGATTAGCACATAAATAGTGGCCTAGGCCATCTCTCCTTCGAATACCCTGGATCAGCTGGGGCTGGACCACGGCAAGTGGCGCCCGAACAGGAACCTCAGAAGGCAATATTCAAAGAAATGAGCAGGCACGAACCACGCAATCAGCAGGCAATAAGCATGGAGCTCAGCCGTGACGAATCATGCTGCTCAACTGGCAATAATCAAGCAGGTGACCAGGCAGGAATCACTCAGCTCAGCTGGCAATTGTCAAGCATATGAGCCGACAGGAATCACGCAGCTCAGCTGGCAATTGTCATGCAGATGAGCCGGCAGGAATCACGCAGCTCAGTAGGCCCTGATCACGTGACTGAGCATGCACTGATCACGTGGCTATCATGCACTGATCCCGTGACTGCGCATGCAGTGATCACGTGGCTGGTCGTTCACTATTCACGTGTTTATCCTACGGTGATCACGTGACTGAGAGCCGCTGATCACATGACTGTTCCGTCAGTGATCACGTGGCTGATCATGCACTGATATCGTGACTGAGCATGCACTGATCATGTGCCGGGAGCCGGGGAGGCATTCCACTCTGGACAAAGGTCATGAGGAAGGAGGCTCGGCATACGCAAAAGTGGGATCGAGCCTCAGGAATCCACCCGGATATTTTCAAGCATCTCCCCCCCCCAAAAAAAACAAAGTCTGCCTACTGTATTGCTTTGTGCTCTCACCTCTGATTTCACTGGGGGCTGTCCCCCACCACCATCTCGCTCTCTCTGTCAAAGAGTTAACTTACAGCTCCAATTCATAAAGTTCCTTGTCATTCTTCCCTTTAACGTCCAGCTGAGTCTCCATCTGGAGCGAGGAACCCACCACGCTTCCTAATTATGCCTGGGCTGCTAAGACCCACTCGAGAAGGTGTCTAGGGTGAGGCACCTTCCGCTATTCGAGAGGGCGCCTTCGGCCTACATAAGTGGTGCAAACTTGCTGTCTTGAAGTTTGATTGGTCTCCCGCGAAAACCAAGCTACTCAGTCTCTTTTCTCCACCGAATTTTCCTACTGAGCTATCCTCATACTATTATTCTTGACATCTCTGTTTAGCATATAAATAGTCGCCCAGGCCATCTCTCCTTCGAATACCCTGGATGAGCTGGGTCTGGACCACGGCAGGTGGCGCCCGAACAGGGACCTCAGGAGGCAGTACTCAAAGAGATGAGCAGACACCAACCACGCAATCAGCAGGCAATAAGCATGGAGCTCAGCAGTGACGAATCATGCTACTCAACTGGCAATAATCAAGCAGGTGACCAGGCAGGAATCACTCAGTTCAGCTGGCAATTGTAAAACAGATGAGCCGACAGGAATCACGCAGCTCAGATGGCAATTGTCATGCAGATGAGCCGGCAGGAATCACGCAGCTCAGCAGGCCCTGATCACGTGACTCTGCAGGCACTGATCAAGTGGTTGATCAAGTACAGATCACGTGACTGAGCATGCACTGATCACGTGGCTATCATGCACTGATCACGTGACTGCGCATGCACTGATGACGTGGCTGATCAGGCACTGATCACATGGCTCATCATGCACTGATCACGTGTTTATCAGGCAATGATCAGTGACTGACAGGCGCTGAACAGGGGACTGTGCACGCACTGATCACGTGGCTATCATGCAGTGATCACATGACTGCGCATGCACTGATGACCTGGCTTATCAGGCACTGATAACATGGCTCATCATGCACTGATCACGTGTTTATCAGGCAATGATCAGTGACTGACAGGCGCTGATCATGGGACTGTGCACGCACTGATCACGTGGCTATCATGCACTGATCACATGACTGCGCATGCACTGATGACGTGGCTGATCTGGCACTGATCATGTGTTTATCAGGCAGTGATCAGTGACTGACAGGCGCTGATCATGGGACTGTACACGCACTGATCACGTGACTGCGCATGCACTGATGACGTGGCTGATCGGGCACTGATCACGTGTTTATCAGGCAGTGATCAGTGACTGACAGGCGCTGAGCATGGGACTGTGCACGCACTGATCACGTGGCTATCATGCACTGATCACGTGACTGCCCATGCACTGATGACGTGGCTGATCGGGCACTGATCACGTGTTTATCAGGCAGTGATCAGTGACTGACAGGCGTTGATCATGGGACTGTGCATGCACTGATCACGTGGCTGATCAGGAACTGACCACCTGACTGCGCATGCAGTAATCACGTGGCTGGTCGTTCACTGATCACGTGTTTATCATACGGTGATCACGTGACTGAGAGGCGCTGATCACGTGACTGTGCCGTCAGTGATCACGTGGCTGATCATGCACTGATATCGTGACTGAGCATGCACTGATCATGTGCCGGGAGCCGGGGAGGCATTCCACTCTGGACAAAGGTCATGAGGAAGGAGGCTCGGCATACGCAAATGCGGGATCGAGCCTCAGGAGTCCACCCGGATATTCTCGAGCATGTCCCCCCCAACAAAACCAGAGTCTGCCTACTGTATTGCTTTGTGCTCTCACCTCTGATTTCACTGGGGGCTGTCCCCCACCAGCATCTCGCTCTCTCTCTCAAAGAGTTAACTTACAGCTCCAATTCATAAAGTGCCTTGTCATTCTTCCCTTTAACTTCCAGCTGAGTCTCCGTCTGGAGCCTGGAACCCACCACGCTTCCTAATTATGCCTGGGCTGCTAAGACCCACTGGAGAAGGTGTCTAGGGTGAGGCACCTTCCGCTATTCGAGAGGGCGCCTGCGGCCTACGTAAGTGGTGCAAACTTCTTGTCTTGAAGTTGATTGGTCTCTCGCGTAAACCAAGCTACTCAGTCTCTTTTCTCCACCGAATTTTCCTACTGAGCTGTCCTCATACTATTATACTTGACAGCTCTGATTAGCACATAAATAGTGGCCTAGGCCATCTCTCCTTCGAATACCCTGGATCAGCTGTGGCTGGACCACCGCAAGTGGCGCCCGAACAGGAACCTCAGAAGGCAATATTCAAAGAAATGAGGAGGCACGAACCACGCAATCAGCAGGCAATAAGCATGGAGCTCAGCAGTGACGAATCATGCTGCTCAACTGGCAATAATCAAGCAGGTGACCAGGCAGGAATCACTCAGCTCAGCTGGCAATTGTCAAGCATATGAGCCAACAGGAATCACGAAGCTCAGCTGGCAATTGTCATGCAGATGAGCCGGCAGGAATCACGCAGCTCAGCAGGCCCTGATCACGTGACTCTGCAGGCACTGATCACCTGGCTGATCAAGTACAGATCCGGTGACTGAGCATGCACTGATCACGTGGCTATCATGCACTGATCACGTGACTGCGCATGCACTGATGACGTGGCTGATCAGGCACTGATCACATGGCTCATCATGCACTGATCACGTGTTTATCAGGCAATGATCAGTGACTGACAGGCGCTGAACATGGGACTGTGCATGCACTGATCACGTGGCTATCATGCAGTGATCACATGACTGCGCATGCACTGATGACCTGGCTTATCAGGCACTGATAACATGGCTCATCATGCACTGATCACGTGTTTATCAGGCAATGATCAGTGACTCACAGGCGCTGATCATGGGACTGTGAACGAACTGATCACGTGGCTATCATGCACTGATCACATGACTGCGCATGCACTGATGACGTGGCCGATCTGGCACTGATCATGTGTTTATCAGGCAGTGATCAGTGACTGACAGGCGCTGATCATGGGACTGTACACGCACTGATCACGTGACTGCGCATGCACTGATGACGTGGCTGATCGGGCACTGATCACGTGTTTATCAGGCAGTGATCAGTGACTGACAGGCGTTGAGCATGGGACTGTGCATGCACTGATCACGTGGCTGATCAGGAACTGACCACCTGAGTGCGCATGCAGTGATCACGTTGCTGGTCGTTCACTGATCACGTGTTTATCATACGGTGATCACGTGACTGAGAGGCGCTGATCACGTGACTGTGCCGTCAGTGATCACGTGGCTGATCCTGCACTGATATCGTGACTGAGCATGCACTGATCATGTGCCGGGAGCCGGGGAGGCATTCCACTCTGGACAAAGGTCATGAGGAAGGAGGCTCGGCATAGGCAAATGCGGGATCGAGCCTCAGGAGTCCACCCGGATATTCTCGAGCATCTCCCCCCCAACAAAACCAGAGTCTGCCTACTGTATTGCTTTGTGCTCTCACCTCTGATTTCACTGGGGGCTGTCCCCCACCAGCATCTCGCTCTCTCTCTCAAAGAGTTAACTTACAGCTCCAATTCATAAAGTTCCTTGTCATTCTTCCCTTTAACTTCCAGCTGAGTCTCCGTCTGGAGCCCAGAACCCACCACGCTTCCTAATTATGCCTGGGCTGCTAAGACCCACTTGAGAAGGTGTCTAGGGTGAGGCACCTTCCGCTATTCGAGAGGGCGCCTGCGGTCTACGTAAGTGGTGCAAACTTCTTGTCTTCAAGTTGATTGGTCTCTCGCGTAAACCAAGCTGCTCAGTCTCTTTTCTCCACCGAATTTTCCTACTGAACTGTCCTCATACTATTATACTTGACATCTCTGATTAGCACATAAATAGTGGCCTAGGCCATCTCTCCTTCGAATACCCTGGATCAGTTGGGGCTGGTCCCCGGCAGGTGGCGACCGAACAGGGACCTCAGGAGGCAATACTCAAAGAGCTGAGCAGACACGAACCACGCAATCACCAGGCAATAAGCATGGAGCTCAGCAGTGACGAATCATGCTGCTCAACTGGCAATAATCAAGCACGTGACCAGGCAGGAATCATGCAGCTCAGCTGGCAATTGTCAAGCAGATGAGCAGACAGGAATCACGCAGCTCAGCAGGCCCTGATCACGTGACTCTGCAGGCACTGATCACCTGGCTGATCAAGTACAGATCCGGTGACTGAGCATGCACTGATCACGTGGCTATCATTCACTGATCACGTGACTGCGCATGCACTGATGACGTGGCTGATCAGGCACTGATCACATGGCTCATCATGCACTGATCACGTGTTTATCATACGGTGATCACGTGAGTGAGAGGCGCTGATCACGTGACTGTGCCGTCAGTGATCACGTGGCTGATCATGCACTGATATCGTGACTGAGCATGCACTGATCATGTGCCGGGAGCCGGGGAGGCATTCCACTCTGGACAAAGGTCATGAGGAAGGAGGCTCGGCATATGCAAATGCGGGATCGAGCCTCAGGAGTCCACCCGGATATTCTCGAGCATGTCCCCCCCAACAAAACCAGAGTCTGCCTACTCTATTGCTTTGTGCTCTCACCTCTGATTTCACTGGGGGCTGTCCCCCACCAGCATCTCGCTCTCTCTCTCAAAGAGTTAACTTACAGCTCCAATTCATAAAGTTCCTTGTCATTCTTCCCTTTAACTTCCAGCTGAGTCTCCGTCTGGAGCCCGGAACCCACCACGCTTCCTAATTATGCCTGGGCTGCTAAGACCCACTTGAGAAGGTGTCTAGGGTGAGGCACCTTCCACTATTCGAGAGGGCGCCTGCGGTCTACGTAAGTGGTGCAAACTTCTTGTCTTCAAGTTGATTGGTCTCTCGCGTAAACCAAGCTACTCAGTCTCTTTTCTCCACCGAATTTTCCTACTGAGCTGTCCTCATACTATTATACTTGACATCTCTGATTAGCACATAAATAGTGGCCTAGGCCATCTCTCCTTCGAATACCCTGGATCAGCTGGGGCTGGACCACGGCAAGTGGCGCCCGAACAGGAACCTCAGAAGGCAATATTCAAAGAAATGAGCAGGCACGAACCACGCAATCAGCAGGCAATAAGCATGGAGCTCAGCCGTGACGAATCATGCTGCTCAACTGGCAATAATCAAGCAGGTGACCAGGCAGGAATCACTCAGCTCAGCTGGCAATTGTCAAGCATATGAGCCGACAGGAATCACGCAGCTCAGCTGGCAATTGTCATGCAGATGAGCCGGCAGGAATCACGCAGCTCAGTAGGCCCTGATCACGTGACTGAGCATGCACTGATCACGTGGCTATCATGCACTGATCCCGTGACTGCGCATGCAGTGATCACGTGGCTGGTCGTTCACTATTCACGTGTTTATCCTACGGTGATCACGTGACTGAGAGCCGCTGATCACATGACTGTGCCGTCAGTGATCACGTGGCTGATCATGCACTGATATCGTGACTGAGCATGCACTGATCATGTGCCGGGAGCCGGGGAGGCATTCCACTCTGGACAAAGGTCATGAGGAAGGAGGCTCGGCATACGCAAAAGTGGGATCGAGCCTCAGGAATCCACCCGGATATTTTCAAGCATCTCCCCCCCCAAAAAAAAACAAAGTCTGCCTACTGTATTGCTTTGTGCTCTCACCTCTGATTTCACTGGGGGCTGTCCCCCACCACCATCTCGCTCTCTCTGTCAAAGAGTTAACTTACAGCTCCAATTCATAAAGTTCCTTGTCATTCTTCCCTTTAACTTCCAGCTGAGTCTCCATCTGGAGCGAGGAACCCACCACGCTTCCTAATTATGCCTGGGCTGCTAAGACCCACTCGAGAAGGTGTCTAGGGTGAGGCACCTTCCGCTATTCGAGAGGGCGCCTTCGGCCTACATAAGTGGTGCAAACTTGCTGTCTTGAAGTTTGATTGGTCTCCCGCGAAAACCAAGCTACTCAGTCTCTTTTCTCCACCGAATTTTCCTACTGAGCTATCCTCATACTATTATTCTTGACATCTCTGTTTAGCATATAAATAGTCGCCCAGGCCATCTCTCCTTCGAATACCCTGGATGAGCTGGGTCTGGACCACGGCAGGTGGCGCCCGAACAGGGACCTCAGGAGGCAGTACTCAAAGAGATGAGCAGACACCAACCACGCAATCAGCAGGCAATAAGCATGGAGCTCAGCAGTGACGAATCATGCTACTCAACTGGCAATAATCAAGCAGGTGACCAGGCAGGAATCACTCAGTTCAGCTGGCAATTGTAAAACAGATGAGCCGACAGGAATCACGCAGCTCAGATGGCAATTGTCATGCAGATGAGCCGGCAGGAATCACGCAGCTCAGCAGGCCCTGATCACGTGACTCTGCAGGCACTGATCAAGTGGTTGATCAAGTACAGATCACGTGACTGAGCATGCACTGATCACGTGGCTATCATGCACTGATCACGTGACTGCGCATGCACTGATGACGTGGCTGATCAGGCACTGATCACATGGCTCATCATGCACTGATCACGTGTTTATCAGGCAATGATCAGTGACTGACAGGCGCTGAACAGGGGACTGTGCACGCACTGATCACGTGGCTATCATGCAGTGATCACATGACTGCGCATGCACTGATGACCTGGCTTATCAGGCACTGATAACATGGCTCATCATGCACTGATCACGTGTTTATCAGGCAATGATCAGTGACTGACAGGCGCTGATCATGGGACTGTGCACGCACTGATCACGTGGCTATCATGCACTGATCACATGACTGCGCATGCACTGATGACGTGGCCGATCTGGCACTGATCATGTGTTTATCAGGCAGTGATCAGTGACTGACAGGCGCTGATCATGGGACTGTACACGCACTGATCACGTGACTGCGCATGCACTGATGACGTGGCTGATCGGGCACTGATCACGTGTTTATCAGGCAGTGATCAGTGACTGACAGGCGCTGAGCATGGGACTGTGCACGCACTGATCACGTGGCTATCATGCACTGATCACGTGACTGCCCATGCACTGATGACGTGGCTGATCGGGCACTGATCACGTGTTTATCAGGCAGTGATCAGTGACTGACAGGCGTTGATCATGGGACTGTGCATGCACTGATCACGTGGCTGATCAGGAACTGACCACCTGACTGCGCATGCAGTAATCACGTGGCTGGTCGTTCACTGATCACGTGTTTATCATACGGTGATCACGTGACTGAGAGGCGCTGATCACGTGACTGTGCCGTCAGTGATCACGTGGCTGATCATGCACTGATATCGTGACTGAGCATGCACTGATCATGTGCGGGAGCCGGGGAGGCATTCCACTCTGGACAAAGGTCATGAGGAAGGAGGCTCGGCATATGCAAATGCGGGATCGAGCCTCAGGAGTCCACCCGGATATTCTCGAGCATCTCCCCCCCAACAAAACCAGAGTCTGCCTACTGTATTGCTTTGTGCTCTCACCTCTGATTTCACTGGGGGCTGTCCCCCACCAGCATCTCGCTCTCTCTCTCAAAGAGTTAACTTACAGCTCCAATTCATAAATTTCCTTGTCATTCTTCCCTTTAACTTCCAGCTGAGTCTCCGTCTGGAGCCCGGAACCCACCACGCTTCCTAATTATGCCTGGGCTGCTAAGACCCACTCGAGAAGGTGTCTAGGGTGAGGCACCTTCGGCTATTCGAGAGGGCGCCTGCGGCCTACATAAGTGGTGCAAACTTCTTGTCTTGAAGTTGATTGGTCTCTCGCGTAAACCAAGCTACTCAGTCTCTTTTCTCCACCGAATTTTCCTACTGAGCTGTCCTCATACTATTATACTTGACATCTCTGATTAGCACATAAATAGTGGCCTAGGCCATCTCTCCTTCGAATACCCTGGATCAGCTGGGGTGGACCACGGCAAGTGGCACCCGAACAGGAACCTCAGAAGGCAATATTCAAAGAAATGAGCAGGCACGAACCACGCAATCAGCAGGCAATAAGCATGGAGCTCAGCAGTGACGAATCATGCTGCTCAACTGGCAATAATCAAGCAGGTGACCAGGCAGGAATCACTCAGCTCAGCTGGCAATTGTCAAGCATATGAGCCGACAGGAATCACGAAGCTCAGCTGGCAATTGTCATGCAGATGAGCCGGCAGGAATCACGCAGCTCAGCAGGCCCTGATCACGTGACTCTGCAGGCACTGATCACCTGGCTGATCAAGTACAGATCCGGTGACTGAGCATGCACTGATCACGTGGCTATCATGCACTGATCACGTGACTGCGCATGCACTGATGACGTGGCTGATCAGGCACTGATCACATGGCTCATCATGCACTGATCACGTGTTTATCAGGCAATGATCAGTGACTGACAGGCGCTGAACATGGGACTGTGCACGCACTGATCACGTGGCTATCATGCAGTTATCACATGACTGCGCATGCACTGATGACCTGGCTTATCAGGCACTGATAACATGGCTCATCATGCACTGATCTCGTGTTTATCAGGCAATGATCAGTGACTGACAGGCGCTGATCATGGGACTGTGCACGCACTGATCACGTGGCTATCATGCACTGATCACATGACTGCGCATGCACTGATGACGTGGCTGATCTGGCACTTGTCATGTGTTTATCAGGCAGTGATCAGTGACTGACAGGCGCTGATCATGGGACTGTACACGCACTGATCACGTGACTGCGCATGCACTGATGACGTGGCTGATCGGGCACTGATCACGTGTTTATCAGGCACTGATCAGTGACTGACAGGCGCTGAGCATGGGAGTGTGCTCGCACTGATCACGTGGCTATCATGCACTGATCACATGACTGCGCATGCACTGATGACGTGGCTGATCTGGCACTGATCACGTGTTTATCAGGCAGTGTTCAGTGACTGACAGGCGTTGATCATGGGACTGTGCACGCACTGATCACGTGGCTGATCAGGAACTGAACACCTGACTGCGCATGCAGTAATCACGTGGCTGGTCGTTCACTGATCACGTGTTTATCATACGGTGATCACGTGACTGAGAGGCGCTGATCACGTGACTGTGCCGTCAGTGATCACGTGGCTGATCATGCACTGATATCGTGACTGAGCATGCACTGATCATGTGCGGGAGCCGGGGAGGCATTCCACTCTGGACAAAGGTCATGAGGAAGGAGGCTCGGCATATGCAAATGCGGGATCGAGCCTCAGGAGTCCACCCGGATATTCTCGAGCATCTCCCCCCCAACAAAACCAGAGTCTGCCTACTGTATTGCTTTGTGCTCTCACCTCTGATTTCACTGGGGGCTGTCCCCCACCAGCATCTCGCTCTCTCTCTCAAAGAGTTAACTTACAGCTCCAATTCATAAATTTCCTTGTCATTCTTCCCTTTAACTTCCAGCTGAGTCTCCGTCTGGAGCCCGGAACCCACCACGCTTCCTAATTATGCCTGGGCTGCTAAGACCCACTCGAGAAGGTGTCTAGGGTGAGGCACCTTCGGCTATTCGAGAGGGCGCCTGCGGCCTACATAAGTGGTGCAAACTTCTTGTCTTGAAGTTGATTGGTCTCTCGCGTAAACCAAGCTACTCAGTCTCTTTTCTCCACCGAATTTTCCTACTGAGCTGTCCTCATACTATTATACTTGACATCTCTGATTAGCACATAAATAGTGGCCTAGGCCATCTCTCCTTCGAATACCCTGGATCAGCTGGGGCTGGACCACGGCAAGTGGCACCCGAACAGGAACCTCAGAAGGCAATATTCAAAGAAATGAGCAGGCACGAACCACGCAATCAGCAGGCAATAAGCATGGAGCTCAGCAGTGACGAATCATGCTGCTCAACTGGCAATAATCAAGCAGGTGACCAGGCAGGAATCACTCAGCTCAGCTGGCAATTGTCAAGCATATGAGCCGACAGGAATCACGAAGCTCAGCTGGCAATTGTCATGCAGATGAGCCGGCAGGAATCACGCAGCTCAGCAGGCCCTGATCACGTGACTCTGCAGGCACTGATCACCTGGCTGATCAAGTACAGATCCGGTGACTGAGCATGCACTGATCACGTGACTGCGCATGCACTGATGACGTGGCTGATCAGGCACTGATCACATGGCTCATCATGCACTGATCACGTGTTTATCAGGCAATGATCAGTGACTGACAGGCGCTGAACATGGGACTGTGCACGCACTGATCACGTGGCTATCATGCAGTGATCACATGACTGCGCATGCACTTTTGACCTGGCTTATCAGGCACTGATAACATGGCTCATCATGCACTGATCACGTGTTTATCAGGCAATGATCAGTGACTGACAGGCGCTGATCATGGGACTGTGCACGCACTGATCACGTGGCTATCATGCACTGATAACGTGAACTGCGCATGCACTGATGACGTGGCTGATCGGGGCACTGATCACGTGTTTATCAGGCACTGATCAGTGACTGAAAGGCGCTGAGCATGGGACTGTGCACGCACTGATCACGTGGCTATCATGCACTGATCACGTGACTGCGCATGCACTGATGACGTGGCTGATCGGGCACTGATCACGTGTTTATCAGGCAGTGATCAGTGACTGACAGGCGCTGAGCATGGGACTGTGCACGCACTGATCACGTGGCTGATCAGGAACTGACCACCTGACTGCGCATGCAGTAATCACGTGGCTGGTCGTTCACTGATCACGTGTTTATCATACGGTGATCACGTGACTGAGAGGCGCTGATCACGTGACTGTGCCGTCAGTGATCACGTGGCTGATCATGCACTGATATCGTGACTGAGCATGCACTGATCATGTGCCGGGAGCCGGGGAGGCATTCCACTCTGGACAAAGGTCATGAGGAAGGAGGCTCGGCATATGCAAATGCGGGATCGAGCCTCAGGAGTCCACCCGGATATTCTCGAGCATCTCCCCCCCAACAAAACCAGAGTCTGCCTACTGTATTGCTTTGTGCTCTCACCTCTGATTTCACTGGGGGCTGTCCCCCACCAGCATCTCGCTCTCTCTCTCAAAGAGTTAACTTACAGCTCCAATTCATAAATTTCCTTGTCATTCTTCCCTTTAACTTCCAGCTGAGTCTCCGTCTGGAGCCCGGAACCCACCACGCTTCCTAATTATGCCTGGGCTGCTAAGACCCACTCGAGAAGGTGTCTAGGGTGAGGCACCTTCGGCTATTCGAGAGGGCGCCTGCGGCCTACATAAGTGGTGCAAACTTCTTGTCTTGAAGTTGATTGGTCTCTCGCGTAAACCAAGCTACTCAGTCTCTTTTCTCCACCGAATTTTCCTACTGAGCTGTCCTCATACTATTATACTTGACATCTCTGATTAGCACATAAATAGTGGCCTAGGCCATCTCTCCTTCGAATACCCTGGATCAGCTGGGGCTGGACCACGGCAAGTGGCACCCGAACAGGAACCTCAGAAGGCAATATTCAAAGAAATGAGCAGGCACGAACCACGCAATCAGCAGGCAATAAGCATGGAGCTCAGCAGTGACGAATCATGCTGCTCAACTGGCAATAATCAAGCAGGTGACCAGGCAGGAATCACTCAGCTCAGCTGACAATTGTCAAGCATATGAGCCGACAGGAATCACGAAGCTCAGCTGGCAATTGTCATGCAGATGAGCCGGCAGGAATCACGCAGCTCAGCAGGCCCTGATCACGTGACTCTGCAGGCACTGATCACCTGGCTGATCAAGTACAGATCCGGTGACTGAGCATGCACTGATCACGTGGCTATCATGCACTGATCACCTGACTGGGCATGCACTGATGACGTGGCTGATCGGGCACTGATCACGTGTTTATCAGGCAGTGATCAGTGACTGACAGGCGTTGATCATGGGACTGTGCACGCACTGATCACGTGGCTGATCAGGAACTGACCACCTGACTGCGCATGCAGTAATCACGTGGCTGGTCGTTCACTGATCACGTGTTTATCATACGGTGATCACGTGACTGAGAGGCGCTGAACACGTGACTGTGCCGTCAGTGATCACGTGGCTGATCATGCACTGATATCGTGACTGAGCATGCACTGATCATGTGCCGGGAGCCGGGGAGGCATTCCACTCTGGACAAAGGTCATGAGGAAGGAGGCTCGGCATACGCAAATGCGGGATCGAGCCTCAGGAGTCCACCCGGATATTCTCGAGCATCTCCCCCCAAACAAAACCAGAGTCTGCCTACTGTATTGCTTTGTGCTCTCACCTCTGACTTCACTGGGGGCTGTCCCCCACCAGCATCTCGCTCTCTCTCTCAAAGAGTTAACTTACAGCTCCAATTCATAAATTTCCTTGTCATTCTTCCCTTTAACTTCCAGCTGAGTCTCCGTCTGGAGCCCGGAACCCACCACGCTTCCTAATTATGCCTGGGCTGCTAAGACCCACTGGAGAAGGTGTCTAGGGTGAGGCACCTTCCGCTATTCGAGAGGGCGCCTGCGGCCTACGTAAGTGGTGCAAACTTCTTGTCTTGAAGTTGATTGGTCTCCCGAGTAAACCAAGCTACTCAGTCTCTTTTCTCCACCGAATTTTCCTACTGAGCTGTCCTCATACTATTATTCTTGACATCTCTGATTAGCATATAAATAGTCGCCTAGGCCATCTCTCCTTCGAATACCCTGGATCAGCTGGGGCTGGACCACAGCAGGTGGCGCCCGAACAGGGACCTCAGGAGGCAATACTCAAAGAGCTGAGCAGACACGAACCACGCAATCAGCAGGCAATAAGCATGGAGCTCAGCAGTGACGAATCATGCTGCTCAACTGGCAATAATCAAGCAGGTGACCAGGCAGGAATCACGGAGCTCAGCTGGCAATTGTCAAGCAGATGAGCCGACAGGAATCACACAGCTCAGCTGTCAATTGTAATGCAGATGAGCCGGCAGGAATCATGCAGCTCAGCAGGCCCTGATCACGTGACTGAGCATGCACTGATCACGTGGCTATCATGCACTGATCCCGTGACTGCGCATGCAGTGATCACGTGGCTGGTCGTTCACTATTCACGTGTTTATCATACGGTGATCACGTGACTGAGAGCCGCTGATCACATGACTGTGCCGTCAGTGATCACGTGGCTGATCATGCACTGATATCGTGACTGAGCATGCACAGATCATGTGCCGGGAGCCGGGGAGGCATTCCACTCTGGACAAAGGTCATGAGGAAGGAGGCTCGGCATACGCAAAAGTGGGATCGAGCCTCAGGAGTCCACCCGGATATTTTCAAGCATCTCCCCCCCCAAAAAAAACAGAGTCTGCCTATTGTATTGCTTTGTGCTCTCACCTCTGATTTCACTGGGGGCTGTCCCCCACCACCATCTCGCTCTCTCTGTCAAAGAGTTAACTTACAGCTCCAATTCATAAAGTTCCTTGTCATTCTTCCCTTTAACTTCCAGCTGAGTCTCCGTCTGGAGCGAGGAACCCACCACGCTTCCTAATTATGCCTGGGCTGCTAAGACCCACTCGAGAAGGTGTCTAGGGTGAGGCACCTTCCGCTATTCGAGAGGGCGCCTGTAGCCTACATAAGTGGTGCAAACTTGTTGTCTTGAAGTTTGATTGGTCTCCCGCGAAAACCAAGCTACTCAGTCTCTTTTCTCCACCGAATTTTCCTACTGAGCTATCCTCATACTATTATTCTTGACATCTCTGTTTAGCATATAAATAGTCGCCCAGGCCATCTCTCCTTCGAATACCCTGGATGAGCTGGGTCTGGACCACGGCAGGTGGCGCCCGAACAGGGACCTCAGGAGGCAGTACTCAAAGAGATGAGCAGACACCAACCACGCAATCAGCAGGCAATAAGCATGGAGCTCAGCAGTGACGAATCATGCTACGCAACTGGCAATAATCAAGCAGGTGACCAGGCAGGAATCACTCAGTTCAGCTGGCAATTGTAAAACAGATGAGCCGACAGGAATCACGCAGCTGAGATGGCAATTGTCATGCAGATGAGCCGGCAGGAATCAGGCAGCTCAGCAGGCCCTGATCACGTGACTCTGCAGGCACTGATCAAGTGGCTGATCAAGTACAGATCACGTGACTGAGCATGCACTGATCACGTGGCTATCATGCACTGATCACCTGACTGCGCATGCAATGATGACGTGGCTGATCAGGCACTGATCGCATGGCTCATCATGCACTGATCCCGTGTTTATCAGGCAATGATCAGTGACTGACAGGCGCTGATCATGGGACTGTGCACGCACTGATCACGTGGCTATCAGGCACTGATCACGTCACTGGGCATGCACTGATGACGTGGCTGATCAGGCACTGATCGCATGGCTCATCATGCACTGATGACGTGTTTATCAGGCAATGATCAGTGACTGACAGGCGCTGATCATGGGACTGTGCACGCACTGATCACGTGGCTATCATGCACTGATCACCTGACTGGGCATGCACTGATGACGTGGCTGATCGGGCACTGATCACGTGTTTATCAGGCAGTGATCAGTGACTGACAGGCGTTGATCATGGGACTGTGCACGCACTGATCACGTGGCTGATCAGGAACTGACCACCTGACTGCGCATGCAGTAATCACGTGGCTGGTCGTTCACTGATCACGTGTTTATCATACGGTGATCACGTGACTGAGAGGCGCTGATCACGTGACTGTGCCGTCAGTGATCACGTGGCTGATCCTGCACTGATATCGTGACTGAGCATGCACTGATCATGTGCCGGGAGCCGGGGAGGCATTCCACTCTGGACAAAGGTCATGAGGAAGGAGGCTCGGCATACGCAAATGCGGGATCGAGCCTCAGGAGTCCACCCGGATATTCTCGAGCATCTCCCCCCCAACAAAACCAGAGTCTGCCTACTGTATTGCTTTGTGCTCTCACCTCTGATTTCACTGGGGGCTGTCCCCCACCAGCATCTCGCTCTCTCTCTCAAAGAGTTAACTTACAGCTCCAATTCATAAATTTCCTTGTCATTCTTCCCTTTAACTTCCAGCTGAGTCTCCGTCTGGAGCCCGGAACCCACCACGCTTCCTAATTATGCCTGGGCTGCTAAGACCCACTCGAGAAGGTGTCTAGGGTGAGGCACCTTCCGCTATTCGAGAGGGCGCCTGCGGCCTACGTAAGTGGTGCAAATCTTGTCTTCAAGTTGATTGGTCTCTCGCGTAAACCAAGCTACTCAGTCTCTTTTCTCCACCGAATTTTCCTACTGAGCTGTCCTCATACTATTATACTTGACATCTCTGATTAGCACATAAATAGTGGCCTAGGCCATCTCTCCTTCGAATACCCTGGATCAGCTGGGGCTGGACCACGGCAAGTGGCGCCCGAACAGGAACCTCAGAAAGCAATATTCAAAGAAATGAGCAGGCACGAACCACGCAATCAGCAGGCAATAAGCATGGAGCTCAGCAGTGACGAATCATGCTGCTCAACTGGCAATAATCAAGCAGGTGACCAGGCAGGAATCACTCAGCTCAGCTGGCAATTGTCAAGCATATGAGCCGACAGGAATCACGAAGCTCAGCTGGCAATTGTCATGCAGATGAGCTGGCAGGAATCACGCAGCTCAGCAGGCCCTGATCACGTGACTCTGCAGGCACTGATCACCTGGCTGATCAAGTACAGATCCGGTGACTGAGCATGCACTGATCACGTGGCTATCATGCACTGATCACGTGACTGCGCATGCACTGATGACGTGGCTGATCAGGCACTGATCACATGGCTCATCATGCACTGATCACGTGTTTATCAGGCAATGATCAGTGACTGACAGGCGCTGAACATGGGACTGTGCACGCACTGATCACGTGGCTATCATGCACTGATCACATGACTGCGCATGCACTGATGACGTGGCTGATCTGGCACTTGTCATGTGTTTATCAGGCAGTGATCAGTGACTGACAGGCGCTGATCATGGGACTGTACACGCACTGATCACGTGGCTATCATGCAGTGATCACATGACTGCGCATGCACTGATGACCTGGCTTATCAGGCACTGATAACATGGCTCATCATGCACTGATCTCGTGTTTATCAGGCAATGATCAGTGACTGACAGGCGCTGATCATGGGACTGTGCACGCACTGATCACGTGGCTATCATGCACTGATCACATGACTGCGCATGCACTGATGACGTGGCTGATCTGGCACTTGTCATGTGTTTATCAGGCAGTGATCAGTGACTGACAGGCGCTGAACATGGGACTGTGCACGCACTGATCACGTGGCTATCATGCAGTGATCACATGACTGCGCATGCACTGATGACCTGGCTTATCAGGCACTGATAACATGGCTCATCATGCACTGATCTCGTGTTTATCAGGCAATGATCAGTGACTGACAGGCGCTGATCATGGGACTGTGCACGCACTGATCACGTGGCTATCATGCACTGATCACATGACTGCGCATGCACTGATGACGTGGCTGATCGGGCACTGATCACGTGTTTATCAGGCACTGATCAGTGACTGACAGGCGCTGAGCATGGGAGTGTGCTCGCACTGATCACGTGGCTGTCATGCACTGATCACATGACTGCGCATGCACTGATGACGTGGCTGATCTGGCACTGATCATGTGTTTATCAGGCAGTGATCAGTGACTGACAGGCGCTGATCATGGGACTGTACACGCACTGATCACGTGACTGCGCATGCACTGATGACGTGGCTGATCGGGCACTGATCACGTGTTTATCAGGCAGTGTTCAGTGACTGACAGGCGTTGATCATGGGACTGTGCACGCACTGATCACGTGGCTGATCAGGAACTGAACACCTGACTGCGCATGCAGTAATCACGTGGCTGGTCGTTCACTGATCACGTGTTTATCATACGGTGATCACGTGACTGAGAGGCGCTGATCACGTGACTGTGCCGTCAGTGATCACGTGGCTGATCATGCACTGATATCGTGACTGAGCATGCACTGATCATGTGCGGGAGCCGGAGAGGCATTCCACTCTGGACAAAGGTCATGAGGAAGGAGGCTCGGCATATGCAAATGCGGGATCGAGCCTCAGGAGTCCACCCGGATATTCTCGAGCATCTCCCCCCCAACAAAACCAGAGTCTGCCTACTGTATTGCTTTGTGCTCTCACCTCTGATTTCACTGGGGGCTGTCCCCCACCAGCATCTCGCTCTCTCTCTCAAAGAGTTAACTTACAGCTCCAATTCATAAATTTCCTTGTCATTCTTCCCTTTAACTTCCAGCTGAGTCTCCGTCTGGAGCCCGGAACCCACCACGCTTCCTAATTATGCCTGGGCTGCTAAGACCCACTCGAGAAGGTGTCTAGGGTGAGGCACCTTCGGCTATTCGAGAGGGCGCCTGCGGCCTACATAAGTGGTGCAAACTTCTTGTCTTGAAGTTGATTGGTCTCTCGCGTAAACCAAGCTACTCAGTCTCTTTTCTCCACCGAATTTTCCTACTGAGCTGTCCTCATACTATTATACTTGACATCTCTGATTAGCACATAAATAGTGGCCTAGGCCATCTCTCCTTCGAATACCCTGGATCAGCTGGGGCTGGACCACGGCAAGTGGCACCCGAACAGGAACCTCAGAAGGCAATATTCAAAGAAATGAGCAGGCACGAACCACGCAATCAGCAGGCAATAAGCATGGAGCTCAGCAGTGACGAATCATGCTGCTCAACTGGCAATAATCAAGCAGGTGACCAGGCAGGAATCACTCAGCTCAGCTGGCAATTGTCAAGCATATGAGCCGACAGGAATCACGAAGCTCAGCTGGCAATTGTCATGCAGATGAGCCGGCAGGAATCACGCAGCTCAGCAGGCCCTGATCACGTGACTCTGCAGGCACTGATCACCTGGCTGATCAAGTACAGATCCGGTGACTGAGCATGCACTGATCACGTGGCTATCATGTACTGATCACGTGACTGCGCATGCACTGATGACGTGGCTGATCAGGCACTGATCACATGGCTCATCATGCACTGATCACGTGTTTATCAGGCAATGATCAGTGACTGACAGGCGCTGAACATGGGACTGTGCACGCACTGATCACGTGGCTATCATGCAGTGATCACATGACTGCGCATGCACTGATGACCTGGCTTATCAGGCACTGATAACATGGCTCATCATGCACTGATCACGTGTTTATCAGGCAATGATCAGTGACTGACAGGCGCTGATCATGGGACTGTGCACGCACTGATCACGTGGCTATCATGCACTGATCACGTGACTGCGCATGCACTGATGACGTGGCTGATCGGGCACTGATCACGTGTTTATCAGGCACTGATCAGTGACTGAAAGGCGCTGAGCATGGGACTGTGCACGCACTGATCACGTGGCTATCATGCACTGATCACGTGACTGCGCATGCACTGATGACGTGGCTGATCGGGCACTGATCACGTGTTTATCAGGCAGTGATCAGTGACTGACAGGCGCTGAGCATGGGACTGTGCACGCACTGATCACGTGGCTGATCAGGAACTGACCACCTGACTGCGCATGCAGTAATCACGTGGCTGGTCGTTCACTGATCACGTGTTTATCATACGGTGATCACGTGACTGAGAGGCGCTGATCACGTGACTGTGCCGTCAGTGATCACGTGGCTGATCATGCACTGATATCGTGACTGAGCATGCACTGATCATGTGCCGGGAGACGGGGAGGCATTCCACTCTGGACAAAGGTCATGAGGAAGGAGGCTCGGCATACGCAAATGCGGGATCGAGCCTCAGGAGTCCACCCGGATATTCTCGAGCATCTCCCCCCAACAAAACCAGAGTCTGCCTACTGTATTGCTTTGTGCTCTCACCTCTGATTTCACTGGGGGCTGTCCCCCACCAGCATCTCGCTCTCTCTCTCAAAGAGTTAACTTACAGCTCCAATTCATAAATTTCCTTGTCATTCTTCCCTTTAACTTCCAGCTGAGTCTCCGTCTGGAGCCTGGAACCCACCACGCTTCCTAATTATGCCTGGGCTGCTAAGACCCACTTGAGAAGGTGTCTAGGGTGAGGCACCTTCCGCTATTCGAGAGGGCGCCTGCGGCCTACGTAAGTGGTGCAAACTTCTTGTCTTGAAGTTGATTGGTCTCTCGCGTAAACCAAGCTACTCAGTCTCTTTTCTCCACCGAATTTTCCTACTGAGCTGTCCTCATACTATTATTCTTGACATCTCTGATTAGCATATAAATAGTCGTCTAGGCCATCTCTCCTTCGAATACCCTGGATCAGCTGGGGCTGGACCACAGCAGGTGGCGCCCGAACAGGGACCTCAGGAGGCAATACTCAAAGAGCTGAGCAGACACGAACCACGCAATCAGCAGGCAATAAGCATGGAGCTCAGCAGTGACGAATCATGCTGCTCAACTGGCAATAATCAAGCAGGTGACCAGGCAGGAATCACGGAGCTCAGCTGGCAATTGTCAAGCAGATGAGCCGACAGGAATCACACAGCTCAGCTGTCAATTGTAATGCAGATGAGCCGGCAGGAATCATGCAGCTCAGCAGGCCCTGATCACGTGACTGAGCATGCACTGATCACGTGGCTATCATGCACTGATCCCGTGACTGCGCATGCAGTGATCACGTGGCTGGTCGTTCACTATTCACGTGTTTATCATACGGTGATCACGTGACTGAGAGCCGCTGATCACATGACTGTGCCGTCAGTGATCACGTGGCTGATCATGCACTGATATCGTGACTGAGCATGCACAGATCATGTGCCGGGAGCCGGGGAGGCATTCCACTCTGGACAAAGGTCATGAGGAAGGAGGCTCAGCATACGCAAAAGTGGGATCGAGCCTCAGGAGTCCACCCGGATATTTTCAAGCATCTCCCCCCCCAAAAAAAACAGAGTCTGCCTATTGTATTGCTTTGTGCTCTCACCTCTGATTTCACTGGGGGCTGTCCCCCACCACCATCTCGCTCTCTCTGTCAAAGAGTTAACTTACAGCTCCAATTCATAAAGTTCCTTGTCATTCTTCCCTTCAACTTCCAGCTGAGTCTCCGTCTGGAGCGAGGAACCCACCACGCTTCCTAATTATGCCTGGGCTGCTAAGACCCACTCGAGAAGGTGTCTAGGGTGAGGCACCTTCCGCTATTCGAGAGGGCGCCTTCGGCCTACATAAGTGGTGCAAACTTGTTGTCTTGAAGTTTGATTGGTCTCCCGCGAAAACCAAGCTACTCAGTCTCTTTTCTCCACCGAATTTTCCTACTGAGCTATCCTCATACTATTATTCTTGACATCTCTGTTTAGCATATAAATAGTCGCCCAGGCCATCTCTCCTTCGAATACCCTGGATGAGCTGGGTCTGGACCACGGCAGGTGGCGCCCGAACAGGGACCTCAGGAGGCAGTACTCAAAGAGATGAGCAGACACCAACCACGCAATCAGCAGGCAATAAGCATGGAGCTCAGCAGTGACGAATCATGCTACTCAACTGGCAATAATCAAGCAGGTGACCAGGCAGGAATCACTCAGTTCAGCTGGCAATTGTAAAACAGATGAGCCGACAGGAATCACGCAGCTGAGATGGCAATTGTCATGCAGATGAGCCGGCAGGAATCAGGCAGCTCAGCAGGCCCTGATCACGTGACTCTGCAGGCACTGATCAAGTGGCTGATCAAGTACAGATCACGTGACTGAGCATGCACTGATCACGTGGCTATCATGCACTGATCACCTGACTGCGCATGCAATGATGACGTGGCTGATCAGGCACTGATCGCATGGCTCATCATGCACTGATCCCGTGTTTATCAGGCAATGATCAGTGACTGACAGGCGCTGATCATGGGACTGTGCACGCACTGATCACGTGGCTATCAGGCACTGATCACGTCACTGGGCATGCACTGATGACGTGGCTGATCAGGCACTGATCGCATGGCTCATCATGCACTGATGACGTGTTTATCAGGCAATGATCAGTGACTGACAGGCGCTGATCATGGGACTGTGCACGCACTGATCACGTGGCTATCATGCACTGATCACCTGACTGGGCATGCACTGATGACGTGGCTGATCGGGCACTGATCACGTGTTTATCAGGCAGTGATCAGTGACTGACAGGCGTTGATCATGGGACTGTGCACGCACTGATCACGTGGCTGATCAGGAACTGACCACCTGACTGCGCATGCAGTAATCACGTGGCTGGTCGTTCACTGATCACGTGTTTATCATACGGTGATCACGTGACTGAGAGGCGCTGATCACGTGACTGTGCCGTCAGTGATCACGTGGCTGATCCTGCACTGATATCGTGACTGAGCATGCACTGATCATGTGCCGGGAGCCGGGGAGGCATTCCACTCTGGACAAAGGTCATGAGGAAGGAGGCTCGGCATACGCAAATGCGGGATCGAGCCTCAGGAGTCCACCCGGATATTCTCGAGCATCTCCCCCCCAACAAAACCAGAGTCTGCCTACTGTATTGCTTTGTGCTCTCACCTCTGATTTCACTGGGGGCTGTCCCCCACCAGCATCTCGCTCTCTCTCTCAAAGAGTTAACTTACAGCTCCAATTCATAAAGTTCCTTGTCATTCTTCCCTTTAACTTCCAGCTGAGTCTCCGTCTGGAGCCCGGAACCCACCACGCTTCCTAATTATGCCTGGGCTGCTAAGACCCACTTGAGAAGGTGTCTAGGGTGAGGCACCTTCCGCTATTCGAGAGGGCGCCTGCGGCCTACGTAAGTGGTGCAAACTTCTTGTCTTGAAGTTGATTGGTCTCTCGCGTAAACCAAGCTACTCAGTCTCTTTTCTCCACCGAATTTTCCTACTGAGCTGTCCTCATACTATTATTCTTGACATCTCTGATTAGCATATAAATAGTGGCCTAGGCCATCTCTCCTTCGAATACCCTGGATCAGCTGGAGCTGGACCACGGCAAGTGGCGCCCGAACAGGAACCTCAGAAGGCAATATTCAAAGAAATGAGCAGACACGAACCACGCAATCAGCAGGCAATAAGCATGGAGCTCAGCAGTGACGAATCATGCTGCTCAACTGGCAATAATCAAGCAGGTGACCAGGCAGGAATCACTCAGCTCAGCTGGCAATTGTCAAGCATATGAGCCGACAGGAATCACGAAGCTCAGCTGGCAATTGTCATGCAGATGAGCCGGCAGGAATCACGCAGCTCAGCAGGCCCTGATCACGTGACTCTGCAGGCACTGATCACCTGGCTGATCAAGTACAGATCCGGTGACTGAGCATGCACTGATCACGTGGCTATCATGCACTGATCACGTGACTGCGCATGCACTGATGACGTGGCTGATCAGGCACTGATCACATGGCTCATCATGCACTGATCACGTGTTTATCAGGCAATGATCAGTGACTGACAGGCGCTGAACATGGGACTGTGCATGCACTGATCACGTGGCTATCATGCAGTGATCACATGACTGCGCATGCACTGATGACCTGGCTTATCAGGCACTGATAACATGGCTCATCATGCACTGATCACGTGTTTATCAGGCAATGATCAGTGACTCACAGGCGCTGATCATGGGACTGTGAACGAACTGATCACGTGGCTATCATGCACTGATCACATGACTGCGCATGCACTGATGACGTGGCTGATCTGGCACTGATCATGTGTTTATCAGGCAGTGATCAGTGACTGACAGGCGCTGATCATGGGACTGAAAACGCACTGATCACGTGACTGCGCATGCACTGATGACGTGGCTGATCGGGCACTGATCACGTGTTTATCAGGCAGTGATCAGTGACTGACAGGCGTTGAGCATGGGACTGTGCATGCACTGATCACGTGGCTGATCAGGAACTGACCACCTGACTGCGCATGCAGTGATCACGTTGCTGGTCGTTCACTGATCACGTGTTTATCATACGGTGATCACGTGACTGAGAGGCGCTGATCACGTGACTGTGCCGTCAGTGATCACGTGGCTGATCATGCACTGATATCGTGACTGAGCATGCACTGATCATGTGCCGGGAGCCGGGGAGGCATTCCACTCTGGACAAAGGTCATGAGGAAGGAGGCTCGGCATACGCAAATGCGGGATCGAGCCTCAGGAGTCCACCCGGATATTCTCGAGCATCTCCCCCCCAACAAAACCAGAGTCTGCCTACTGTATTGCTTTGTGCTCTCACCTCTGATTTCACTGGGGGCTGTCCCCCACCACCATCTCGCTCTCTCTCTCAAAGAGTTAACTTACAGCTCCAATTCATAAAGTTCCTTGTCATTCTTCCCTTTAACTTCCAGCTGAGTCTCCGTCTGGAGCCCGGAACCCACCACGCTTACTAATTATGCCTGGGCTGCTAAGACCCACTTGAGAAGGTGTCTAGGGTGAGGCACCTTCCGCTATTCGAGAGGGCGCCTGCGGCCTACGTAAGTGGTGCAAATCTTGTCTTCAAGTTGATTGGTCTCTCGCGTAAACCAAGCTACTCAGTCTCTTTTCTCCACCGAATTTTCCTACTGAGCTGTCCTCATACTATTATACTTGACATCTCTGATTAGCACATAAATAGTGGCCTAGGCCATCTCTCCTTCGAATACCCTGGATCAGCTGGGGCTGGACCACGGCAAGTGGCGCCCGAACAGGAACCTCAGAAGGCAATATTCAAAGAAATGAGCAGGCACGAACCACGCAATCAGCAGGCAATAAGCATGGAGCTCAGCAGTGACGAATCATGCTGCTCAACTGGCAATAATCAAGCAGGTGACCAGGCAGGAATCACTCAGCTCAGCTGGCAATTGTCAAGCATATGAGCCGACAGGAATCACGAAGCTCAGCTGGCAATTGTCATGCAGATGAGCTGGCAGGAATCACGCAGCTCAGCAGGCCCTGATCACGTGACTCTGCAGGCACTGATCACCTGGCTGATCAAGTACAGATCCGGTGACTGAGCATGCACTGATCACGTGGCTATCATGCACTGATCACGTGATTGCGCATGCACTGATGACGTGGCTGATCAGGCACTGATCACATGGCTCATCATGCACTGATCACGTGTTTATCAGGCAATGATCAGTGACTGACAGGCGCTGAACATGGGACTGTGCACGCACTGATCACGTGGCTATCATGCAGTGATCACATGACTGCGCATGCACTGATGACCTGGCTTATCAGGCACTGATAACATGGCTCATCATGCACTGATCTCGTGTTTATCAGGCAATGATCAGTGACTGACAGGCGCTGATCATGGGACTGTGCACGCACTGATCACGTGGCTATCATGCACTGATCACATGACTGCGCATGCACTGATGACGTGGCTGATCTGGCACTTGTCATGTGTTTATCAGGCAGTGATCAGTGACTGACAGGCGCTGATCATGGGACTGTACACGCACTGATCACGTGACTGCGCATGCACTGATGACGTGGCTGATCGGGCACTGATCACGTGTTTATCAGGCACTGATCAGTGACTGACAGGCGCTGAGCATGGGAGTGTGCTCGCACTGATCACGTGGCTATCATGCACTGATCACATGACTGCGCATGCACTGATGACGTGGCTGATCTGGCACTGATCATGTGTTTATCAGGCAGTGATCAGTGACTGACAGGCGCTGATCATGGGACTGTACACGCACTGATCACGTGACTGCGCATGCACTGATGACGTGGCTGATCGGGCACTGATCACGTGTTTATCAGGCAGTGATCAGTGACTGACAGGCGTTGATCATGGGACTGTGCACGCACTGATCACGTGGCTGATCAGGAACTGAACACCTGACTGCGCATGCAGTAATCACATGGCTGGTCGTTCACTGATCACGTGTTTATCATACGGTGATCACGTGACTGAGAGGCGCTGATCACGTGACTGTGCCGTCAGTGATCACGTGGCTGATCATGCACTGATATCGTGACTGAGCATGCACTGATCATGTGCCGGGAGCCGGGGAGGCATTCCACTCTGGACAAAGGTCATGAGGAAGGAGGCTCGGCATATGCAAATGCGGGATCGAGCCTCAGGAGTCCACCCGGATATTCTCGAGCATCTCCCCCCCAACAAAACCAGAGTCTGCCTACTGTATTGCTTTGTGCTCTCACCTCTGATTTCACTGGGGGCTGTCCCCCACCAGCATCTCGCTCTCTCTCTCAAAGAGTTAACTTACAGCTCCAATTCATAAATTTCCTTGTCATTCTTCCCTTTAACTTCCAGCTGAGTCTCCGTCTGGAGCCCGGAACCCACCACGCTTCCTAATTATGCCTGGGCTGCTAAGACCCACTCGAGAAGGTGTCTAGGGTGAGGCACCTTCGGCTATTCGAGAGGGCGCCTGCGGCCTACATAAGTGGTGCAAACTTCTTGTCTTGAAGTTGATTGGTCTCTCGCGTAAACCAAGCTACTCAGTCTCTTTTCTCCACCGAATTTTCCTACTGAGCTGTCCTCATACTATTATACTTGACATCTCTGATTAGCACATAAATAGTGGCATAGGCCATCTCTCCTTCGAATACCCTGGATCAGCTGGGGCTGGACCACGGCAAGTGGCGCCCGAACAGGAACCTCAGAAGGCAATATTCAAAGAAATGAGCAGGCACGAACCACGCAATCAGCAGGCAATAAGCATGGAGCTCAGCAGTGACGAATCATGCTGCTCAACTGGCAATAATCAATCAGGTGACCAGGCAGGAATCACTCAGCTCAGCTGGCAATTGTCAAGCATATGAGCCGACAGGAATCACGAAGCTCAGCTGGCAATTGTCATGCAGATGAGCCGGCAGGAATCACGCAGCTCAGCAGGCCCTGATCACGTGACTCTGCAGGCACTGATCACCTGGCTGATCAAGTACAGATCCGGTGACTGAGCATGCACTGATCACGTGGCTATCATGCACTGATCACGTGACTGCGCATGCACTGATGACGTGGCTGATCAGGCCCTGATCACATGGCTCATCATGCACTGATCACGTGTTTATCAGGCAATGATCAGTGACTGACAGGCGCTGAACATGGGACTGTGCACGCACTGATCACGTGGCTATCATGCAGTGATCACATGACTGCGCATGCACTGTTGACCTGGCTTATCAGGCACTGATAACATGGCTCATCATGCACTGATCACGTGTTTATCAGGCAATGATCAGTGACTGACAGGCGCTGATCATGGGACTGTGCACGCACTGATCACGTGGCTATCATGCACTGATAACGTGACTGCGCATGCACTGATGACGTGGCTGATCGGGCACTGATCACGTGTTTATCAGGCACTGATCAGTGACTGAAAGGCGCTGAGCATGGGACTGTGCACGCACTGATCACGTGGCTATCATGCACTGATCACGTGACTGCGCATGCACTGATGACGTGGCTGATCGGGCACTGATCACGTGTTTATCAGGCAGTGATCAGTGACTGACAGGCGCTGAGCATGGGACTGTGCACGCACTGATGACGTGGCTGATCAGGAACTGAACACCTGACTGCGCATGCAGTAATCACGTGGCTGGTCGTTCACTGATCACGTGTTTATCATACGGTGATCACGTGACTGAGAGGCGCTGATCACGTGACTGTGCCGTCAGTGATCACGTGGCTGATCATGCACTGATATCGTGACTGAGCATGCACTGATCATGTGCCGGGAGCCGGGGAGGCATTCCACTCTGGACAAAGGTCATGAGGAAGGAGGCTCGGCATACGCAAATGCGGGATCGAGCCTCAGGAGTCCACCCGGATATTCTCGAGCATCTCCCCCCAAACAAAACCAGAGTCTGCCTACTGTATTGCTTTGTGCTCTCACCTCTGATTTCACTGGGGGCTGTCCCCCACCACCATCTCGCTCTCTCTCTCAAAGAGTTAACTTACAGCTCCAATTCATAAATTTCCTTGTCATTCTTCCCTTTAACTTCCAGCTGAGTCTCCGTCTGGAGCCCGGAACCCACCACGCTTCCTAATTATGCCTGGGCTGCTAAGACCCACTTGAGAAGGTGTCTAGGGTGAGGCACCTTCCGCTATTCGAGAGGGCGCCTGCGGCCTACGTAAGTGGTGCAAACTTCTTGTCTTGAAGTTGATTGGTCTCCCGAGTAAACCAAGCTACTCAGTCTCTTTTCTCCACCGAATTTTCCTACTGAGCTGTCCTCATACTATTATTCTTGACATCTCTGATTAGCATATAAATAGTCGCCTAGGCCATCTCTCCTTCGAATACCCTGGATCAGCTGGGGCTGGACCACAGCAGGTGGCGCCCGAACAGGGACCTCAGGAGGCAATACTCAAAGAGCTGAGCAGACACGAACCACGCAATCAGCAGGCAATAAGCATGGAGCTCAGCAGTGACGAATCATGCTGCTCAACTGGCAATAATCAAGCAGGTGACCAGGCAGGAATCACGGAGCTCAGCTGGCAATTGTCAAGCAGATGAGCCGACAGGAATCACACAGCTCAGCTGTCAATTGTAATGCAGATGAGCCGGCAGGAATCATGCAGCTCAGTAGGCCCTGATCACGTGACTGAGCATGCACTGATCACGTGGCTATCATGCACTGATCCCGTGACTGCGCATGCAGTGATCACGTGGCTGGTCGTTCACTATTCACGTGTTTATCAAACGGTGATCACGTGACTGAGAGCCGCTGATCACATGACTGTGCCGTCAGTGATCACGTGGCTGATCATGCACTGATATCGTGACTGAGCATGCACAGATCATGTGCCGGGAGCCGGGGAGGCATTCCACTCTGGACAAAGGTCATGAGGAAGGAGGCTCGGCATACGCAAAAGTGGGATCGAGCCTCAGGAGTCCACCCGGATATTTTCAAGCATCTCCCCCCCAAAAAAAACAGAGTCTGCCTATTGTATTGCTTTGTGCTCTCACCTCTGATTTCACTGGGGGCTGTCCCCCACCACCATCTCGCTCTCTCTGTCAAAGAGTTAACTTACAGCTCCAATTCATAAAGTTCCTTGTCATTCTTCCCTTCAACTTCCAGCTGAGTCTCCGTCTGGAGCGAGGAACCCACCACGCTTCCTAATTATGCCTGGGCTGCTAAGACCCACTCGAGAAGGTGTCTAGGGTGAGGCACCTTCCGCTATTCGAGAGGGCGCCTGCGGCCTACATAAGTGGTGCAAACTTGTTGTCTTGAAGTTTGATTGGTCTCCCGCGAAAACCAAGCTACTCAGTCTCTTTTCTCCACCGAATTTTCCTACTGAGCTATCCTCATACTATTATTCTTGACATCTCTGTTTAGCATATAAATAGTCGCCCAGGCCATCTCTCCTTCGAATACCCTGGATGAGCTGGGTCTGGACCACGGCAGGTGGCGCCCGAACAGGGACCTCAGGAGGCAGTACTCAAAGAGATGAGCAGACACCAACCACGCAATCAGCAGGCAATAAGCATGGAGCTCAGCAGTGACGAATCATGCTACTCAACTGGCAATAATCAAGCAGGTGACCAGGCAGGAATCACTCAGTTCAGCTGGCAATTGTAAAAGAGATGAGCCGACAGGAATCACGCAGCTGAGATGGCAATTGTCATGCAGATGAGCCGGCAGGAATCAGGCAGCTCAGCAGGCCCTGATCACGTGACTCTGCAGGCACTGATCAAGTGGCTGATCAAGTACAGATCACGTGACTGAGCATGCACTGATCACGTGGCTATCATGCACTGATCACCTGACTGCGCATGCAATGATGACCTGGCTGATCAGGCACTGATCGCATGGCTCATCATGCACTGATCCCGTGTTTATCAGGCAATGATCAGTGACTGACAGGCGCTGATCATGGGACTGTGCACGCACTGATCACGTGGCTATCAGGCACTGATCACGTCACTGGGCATGCACTGATGACGTGGCTGATCAGGCACTGATCGCATGGCTCATCATGCACTGATGACGTGTTTATCAGGCAATGATCAGTGACTGACAGGCGCTGATCATGGGACTGTGCACGCACTGATCACGTGGCTGATCAGGAACTGACCACCTGACTGCGCATGCAGTAATCACGTGGCTGGTCGTTCACTGATCACGTGTTTATCATACGGTGATCACGTGACTGAGAGGCGCTGATCACGTGACTGTGCCGTCAGTGATCACGTGGCTGATCCTGCACTGATATCGTGACTGAGCATGCACTGATCATGTGCCGGGAGCCGGGGAGGCATTCCACTCTGGACAAAGGTCATGAGGAAGGAGGCTCGGCATACGCAAATGCGGGATCGAGCCTCAGGAGTCCACCCGGATATTCTCGAGCATCTCCCCCCCAACAAAACCAGAGTCTGCCTACTGTATTGCTTTGTGCTCTCACCTCTGATTTCACTGGGGGCTGTCCCCCACCAGCATCTCGCTCTCTCTCTCAAAGAGTTAACTTACAGCTCCAATTCATAAAGTTCCTTGTCATTCTTCCCTTTAACTTCCAGCTGAGTCTCCGTCTGGAGCCCGGAACCCACCACGCTTCCTAATTATGCCTGGGCTGCTAAGACCCACTTGAGAAGGTGTCTAGGGTGAGGCACCTTCCGCTATTCGAGAGGGCGCCTGCGGCCTACGTAAGTGGTGCAAACTTCTTGTCTTGAAGTTGATTGGTCTCTCGCGTAAACCAAGCTACTCAGTCTCTTTTCTCCACCGAATTTTCCTACTGAGCTGTCCTCATACTATTATTCTTGACATCTCTGATTAGCATATAAATAGTGGCCTAGGCCATCTCTCCTTCGAATACCCTGGATCAGCTGGAGCTGGACCACGGCAAGTGGCGCCCGAACAGGAACCTCAGAAGGCAATATTCAAAGAAATGAGCAGACACGAACCACGCAATCAGCAGGCAATAAGCATGGAGCTCAGCAGTGACGAATCATGCTGCTCAACTGGCAATAATCAAGCAGGTGACCAGGCAGGAATCACTCAGCTCAGCTGGCAATTGTCAAGCATATGAGCCGACAGGAATCACGAAGCTCAGCTGGCAATTGTCATGCAGATGAGCCGGCAGGAATCACGGAGCTCAGCAGGCCCTGATCACGTGACTCTGCAGGCACTGATCACCTGGCTGATCAAGTACAGATCCGGTGACTGAGCGTGCACTGATCACGTGGCTATCATGCACTGATCACGTGACTGCGCATGCACTGATGACGTGGCTGATCAGGCACTGATCACATGGCTCATCATGCACTGATCACGTGTTTATCAGGCAATGATCAGTGATTGACAGGCGCTGAACATGGGACTGTGCACGAACTGATCACGTGGCTATCATGCACTGATCACATGACTGCGCATGCACTGATGACGTGGCTGATCGGGCACTGATCACGTGTTTATCAGGCACTGATCAGTGACTGACAGGCGCTGAGCATGGGAGTGTGCTCGCACTGATCACGTGGCTATCATGCACTGATCACATGACTGCGCATGCACTGATGACGTGGCTGATCTGGCACTGATCATGTGTTTATCAGGCAGTGATCAGTGACTGACAGGCGCTGATCATGGGACTGTACACGCACTGATCACGTGACTGCGCATGCACTGATGACGTGGCTGATCGGGCACTGATCACGTGTTTATCAGGCAGTGTTCAGTGACTGACAGGCGTTGATCATGGGACTGTGCACGCACTGATCACGTGGCTGATCAGGAACTGAACACCTGACTGCGCATGCAGTAATCACGTGGCTGGTCGTTCACTGATCACGTGTTTATCATACGGTGATCACGTGACTGAGAGGCGCTGATCACGTGACTGTGCCGTCAGTGATCACGTGGCTGATCCTGCACTGATATCGTGACTGAGCATGCACTGATCATGTGCCGGGAGCCGGGGAGGCATTCCACTCTGGACAAAGGTCATGAGGAAGGAGGCTCGGCATACGCAAATGCGGGATCGAGCCTCAGGAGTCCACCCGGATATTCTCGAGCATCTCCCCCCCAACAAAACCAGAGTCTGCCTACTCTATTGCTTTGTGCTCTCACCTCTGATTTCACTGGGGGCTGTCCCCCACCAGCATCTCGCTCTCTCTCTCAAAGAGTTAACTTACAGCTCCAATTCATAAAGTTCCTTGTCATTCTTCCCTTTAACTTCCAGCTGAGTCTCCGTCTGGAGCCCGGAACCCACCACGCTTCCTAATTATGCCTGGGCTGCTAAGACCCACTTGAGAAGGTGTCTAGGGTGAGGCACCTTCCGCTATTCGAGAGGGCGCCTGCGGCCTACGTAAGTGGTGCAAACTTCTTGTCTTGAAGTTGATTGGTCTCTCGCGTAAACCAAGCTACTCAGTCTCTTTTCTCCACCGAATTTTCCTACTGAGCTGTCCTCATACTATTATTCTTGACATCTCTGATTAGCATATAAATAGTGGCCTAGGCCATCTCTCCTTCGAATACCCTGGATCAGCTGGAGCTGGACCACGGCAAGTGGCGCCCGAACAGGAACCTCAGAAGGCAATATTCAAAGAAATGAGCAGACACGAACCACGCAATCAGCAGGCAATAAGCATGGAGCTCAGCAGTGACGAATCATGCTACTCAACTGGCAATAATCAAGCAGGTGACCAGGCAGGAATCACTCAGCTCAGCTGGCAATTGTCAAGCATATGAGCCGACAGGAATCACGAAGCTCAGCTGGCAATTGTCATGCAGATGAGCCGGCAGGAATCACGCAGCTCAGCAGGCCCTGATCACGTGACTCTGCAGGCACTGATCACCTGGCTGATCAAGTACAGATCCGGTGACTGAGCATGCACTGATCACGTGGCTATCATGCACTGATCACGTGACTGCGCATGCACTGATGACGTGGCTGATCAGGCACTGATCACATGGCTCATCATGCACTGATCACGTGTTTATCAGGCAATGATCAGTGACTGACAGGCGCTGAACATGGGACTGTGCATGCACTGATCACGTGGCTATCATGCAGTGATCACATGACTGCGCATGCACTGATGACCTGGCTTATCAGGCACTGATAACATGGCTCATCATGCACTGATCACGTGTTTATCAGGCAATGATCAGTACTCACAGGCGCTGATCATGGGACTGTGAACGAACTGATCACGTGGCTATCATGCACTGATCACATGACTGCGCATGCACTGATGACGTGGCTGATCTGGCACTGATCATGTGTTTATCAGACAGTGATCAGTGACTGACAGGCGCTGATCATGGGACTGTACACGCACTGATCACGTGACTGCGCATGCACTGATGACGTGGCTGATCGGGCACTGATCACGTGTTTATCAGGCAGTGATCAGTGACTGACAGGCGTTGAGCATGGGACTGTGCATGCACTGATCACGTGGCTGATCAGGAACTGACCACCTGACTGCGCATGCAGTGATCACGTTGCTGGTCGTTCACTGATCACGTGTTTATCATACGGTGATCACGTGACTGAGAGGCGCTGATCACGTGACTGTGCCGTCAGTGATCACGTGGCTGATCATGCACTGATATCGTGACTGAGCATGCACTGATCATGTGCCGGGAGCCGGGGAGGCATTCCACTCTGGACAAAGGTCATGAGGAAGGAGGCTCGGCATACGCAAATGCGGGATCGAGCCTCAGGAGTCCACCCGGATATTCTCGAGCATCTCCCCCCGAACAAAACCAGAGTCTGCCTACTGTATTGCTTTGTGCTCTCACCTCTGATTTCACTGGGGGCTGTCCCCCACCACCATCTCGCTCTCTCTCTCAAAGAGTTAACTTACAGCTCCAATTCATAAAGTTCCTTGTCATTCTTCCCTTTAACTTCCAGCTGAGTCTCCGTCTGGAGCCCGGAACCCACCACGCTTCCTAATTATGCCTGGGCTGCTAAGACCCACTTGAGAAGGTGTCTAGGGTGAGGCACCTTCCGCTATTCGAGAGGGCGCCTGCGGCCTACGTAAGTGGTGCAAATCTTGTCTTCAAGTTGATTGGTCTCTCGCGTAAACCAAGCTACTCAGTCTCTTTTCTCCACCGAATTTTCCTACTGAGCTGTCCTCATACTATTATACTTGACATCTCTGATTAGCACATAAATAGTGGCCTAGGCCATCTCTCCTTCGAATACCCTGGATCAGCTGGGGCTGGACCACGGCAAGTGGCGCCCGAACAGGAACCTCAGAAGGCAATATTCAAAGAAATGAGCAGGCACGAACCACGCAATCAGCAGGCAATAAGCATGGAGCTCAGCAGTGACGAATCATGCTGCTCAACTGGCAATAATCAAGCAGGTGACCAGGCAGGAATCACTCAGCTCAGCTGGCAATTGTCAAGCATATGAGCCGACAGGAATCACGAAGCTCAGCTGGCAATTGTCATGCAGATGAGCTGGCAGGAATCACGCAGCTCAGCAGGCCCTGATCACGTGACTCTGCAGGCACTGATCACCTGGCTGATCAAGTACAGATCCGGTGACTGAGCATGCACTGATCACGTGGCTATCATGCACTGATCACGTGACTGCGCATGCACTGATGACGTGGCTGATCAGGCACTGATCACATGGCTCATCATGCACTGATCACGTGTTTATCAGGCAATGATCAGTGACTGACAGGCGCTGAACATGGGACTGTGCACGCACTGATCACGTGGCTATCATGCAGTGATCACATGACTTCGCATGCACTGATGACCTGGCTTATCAGGCACTGATAACATGGCTCATCATGCACTGATCTCGTGTTTATCAGGCAATGATCAGTGACTGACAGGCGCTGATCATGGGACTGTGCACGCACTGATCACGTGGCTATCATGCACTGATCACATGACTGCGCATGCACTGATGACGTGGCTGATCTGGCACTTGTCATGTGTTTATCAGGCAGTGATCAGTGACTGACAGGCGCTGATCATGGGACTGTACACGCACTGATCACGTGACTGCGCATGCACTGATGACGTGGCTGATCGGGCACTGATCACGTGTTTATCAGGCACTGATCAGTGACTGACAGGCGCTGAGCATGGGAGTGTGCTCGCACTGATCACGTGGCTATCATGCACTGATCACATGACTGCGCATGCACTGATGACGTGGCTGATCTGGCACTGATCATGTGTTTATCAGGCAGTGATCAGTGACTGACAGGCGCTGATCATGGGACTGTACACGCACTGATCACGTGACTGCGCATGCACTGATGACGTGGCTGATCGGGCACTGATCACGTGTTTATCAGGCAGTGATCAGTGACTGACAGGCGTTGATCATGGGACTGTGCACGCACTGATCACGTGGCTGATCAGGAACTGAACACCTGACTGCGCATGCAGTAATCACATGGCTGGTCGTTCACTGATCACGTGTTTATCATACGGTGATCACGTGACTGAGAGGCGCTGATCACGTGACTGTGCCGTCAGTGATCACGTGGCTGATCATGCACTGATATCGTGACTGAGCATGCACTGATCATGTGCCGGGAGCCGGGGAGGCATTCCACTCTGGACAAAGGTCATGAGGAAGGAGGCTCGGCATATGCAAATGCGGGATCGAGCCTCAGGAGTCCACCCGGATATTCTCGAGCATCTCCCCCCCAACAAAACCAGAGTCTGCCTACTGTATTGCTTTGTGCTCTCACCTCTGATTTCACTGGGGGCTGTCCCCCACCAGCATCTCGCTCTCTCTCTCAAAGAGTTAACTTACAGCTCCAATTCATAAATTTCCTTGTCATTCTTCCCTTTAACTTCCAGCTGAGTCTCCGTCTGGAGCCCGGAACCCACCACGCTTCCTAATTATGCCTGGGCTGCTAAGACCCACTCGAGAAGGTGTCTAGGGTGAGGCACCTTCGGCTATTCGAGAGGGCGCCTGCGGCCTACATAAGTGGTGCAAACTTCTTGTCTTGAAGTTGATTGGTCTCTCGCGTAAACCAAGCTACTCAGTCTCTTTTCTCCACCGAATTTTCCTACTGAGCTGTCCTCATACTATTATACTTGACATCTCTGATTAGCACATAAATAGTGGCATAGGCCATCTCTCCTTCGAATACCCTGGATCAGCTGGGGCTGGACCACGGCAAGTGGCGCCCGAACAGGAACCTCAGAAGGCAATATTCAAAGAAATGAGCAGGCACGAACCACGCAATCAGCAGGCAATAAGCATGGAGCTCAGCAGTGACGAATCATGCTGCTCAACTGGCAATAATCAATCAGGTGACCAGGCAGGAATCACTCAGCTCAGCTGGCAATTGTCAAGCATATGAGCCGACAGGAATCACGAAGCTCAGCTGGCAATTGTCATGCAGATGAGCCGGCAGGAATCACGCAGCTCAGCAGGCCCTGATCACGTGACTCTGCAGGCACTGATCACCTGGCTGATCAAGTACAGATCCGGTGACTGAGCATGCACTGATCACGTGGCTATCATGCACTGATCACGTGACTGCGCATGCACTGATGACGTGGCTGATCAGGCCCTGATCACATGGCTCATCATGCACTGATCACGTGTTTATCAGGCAATGATCAGTGACTGACAGGCGCTGAACATGGGACTGTGCACGCACTGATCACGTGGCTATCATGCAGTGATCACATGACTGCGCATGCACTGTTGACCTGGCTTATCAGGCACTGATAACATGGCTCATCATGCACTGATCACGTGTTTATCAGGCAATGATCAGTGACTGACAGGCGCTGATCATGGGACTGTGCACGCACTGATCACGTGGCTATCATGCACTGATAACGTGACTGCGCATGCACTGATGACGTGGCTGATCGGGCACTGATCACGTGTTTATCAGGCACTGATCAGTGACTGAAAGGCGCTGAGCATGGGACTGTGCACGCACTGATCACGTGGCTATCATGCACTGATCACGTGACTGCGCATGCACTGATGACGTGGCTGATCGGGCACTGATCACGTGTTTATCAGGCAGTGATCAGTGACTGACAGGCGCTGAGCATGGGACTGTGCACGCACTGATGACGTGGCTGATCAGGAACTGAACACCTGACTGCGCATGCAGTAATCACGTGGCTGGTCGTTCACTGATCACGTGTTTATCATACGGTGATCACGTGACTGAGAGGCGCTGATCACGTGACTGTGCCGTCAGTGATCACGTGGCTGATCATGCACTGATATCGTGACTGAGCATGCACTGATCATGTGCCGGGAGCCGGGGAGGCATTCCACTCTGGACAAAGGTCATGAGGAAGGAGGCTCGGCATACGCAAATGCGGGATCGAGCCTCAGGAGTCCACCCGGATATTCTCGAGCATCTCCCCCCAACAAAACCAGAGTCTGCCTACTGTATTGCTTTGTGCTCTCACCTCTGATTTCACTGGGGGCTGTCCCCCACCACCATCTCGCTCTCTCTCTCAAAGAGTTAACTTACAGCTCCAATTCATAAATTTCCTTGTCATTCTTCCCTTTAACTTCCAGCTGAGTCTCCGTCTGGAGCCCGGAACCCACCACGCTTCCTAATTATGCCTGGGCTGCTAAGACCCACTTGAGAAGGTGTCTAGGGTGAGGCACCTTCCGCTATTCGAGAGGGCGCCTGCGGCCTACGTAAGTGGTGCAAACTTCTTGTCTTGAAGTTGATTGGTCTCCCGAGTAAACCAAGCTACTCAGTCTCTTTTCTCCACCGAATTTTCCTACTGAGCTGTCCTCATACTATTATTCTTGACATCTCTGATTAGCATATAAATAGTCGCCTAGGCCATCTCTCCTTCGAATACCCTGGATCAGCTGGGGCTGGACCACAGCAGGTGGCGCCCGAACAGGGACCTCAGGAGGCAATACTCAAAGAGCTGAGCAGACACGAACCACGCAATCAGCAGGCAATAAGCATGGAGCTCAGCAGTGACGAATCATGCTGCTCAACTGGCAATAATCAAGCAGGTGACCAGGCAGGAATCACGGAGCTCAGCTGGCAATTGTCAAGCAGATGAGCCGACAGGAATCACACAGCTCAGCTGTCAATTGTAATGCAGATGAGCCGGCAGGAATCATGCAGCTCAGTAGGCCCTGATCACGTGACTGAGCATGCACTGATCACGTGGCTATCATGCACTGATCCCGTGACTGCGCATGCAGTGATCACGTGGCTGGTCGTTCACTATTCACGTGTTTATCAAACGGTGATCACGTGACTGAGAGCCGCTGATCACATGACTGTGCCGTCAGTGATCACGTGGCTGATCATGCACTGATATCGTGACTGAGCATGCACAGATCATGTGCCGGGAGCCGGGGAGGCATTCCACTCTGGACAAAGGTCATGAGGAAGGAGGCTCGGCATACGCAAAAGTGGGATCGAGCCTCAGGAGTCCACCCGGATATTTTCAAGCATCTCCCCCCCCAAAAAAAACAGAGTCTGCCTATTGTATTGCTTTGTGCTCTCACCTCTGATTTCACTGGGGGCTGTCCCCCACCACCATCTCGCTCTCTCTGTCAAAGAGTTAACTTACAGCTCCAATTCATAAAGTTCCTTGTCATTCTTCCCTTCAACTTCCAGCTGAGTCTCCGTCTGGAGCGAGGAACCCACCACGCTTCCTAATTATGCCTGGGCTGCTAAGACCCACTCGAGAAGGTGTCTAGGGTGAGGCACCTTCCGCTATTCGAGAGGGCGCCTGCGGCCTACATAAGTGGTGCAAACTTGTTGTCTTGAAGTTTGATTGGTCTCCCGCGAAAACCAAGCTACTCAGTCTCTTTTCTCCACCGAATTTTCCTACTGAGCTATCCTCATAATATTATTCTTGACATCTCTGTTTAGCATATAAATAGTCGCCCAGGCCATCTCTCCTTCGAATACCCTGGATGAGCTGGGTCTGGACCACGGCAGGTGGCGCCCGAACAGGGACCTCAGGAGGCAGTACTCAAAGAGATGAGCAGACACCAACCACGCAATCAGCAGGCAATAAGCATGGAGCTCAGCAGTGACGAATCATGCTACTCAACTGGCAATAATCAAGCAGGTGACCAGGCAGGAATCACTCAGTTCAGCTGGCAATTGTAAAAGAGATGAGCCGACAGGAATCACGCAGCTGAGATGGCAATTGTCATGCAGATGAGCCGGCAGGAATCAGGCAGCTCAGCAGGCCCTGATCACGTGACTCTGCAGGCACTGATCAAGTGGCTGATCAAGTACAGATCACGTGACTGAGCATGCACTGATCACGTGGCTATCATGCACTGATCACCTGACTGCGCATGCAATGATGACGTGGCTGATCAGGCACTGATCGCATGGCTCATCATGCACTGATCCCGTGTTTATCAGGCAATGATCAGTGACTGACAGGCGCTGATCATGGGACTGTGCACGCACTGATCACGTGGCTATCAGGCACTGATCACGTCACTGGGCATGCACTGATGACGTGGCTGATCAGGCACTGATCGCATGGCTCATCATGCACTGATGACGTGTTTATCAGGCAATGATCAGTGACTGACAGGCGCTGATCATGGGACTGTGCACGCACTGATCACGTGGCTATCATGCACTGATCACCTGACTGGGCATGCACTGATGACGTGGCTGATCGGGCACTGATCACGTGTTTATCAGGCAGTGATCAGTGACTGACAGGCGTTGATCATGGGACTGTGCACGCACTGATCACGTGGCTGATCAGGAACTGACCACCTGACTGCGCATGCAGTAATCACGTGGCTGGTCGTTCACTGATCACGTGTTTATCATACGGTGATCACGTGACTGAGAGGCGCTGATCACGTGACTGTGCCGTCAGTGATCACGTGGCTGATCCTGCACTGATATCGTGACTGAGCATGCACTGATCATGTGCCGGGAGCCGGGGAGGCATTCCACTCTGGACAAAGGTCATGAGGAAGGAGGCTCGGCATACGCAAATGCGGGATCGAGCCTCAGGAGTCCACCCGGATATTCTCGAGCATCTCCCCCCCAACAAAACCAGAGTCTGCCTACTGTATTGCTTTGTGCTCTCACCTCTGATTTCACTGGGGGCTGTCCCCCACCAGCATCTCGCTCTCTCTCTCAAAGAGTTAACTTACAGCTCCAATTCATAAAGTTCCTTGTCATTCTTCCCTTTAACTTCCAGCTGAGTCTCCGTCTGGAGCCCGGAACCCACCACGCTTCCTAATTATGCCTGGGCTGCTAAGACCCACTTGAGAAGGTGTCTAGGGTGAGGCACCTTCCGCTATTCGAGAGGGCGCCTGCGGCCTACGTAAGTGGTGCAAACTTCTTGTCTTGAAGTTGATTGGTCTCTCGCGTAAACCAAGCTACTCAGTCTCTTTTCTCCACCGAATTTTCCTACTGAGCTGTCCTCATACTATTATTCTTGACATCTCTGATTAGCATATAAATAGTGGCCTAGGCCATCTCTCCTTCGAATACCCTGGATCAGCTGGAGCTGGACCACGGCAAGTGGCGCCCGAACAGGAACCTCAGAAGGCAATATTCAAAGAAATGAGCAGACACGAACCACGCAATCAGCAGGCAATAAGCATGGAGCTCAGCAGTGACGAATCATGCTGCTCAACTGGCAATAATCAAGCAGGTGACCAGGCAGGAATCACTCAGCTCAGCTGGCAATTGTCAAGCATATGAGCCGACAGGAATCACGAAGCTCAGCTGGCAATTGTCATGCAGATGAGCCGGCAGGAATCACGCAGCTCAGCAGGCCCTGATCACGTGACTCTGCAGGCACTGATCACCTGGCTGATCAAGTACAGATCCGGTGACTGAGCATGCACTGATCACGTGGCTATCATGCACTGATCACGTGACTGCGCATGCACTGATGACGTGGCTGATCAGGCACTGATCACATGGCTCATCATGCACTGATCACGTGTTTATCAGGCAATGATCAGTGACTGACAGGCGCTGAACATGGGACTGTGCACGCACTGATCACGTGGCTATCATGCAGTGATCACATGACTGGGCATGCACTGTTGACCTGGCTTATCAGGCACTGATAACATGGCTCTTCATGCACTGATCACGTGTTTATCAGGCAATGATCAGTGACTGACAGGCGCTGATCATGGGACTGTGCACGCACTGATCACGTGGCTATCATGCACTGATAACGTGACTGCGCATGCACTGATGACGTGGCTGATCGGGCACTGATCACGTGTTTATCAGGCACTGATCAGTGACTGAAAGGCGCTGAGCATGGGACTGTGCACGCACTGATCACGTGGCTATCATGCACTGATCACGTGACTGCGCATGCACTGATGACGTGGCTGATCGGGCACTGATCACGTGTTTATCAGGCAGTGATCAGTGACTGACAGGCGCTGAGCATGGGACTGTGCACGCACTGATCACGTGGCTGATCAGGAACTGAACACCTGACTGCGCATGCAGTAATCACGTGGCTGGTCGTTCACTGATCACGTGTTTATCATACGGTGATCACGTGACTGAGAGGCGCTGATCACGTGACTGTGCCGTCAGTGATCACGTGGCTGATCATGCACTGATATCGTGACTGAGCATGCACTGATCATGTGCCGGGAGCCGGGGAGGCATTCCACTCTGGACAAAGGTCATGAGGAAGGAGGCTCGGCATACGCAAATGCGGGATCGAGCCTCAGGAGTCCACCCGGATATTCTCGAGCATCTCCCCCCAAATAAAACCAGAGTCTGCCTACTGTATTGCTTTGTGCTCTCACCTCTGATTTCACTGGGGGCTGTCCCCCACCAGCATCTCGCTCTCTGTCTCAAAGAGTTAACTTACAGCTCCAATTCATAAATTTCCTTGTCATTCTTCCCTTTAACTTCCAGCTGAGTCTCCGTCTGGAGCCCGGAACCCACCACGCTTCCTAATTATGCCTGGGCTGCTAAGACCCACTTGAGAAGGTGTCTAGGGTGAGGCACCTTCCGCTATTCGAGAGGGCGCCTGCGGCCTACGTAAGTGGTGCAAACTTCTTGTCTTGAAGTTGATTGGTCTCTCGCGTAAACCAAGCTACTCAGTCTCTTTTCTCCACCGAATTTTCCTACTGAGCTGTCCTCATACTATTATTCTTGACATCTCTGATTAGCATATAAATAGTCGCCTAGGCCATCTCTCCTTCGAATACCCTGGATCAGCTGGGGCTGGACCACAGCAGGTGGCGCCCGAACAGGGACCTCAGGAGGCAATACTCAAAGAGCTGAGCAGACACGAACCACGCAATCAGCAGGCAATAAGCATGGAGCTCAGCAGTGACGAATCATGCTGCTCAACTGGCAATAATCAAGCAGGTGACCAGGCAGGAATCACGGAGCTCAGCTGGCAATTGTCAAGCAGATGAGCCGACAGGAATCACACAGCTCAGCTGTCAATTGTAATGCAGATGAGCCGGCAGGAATCATGCAGCTCAGCAGGCCCGGATCACGTGACTGAGCATGCACTGATCACGTGGCTATCATGCACTGATCCCGTGACTGCGCATGCAGTGATCACGTGGCTGGTCGTTCACTATTCACGTGTTTATCATACGGTGATCACGTGACTGAGAGCCGCTGATCACATGACTGTGCCGTCAGTGATCACGTGGCTGATCATGCACTGATATCGTGACTGAGCATGCACAGATCATGTGCCGGGAGCCGGGGAGGCATTCCACTCTGGACAAAGGTCATGAGGAAGGAGGCTCGGCATACGCAAAAGTGGGATCGAGCCTCAGGAGTCCACCCGGATATTTTCAAGCATCTCCCCCCAAAAAAAAACAGAGTCTGCCTATTGTATTGCTTTGTGCTCTCACCTCTGATTTCACTGGGGGCTGTCCCCCACCACCATCTCGCTCTCTCTGTCAAAGAGTTAACTTACAGCTCCAATTCATAAAGTTCCTTGTCATTCTTCCCTTCAACTTCCAGCTGAGTCTCCGTCTGGAGCGAGGAACCCACCACGCTTCCTAATTATGCCTGGGCTGCTAAGACCCACTCGAGAAGGTGTCTAGGGTGAGGCACCTTCCGCTATTCGAGAGGGCGCCTTCGGCCTACATAAGTGGTGCAAACTTGTTGTCTTGAAGTTTGATTGGTCTCCCGCGAAAACCAAGCTACTCAGTCTCTTTTCTCCACCGAATTTTCCTACTGAGCTATCCTCATACTATTATTCTTGACATCTCTGTTTAGCATATAAATAGTCGCCCAGGCCATCTCTCCTTCGAATACCCTGGATGAGCTGGGTCTGGACCACGGCAGGTGGCGCCCGAACAGGGACCTCAGGAGGCAGTACTCAAAGAGATGAGCAGACACCAACCACGCAATCAGCAGGCAATAAGCATGGAGCTCAGCAGTGACGAATCATGCTGCTCAACTGGCAATAATCAAGCAGGTGACCAGGCAGGAATCACTCAGTTCAGCTGGCAATTGTAAAACAGATGAGGCGACAGGAATCACGCAGCTGAGATGGCAATTGTCATGCAGATGAGCCGGCAGGAATCAGGCAGCTCAGCAGGCCCTGATCACGTGACTCTGCAGGCACTGATCAAGTGGCTGATCAAGTACAGATCACGTGACTGAGCATGCACTGATCACGTGGCTATCATGCACTGATCACCTGACTGCGCATGCAATGATGACGTGGCTGATCAGGCACTGATCGCATGGCTCATCATGCACTGATCCCGTGTTTATCAGGCAATGATCAGTGACTGACAGGCGCTGATCATGGGACTGTGCACGCACTGATCACGTGGCTATCAGGCACTGATCACCTGACTGGGCATGCACTGATGACGTGGCTGATCGGGCACTGATCACGTGTTTATCAGGCAGTGATCAGTGACTGACAGGCGTTGATCATGGGACTGTGCACGCACTGATCACGTGGCTGATCAGGAACTGACCACCTGACTGCGCATGCAGTAATCACGTGGCTGGTCGTTCATTGATCACGTGTTTATCATACGGTGATCACGTGACTGAGAGGCGCTGATCACGTGACTGTGCCGTCAGTGATCACGTGGCTGATCCTGCACTGATATCGTGACTGAGCATGCACTGATCATGTGCCGGGAGCCGGGGAGGCATTCCACTCTGGACAAAGGTCATGAGGAAGGAGGCTCGGCATACGCAAATGCGGGATCCAGCCTCAGGAGTCCACCCGGATATTCTCGAGCATCTCCCCCCCAACAAAACCAGAGTCTGCCTACTGTATTGCTTTGTGCTCTCACCTCTGATTTCACTGGGGGCTGTCCCCCACCAGCATCTCGCTCTCTCTCTCAAAGAGTTAACTTACAGCTCCAATTCATAAAGTTCCTTGTCATTCTTCCCTTTAACTTCCAGCTGAGTCTCCGTCTGGAGCCCGGAACCCACCACGCTTCCTAATTATGCCTGGGCTGCTAAGACCCACTTGAGAAGGTGTCTAGGGTGAGGCACCTTCCGCTATTCGAGAGGGCGCCTGCGGCCTACGTAAGTGGTGCAAACTTCTTGTCTTGAAGTTGATTGGTCTCTCGCGTAAACCAAGCTACTCAGTCTCTTTTCTCCACCGAATTTTCCTACTGAGCTATCCTCATACTATTATTCTGGACATCTCTGATTAGCATATAAATAGTGGCCTAGGCCATCTCTCCTTCGAATACCCTGGATCAGCTGGAGCTGGACCACGGCAAGTGGCGCCCGAACAGGAACCTCAGAAGGCAATATTCAAAGAAATGAGCAGGCACGAACCACGCAATCAGCAGGCAATAAGCATGGAGCTCAGCAGTGACGAATCATGCTGCTCAACTGGCAATAATCAAGCAGGTGACCAGGCAGGAATCACTCAGCTCAGCTGGCAATTGTCAAGCATATGAGCCGACAGGAATCACGCAGCTCAGCTGGCAATTGTCATGCAGATGAGCCGGCAGGAATCACGCAGCTCAGCAGGCCCTGATCACGTGACTCTGCAGGCACTGATCACCTGGCTGATCAAGTACAGATCCGGTGACTGAGCATGCACTGATCACGTGGCTATCATGTACTGATCACGTGACTGCGCATGCACTGATGACGTGGCTGATCAGGCACTGATCACATGGCTCATCATGCACTGATCACGTGTTTATCAGGCAATGATCAGTGACTGACAGGCGCTGAACAGGGGACTGTGCACGCACTGATCACGTGGCTATCATGCAGTGATCACATGACTGCGCATGCACTGATGACCTGGCTTATCAGGCACTGATAACATGGCTCATCATGCACTGATCACGTGTTTATCAGGCAATGATCAGTGACTCACAGGCGCTGATCATGGGACTGTGCACGCACTGATCACGTGGCTATCATGAACTGATCACATGACTGCGCATGCACTGATGACGTGGCTGATCTGGCACTGATCATGTGTTTATCAGGCAGTGATCAGTGACTGACAGGCGCTGATCATGGGACTGTACACGCACTGATCACGTGACTGCGCATGCACTGATGACGTGGCTGATCGGGCACTGATCACGTGTTTATCAGGCAGTGATCAGTGACTGACAGGCGCTGAGCATGGGACTGTGCACGCACTGATCACGTGGCTATCATGCACTGATCACCTGACTGCGCATGCACTGATGACGTGGCTGATCGGGCACTGATCACGTGTTTATCAGGCAGTGATCAGTGACTGACAGGCGCTGAGCATGGGACTGTGCACGCACTGATCACGTGGCTGATCAGGAACTGACCACCTGACTGCGCATGCAGTGATCACGTGGCTGGTCGTTCACTGATCACGTGTTTATCATACGGTGATCACGTGACTGAGAGGCGCTGATCACGTGACTGTGCCGTCAGTGATCACGTGGCTGATCCTGCACTGATATCGTGACTGAGCATGCACTGATCATGTGCCGGGAGCCGGGGAGGCATTCCACTCTGGACAAAGGTCATGAGGAAGGAGGCTCGGCATACGCAAAAGTGGGATCGAGCCTCAGGAGTCCACCCGGATATTCTCGAGCATCTCCCCCCCAACAAAACCAGAGTCTGCCTACTGTATTGCTTTGTGCTCTCACCTCTGATTTCACTGGGGGCTGTCCCCCACCAGCATCTCGCTCTCTCTCTCAAAGAGTTAACTTACAGCTCCAATTCATAAAGTTCCTTGTCATTCTTCCCTTTAACTTCCAGCTGAGTCTCCGTCTGGAGCCCGGAACCCACCACGCTTCCTAATTATGCCTGGGCTGCTAAGACCCACTTGAGAAGGTGTCTAGGGTGAGGCACCTTCCGCTATTCGAGAGGGCGCCTGCGGCCTACATAAGTGGTGCAAACTTCTTGTCTTGAAGTTGATTGGTCTCTCGCGTAAACCAAGCTACTCAGTCTCTTTTCTCCACCGAATTTTCCTACTGAGCTGTCCTCATACTATTATTCTTGACATCTCTGATTAGCATATAAATAGTCGCCTAGGCCATCTCTCCTTCGAATACCCTGGATCAGCTGGGGCTGGACCACAGCAGGTGGCGCCCGAACAGGGACCTCAGGAGGCAATACTCAAAGAGCTGAGCAGACACGAACCACGCAATCAGCAGGCAATAAGCATGGAGCTCAGCAGTGACGAATCATGCTGCTCAACTGGCAATAATCAAGCAGGTGACCAGGCAGGAATCACGGAGCTCAGCTGGCAATTGTCAAGCAGATGAGCCGACAGGAATCACACAGCTCAGCTGTCAATTGTAATGCAGATGAGCCGGCAGGAATCATGCAGCTCAGCAGGCCCTGATCACGTGACTGAGCATGCACTGATCACGTGGCTATCATGCACTGATCCCGTGACTGCGCATGCAGTGATCACGTGGCTGGTCGTTCACTATTCACGTGTTTATCATACGGTGATCACGTGACTGAGAGCCGCTGATCACATGACTGTGCCGTCAGTGATCACGTGGCTGATCATGCACTGATATCGTGACTGAGCATGCACAGATCATGTGCCGGGAGCCGGGGAGGCATTCCACTCTGGACAAAGGTCATGAGGAAGGAGGCTCTGCATACGCAAAAGTGGGATCGAGCCTCAGGAGTCCACCCGGATATTTTCAAGCATCTCCCCCCCCCAAAAAAACAGAGTCTGCCTATTGTATTGCTTTGTGCTCTCACCTCTGATTTCACTGGGGGCTGTCCCCCACCACCATCTCGCTCTCTCTGTCAAAGAGTTAACTTACAGCTCCAATTCATAAAGTTCCTTGTCATTCTTCCCTTCAACTTCCAGCTGAGTCTCCGTCTGGAGCGAGGAACCCACCACGCTTCCTAATTATGCCTGGGCTGCTAAGACCCACTCGAGAAGGTGTCTAGGGTGAGGCACCTTCCGCTATTCGAGAGGGCGCCTGCGGCCTACGTAAGTGGTGCAAACTTCTTGTCTTGAAGTTGATTGGTCTCTCGCGTAAACCAAGCTACTCAGTCTCTTTTCTCCACCGAATTTTCCTACTGAGCTATCCTCATACTATTATTCTTGACATCTCTGTTTAGCATATAAATAGTCGCCCAGGCCATCTCTTCTTCGAATACCCTGGATGAGCTGGGTCTGGACCACGGCAGGTGGCGCCCGAACAGGGACCTCAGGAGGCAGTACTCAAAGAGATGAGCAGACACCAACCACGCAATCAGCAGGCAATAAGCATGGAGCTCAGCAGTGACGAATCATGCTACTCAACTGGCAATAATCAAGCAGGTGACCAGGCAGGAATCACTCAGTTCAGCTGGCAATTGTAAAACAGATGAGGCGACAGGAATCACGCAGCTGAGATGGCAATTGTCATGCAGATGAGCCGGCAGGAATCAGGCAGCTCAGCAGGCCCTGATCACGTGACTCTGCAGGCACTGATCAAGTGGCTGATCAAGTACAGATCACGTGACTGAGCATGCACTGATCACGTGGCTATCATGCACTGATCACCTGACTGCGCATGCAATGATGACGTGGCTGATCAGGCACTGATCGCATGGCTCATCATGCACTGATCCCGTGTTTATCAGGCAATGATCAGTGACTGACAGGCGCTGATCATGGGACTGTGCACGCACTGATCACGTGGCTATCAGGCACTGATCACGTCACTGGGCATGCACTGATGACGTGGCTGATCAGGCACTGATCGCATGGCTCATCATGCACTGATGACGTATTTATCAGGCAATGATCAGTGACTGACAGGCGCTGATCATGGGACTGTGCACGCACTGATCACGTGGCTATCAGGCACTGATCACGTCACTGGGCATGCACTGATGACGTGGCTGATCAGGCACTGATCGCATGGCTCATCATGCACTGATGACGTATTTATCAGGCAATGATCAGTGACTGACAGGCGCTGATCATGGGACTGTGCACGCACTGATCACGTGGCTATCATGCACTGATCACCTGACTGGGCATGCACTGATGACGTGGCTGATCGGGCACTGATCACGTGTTTATCAGGCAGTGATCAGTGACTGACAGGCGTTGATCATGGGACTGTGCACGCACTGATCACGTGGCTGATCAGGAACTGACCACCTGACTGCGCATGCAGTAATCACGTGGCTGGTCGTTCACTGATCACGTGTTTATCATACGGTGATCACGTGACTGAGAGGCGCTGATCACGTGACTGTGCCGTCAGTGATCACGTGGCTGATCATGCACTGATATCGTGACTGAGCATGCACAGATCATGTGCCGGGAGCCGGGGAGGCATTCCACTCTGGACAAAGGTCATGAGGAAGGAGGCTCGGCATACGCAAAAGTGGGATCGAGCCTCAGGAGTCCACCCGGATATTCTCGAGCATCTCCCCCCAAACAAAACCAGAGTCTGCCTACTGTATTGCTTTGTGCTCTCACCTCTGATTTCACTGGGGGCTGTCCCCCACCAGTATCTCGCTCTCTCTCTCAAAGAGTTAACTTACAGCTCCAATTCATAAATTTCCTTGTCATTCTTCCCTTTAACTTCCAGCTGAGTCTCCGTCTGGAGCCCGGAACCCACCACGCTTCCTAATTATGCCTGGGCTGCTAAGACCCACTTGAGAAGGTGTCTAGGGTGAGGCACCTTCCGCTATTCGAGAGGGCGCCTGCGGCCTACGTAAGTGGTGCAAACTTCTTGTCTTGAAGTTGATTGGTCTCTCGCGTAAACCAAGCTACTCAGTCTCTTTTCTCCACCGAATTTTCCTACTGAGCTGTCCTCATACTATTATTCTTGACATCTCTGATTAGCATATAAATAGTCGCCTAGGCCATCTCTCCTTCGAATACCCTGGATCAGCTGGGGCTGGACCACAGCAGGTGGCGCCCGAACAGGGACCTCAGGAGGCAATACTCAAAGAGCTGAGCAGACACGAACCACGCAATCAGCAGGCAATAATCATGGAGCTCAGCAGTGACGAATCATGCTGCTCAACTGGCAATAATCAAGCAGGTGACCAGGCAGGAATCACGGAGCTCAGCTGGCAATTGTCAAGCAGATGAGCCGACAGGAATCACACAGCTCAGCTGTCAATTGTAATGCAGATGAGCCGGCAGGAATCATGCAGCTCAGCAGGCCCTGATCACGTGACTGAGCATGCACTGATCACGTGGCTATCATGCACTGATCCCGTGACTGCGCATGCAGTGATCACGTGGCTGGTCGTTCACTATTCACGTGTTTATCATACGGTGATCACGTGACTGAGAGCCGCTGATCACATGACTGTGCCGTCAGTGATCACGTGGCTGATCATGCACTGATATCGTGACTGAGCATGCACAGATCATGTGCCGGGAGCCGGGGAGGCATTCCACTCTGGACAAAGGTCATGAGGAAGGAGGCTCGGCATACGCAAAAGTGGGATCGAGCCTCAGGAGTCCACCCGGATATTTTCAAGCATCTCCCCCCCCAAAAAAAACAGAGTCTGCCTATTGTATTGCTTTGTGCTCTCACCTCTGATTTCACTGGGGGCTGTCCCCCACCACCATCTCGCTCTCTCTGTCAAAGAGTTAACTTACAGCTCCAATTCATAAAGTTCCTTGTCATTCTTCCCTTCAACTTCCAGCTGAGTCTCCGTCTGGAGCGAGGAACCCACCACGCTTCCTAATTATGCCTGGGCTGCTAAGACCCACTCGAGAAGGTGTCTAGGGTGAGGCACCTTCCGCTATTCGAGAGGGCGCCTGCGGCCTACATAAGTGGTGCAAACTTGTTGTCTTGAAGTTTGATTGGTCTCCCGCGAAAACCAAGCTACTCAGTCTCTTTTCTCCACCGAATTTTCCTACTGAGCTATCCTCATACTATTATTCTTGACATCTCTGTTTAGCATATAAATAGTCGCCCAGGCCATCTCTCCTTCGAATACCCTGGATGAGCTGGGTCTGGACCACGGCAGGTGGCGCCCGAACAGGGACCTCAGGAGGCAGTACTCAAAGAGATGAGCAGACACCAACCACGCAATCAGCAGGCAATAAGCATGGAGCTCAGCAGTGACGAATCATGCTACTCAACTGGCAATAATCAAGCAGGTGACCAGGCAGGAATCACTCAGTTCAGCTGGCAATTGTAAAAGAGATGAGCCGACAGGAATCACGCAGCTGAGATGGCAATTGTCATGCAGATGAGCCGGCAGGAATCAGGCAGCTCAGCAGGCCCTGATCACGTGACTCTGCAGGCACTGATCAAGTGGCTGATCAAGTACAGATCACGTGACTGAGCATGCACTGATCACGTGGCTATCATGCACTGATCACCTGACTGCGCATGCAATGATGACGTGGCTGATCAGGCACTGATCGCATGGCTCATGATGCACTGATCCCGTGTTTATCAGGCAATGATCAGTGACTGACAGGCGCTGATCATGGGACTGTGCACGCACTGATCACGTGGCTATCAGGCACTGATCACGTCACTGGGCATGCACTGATGACGTGGCTGATCAGGCACTGATCGCATGGCTCATCATGCACTGATGACGTGTTTATCAGGCAATGATCAGTGACTGACAGGCGCTGATCATGGGACTGTGCACGCACTGATCACGTGGCTATCATGCACTGATCACCTGACTGGGCATGCACTGATGACGTGGCTGATCGGGCACTGATCACGTGTTTATCAGGCAGTGATCAGTGACTGACAGGCGTTGATCATGGGACTGTGCACGCACTGATCACGTGGCTGATCAGGAACTGACCACCTGACTGCGCATGCAGTAATCACGTGGCTGGTCGTTCACTGATCACGTGTTTATCATACGGTGATCACGTGACTGAGAGGCGCTGATCACGTGACTGTGCCGTCAGTGATCACGTGGCTGATCCTGCACTGATATCGTGACTGAGCATGCACTGATCATGTGCCGGGAGCCGGGGAGGCATTCCACTCTGGACAAAGGTCATGAGGAAGGAGGCTCGGCATACGCAAATGCGGGATCGAGCCTCAGGAGTCCACCCGGATATTCTCGAGCATCTCCCCCCCAACAAAACCAGAGTCTGCCTACTGTATTGCTTTGTGCTCTCACCTCTGATTTCACTGGGGGCTGTCCCCCACCAGCATCTCGCTCTCTCTCTCAAAGAGTTAACTTACAGCTCCAATTCATAAAGTTCCTTGTCATTCTTCCCTTTAACTTCCAGCTGAGTCTCCGTCTGGAGCCCGGAACCCACCACGCTTCCTAATTATGCCTGGGCTGCTAAGACCCACTTGAGAAGGTGTCTAGGGTGAGGCACCTTCCGCTATTCGAGAGGGCGCCTGCGGCCTACGTAAGTGGTGCAAACTTCTTGTCTTGAAGTTGATTGGTCTCTCGCGTAAACCAAGCTACTCAGTCTCTTTTCTCCACCGAATTTTCCTACTGAGCTGTCCTCATACTATTATTCTTGACATCTCTGATTAGCATATAAATAGTGGCCTAGGCCATCTCTCCTTCGAATACCCTGGATCAGCTGGAGCTGGACCACGGCAAGTGGCGCCCGAACAGGAACCTCAGAAGGCAATATTCAAAGAAATGAGCAGACACGAACCACGCAATCAGCAGGCAATAAGCATGGAGCTCAGCAGTGACGAATCATGCTGCTCAACTGGCAATAATAAGGCAGGTGACCAGGCAGGAATCACTCAGCTCAGCTGGCAATTGTCAAGCATATGAGCCGACAGGAATCACGAAGCTCAGCTGGCAATTGTCATGCAGATGAGCCGGCAGGAATCACGCAGCTCAGCAGGCCCTGATCACGTGACTCTGCAGGCACTGATCACCTGGCTGATCAAGTACAGATCCGGTGACTGAGCATGCACTGATCACGTGGCTATCATGCACTGATCACGTGACTGCGCATGCACTGATGACGTGGCTGATCAGGCACTGATCACATGGCTCATCATGCACTGATCACGTGTTTATCAGGCAATGATCAGTGACTGACAGGCGCTGAACATGGGACTGTGCACGCACTGATCACGTGGCTATCATGCAGTGATCACATGACTGGGCATGCACTGTTGACCTGGCTTATCAGGCACTGATAACATGGCTCTTCATGCACTGATCACGTGTTTATCAGGCAATGATCAGTGACTGACAGGCGCTGATCATGGGACTGTGCACGCACTGATCACGTGGCTATCATGCACTGATAACGTGACTGCGCATGCACTGATGACGTGGCTGATCGGGCACTGATCACGTGTTTATCAGGCACTGATCAGTGACTGAAAGGCGCTGAGCATGGGACTGTGCACGCACTGATCACGTGGCTATCATGCACTGATCACGTGACTGCGCATGCACTGATGACGTGGCTGATCGGGCACTGATCACGTGTTTATCAGGCAGTGATCAGTGACTGACAGGCGCTGAGCATGGGACTGTGCACGCACTGATCACGTGGCTATCATGAACTGATCACATGACTGCGCATGCACTGATGACGTGGCTGATCTGGCACTGATCATGTGTTTATCAGGCAGTGATCAGTGACTGACAGGCGCTGATCATGGGACTGTACACGCACTGATCACGTGACTGCGCATGCACTGATGACGTGGCTGATCGGGCACTGATCACGTGTTTATCAGGCAGTGATCAGTGACTGACAGGCGCTGAGCATGGGACTGTGCACGCACTGATCACGTGGCTATCATGCACTGATCACCTGACTGCGCATGCACTGATGACGTGGCTGATCGGGCACTGATCACGTGTTTATCAGGCAGTGATCAGTGACTGACAGGCGCTGAGCATGGGACTGTGCACGCACTGATCACGTGGCTGATCAGGAACTGACCACCTGACTGCGCATGCAGTGATCACGTGGCTGGTCGTTCACTGATCACGTGTTTATCATACGGTGATCACGTGACTGAGAGGCGCTGATCACGTGACTGTGCCGTCAGTGATCACGTGGCTGATCATGCACTGATATCGTGACTGAGCATGCACTGATCATGTGCCGGGAGCCGGGGAGGCATTCCACTCTGGACAAAGGTCATGAGGAAGGAGGCTCGGCATACGCAAAAGTGGGATCGAGCCTCAGGAGTCCACCCGGATATTCTCGAGCATCTCCCCCCCAACAAAACCAGAGTCTGCCTACTGTATTGCTTTGTGCTCTCACCTCTGATTTCACTGGGGGCTGTCCCCCACCAGCATCTCGCTCTCTCTCTCAAAGAGTTAACTTACAGCTCCAATTCATAAATTTCCTTGTCATTCTTCCCTTTAACTTCCAGCTGAGTCTCCGTCTGGAGCCCGGAACCCACCACGCTTCCTAATTATGCCTGGGCTGCTAAGACCCACTTGAGAAGGTGTCTAGGGTGAGGCACCTTCCGCTATTCGAGAGGGCGCCTGCGGCCTACGTAAGTGGTGCAAACTTCTTGTCTTGAAGTTGATTGGTCTCTCGCGTAAACCAAGCTACTCAGTCTCTTTTCTCCACCGAATTTTCCTACTGAGCTGTCCTCATACTATTATTCTTGACATCTCTGATTAGCATATAAATAGTCGCCTAGGCCATCTCTCCTTCGAATACCCTGGATCAGCTGGGGCTGGACCACAGCAGGTGGCGCCCGAACAGGGACCTCAGGAGGCAATACTCAAAGAGCTGAGCAGACACGAACCACGCAATCAGCAGGCAATAATCATGGAGCTCAGCAGTGACGAATCATGCTGCTCAACTGGCAATAATCAAGCAGGTGACCAGGCAGGAATCACGGAGCTCAGCTGGCAATTGTCAAGCAGATGAGCCGACAGGAATCACACAGCTCAGCTGTCAATTGTAATGCAGATGAGCCGGCAGGAATCATGCAGCTCAGCAGGCCCTGATCACGTGACTGAGCATGCACTGATCACGTGGCTATCATGCACTGATCCCGTGACTGCGCATGCAGTGATCACGTGGCTGGTCGTTCACTATTCACGTGTTTATCATACGGTGATCACGTGACTGAGAGCCGCTGATCACATGACTGTGCCGTCAGTGATCACGTGGCTGATCATGCACTGATATCGTGACTGAGCATGCACAGATCATGTGCCGGGAGCCGGGGAGGCATTCCACTCTGGACAAAGGTCATGAGGAAGGAGGCTCGGCATACGCAAAAGTGGGATCGAGCCTCAGGAGTCCACCCGGATATTTTCAAGCATCTCCCCCCCCAAAAAAAACAGAGTCTGCCTATTGTATTGCTTTGTGCTCTCACCTCTGATTTCACTGGGGGCTGTCCCCCACCACCATCTCGCTCTCTCTGTCAAAGAGTTAACTTACAGCTCCAATTCATAAAGTTCCTTGTCATTCTTCCCTTCAACTTCCAGCTGAGTCTCCGTCTGGAGCGAGGAACCCACCACGCTTCCTAATTATGCCTGGGCTGCTAAGACCCACTCGAGAAGGTGTCTAGGGTGAGGCACCTTCCGCTATTCGAGAGGGCGCCTGCGGCCTACATAAGTGGTGCAAACTTGTTGTCTTGAAGTTTGATTGGTCTCCCGCGAAAACCAAGCTACTCAGTCTCTTTTCTCCACCGAATTTTCCTACTGAGCTATCCTCATACTATTATTCTTGACATCTCTGTTTAGCATATAAATAGTCGCCCAGGCCATCTCTCCTTCGAATACCCTGGATGAGCTGGGTCTGGACCACGGCAGGTGGCGCCCGAACAGGGACCTCAGGAGGCAGTACTCAAAGAGATGAGCAGACACCAACCACGCAATCAGCAGGCAATAAGCATGGAGCTCAGCAGTGACGAATCATGCTACTCAACTGGCAATAATCAAGCAGGTGACCAGGCAGGAATCACTCAGTTCAGCTGGCAATTGTAAAAGAGATGAGCCGACAGGAATCACGCAGCTGAGATGGCAATTGTCATGCAGATGAGCCGGCAGGAATCAGGCAGCTCAGCAGGCCCTGATCACGTGACTCTGCAGGCACTGATCAAGTGGCTGATCAAGTACAGATCACGTGACTGAGCATGCACTGATCACGTGGCTATCATGCACTGATCACCTGACTGCGCATGCAATGATGACGTGGCTGATCAGGCACTGATCGCATGGCTCATGATGCACTGATCCCGTGTTTATCAGGCAATGATCAGTGACTGACAGGCGCTGATCATGGGACTGTGCACGCACAGATCACGTGGCTATCAGGCACTGATCACGTCACTGGGCATGCACTGATGACGTGGCTGATCAGGCACTGATCGCATGGCTCATCATGCACTGATGACGTGTTTATCAGGCAATGATCAGTGACTGACAGGCGCTGATCATGGGACTGTGCACGCACTGATCACGTGGCTATCATGCACTGATCACCTGACTGGGCATGCACTGATGACGTGGCTGATCGGGCACTGATCACGTGTTTATCAGGCAGTGATCAGTGACTGACAGGCGTTGATCATGGGACTGTGCACGCACTGATCACGTGGCTGATCAGGAACTGACCACCTGACTGCGCATGCAGTAATCACGTGGCTGGTCGTTCACTGATCACGTGTTTATCATACGGTGATCACGTGACTGAGAGGCGCTGATCACGTGACTGTGCCGTCAGTGATCACGTGGCTGATCCTGCACTGATATCGTGACTGAGCATGCACTGATCATGTGCCGGGAGCCGGGGAGGCATTCCACTCTGGACAAAGGTCATGAGGAAGGAGGCTCGGCATACGCAAATGCGGGATCGAGCCTCAGGAGTCCACCCGGATATTCTCGAGCATCTCCCCCCCAACAAAACCAGAGTCTGCCTACTGTATTGCTTTGTGCTCTCACCTCTGATTTCACTGGGGGCTGTCCCCCACCAGCATCTCGCTCTCTCTCTCAAAGAGTTAACTTACAGCTCCAATTCATAAAGTTCCTTGTCATTCTTCCCTTTAACTTCCAGCTGAGTCTCCGTCTGGAGCCCGGAACCCACCACGCTTCCTAATTATGCCTGGGCTGCTAAGACCCACTTGAGAAGGTGTCTAGGGTGAGGCACCTTCCGCTATTCGAGAGGGCGCCTGCGGCCTACGTAAGTGGTGCAAACTTCTTGTCTTGAAGTTGATTGGTCTCTCGCGTAAACCAAGCTACTCAGTCTCTTTTCTCCACCGAATTTTCCTACTGAGCTGTCCTCATACTATTATTCTTGACATCTCTGATTAGCATATAAATAGTGGCCTAGGCCATCTCTCCTTCGAATACCCTGGATCAGCTGGAGCTGGACCACGGCAAGTGGCGCCCGAACAGGAACCTCAGAAGGCAATATTCAAAGAAATGAGCAGACACGAACCACGCAATCAGCAGGCAATAAGCATGGAGCTCAGCAGTGACGAATCATGCTGCTCAACTGGCAATAATAAGGCAGGTGACCAGGCAGGAATCACTCAGCTCAGCTGGCAATTGTCAAGCATATGAGCCGACAGGAATCACGAAGCTCAGCTGGCAATTGTCATGCAGATGAGCCGGCAGGAATCACGCAGCTCAGCAGGCCCTGATCACGTGACTCTGCAGGCACTGATCACCTGGCTGATCAAGTACAGATCCGGTGACTGAGCATGCACTGATCACGTGGCTATCATGCACTGATCACGTGACTGCGCATGCACTGATGACGTGGCTGATCAGGCACTGATCACATGGCTCATCATGCACTGATCACGTGTTTATCAGGCAATGATCAGTGACTGACAGGCGCTGAACATGGGACTGTGCACGCACTGATCACGTGGCTATCATGCAGTGATCACATGACTGGGCATGCACTGTTGACCTGGCTTATCAGGCACTGATAACATGGCTCTTCATGCACTGATCACGTGTTTATCAGGCAATGATCAGTGACTGACAGGCGCTGATCATGGGACTGTGCACGCACTGATCACGTGGCTATCATGCACTGATAACGTGACTGCGCATGCACTGATGACGTGGCTGATCGGGCACTGATCACGTGTTTATCAGGCACTGATCAGTGACTGAAAGGCGCTGAGCATGGGACTGTGCACGCACTGATCACGTGGCTATCATGCACTGATCACGTGACTGCGCATGCACTGATGACGTGGCTGATCGGGCACTGATCACGTGTTTATCAGGCAGTGATCAGTGACTGACAGGCGCTGAGCATGGGACTGTGCACGCACTGATCACGTGGCTATCATGAACTGATCACATGACTTCGCATGCACTGATGACGTGGCTGATCTGGCACTGATCATGTGTTTATCAGGCAGTGATCAGTGACTGACAGGCGCTGATCATGGGACTGTACACGCACTGATCACGTGACTGCGCATGCACTGATGACGTGGCTGATCGGGCACTGATCACGTGTTTATCAGGCAGTGATCAGTGACTGACAGGCGCTGAGCATGGGACTGTGCACGCACTGATCACGTGGCTATCATGCACTGATCACCTGACTGCGCATGCACTGATGACGTGGCTGATCGGGCACTGATCACGTGTTTATCAGGCAGTGATCAGTGACTGACAGGCGCTGAGCATGGGACTGTGCACGCACTGATCACGTGGCTGATCAGGAACTGACCACCTGACTGCGCATGCAGTGATCACGTGGCTGGTCGTTCACTGATCACGTGTTTATCATATGGTGATCACGTGACTGAGAGGCGCTGATCACGTGACTGTGCCGTCAGTGATCACGTGGCTGATCATGCACTGATATCGTGACTGAGCATGCACTGATCATGTGCCGGGAGCCGGGGAGGCATTCCACTCTGGACAAAGGTCATGAGGAAGGAGGCTCGGCATACGCAAAAGTGGGATCGAGCCTCAGGAGTCCACCCGGATATTCTCGAGCATCTCCCCCCCAACAAAACCAGAGTCTGCCTACTGTATTGCTTTGTGCTCTCACCTCTGATTTCACTGGGGGCTGTCCCCCACCAGCATCTCGCTCTCTCTCTCAAAGAGTTAACTTACAGCTCCAATTCATAAAGTTCCTTGTCATTCTTCCCTTTAACTTCCAGCTGAGTCTCCGTCTGGAGCCCGGAACCCACCACGCTTCCTAATTATGCCTGGGCTGCTAAGACCCACTTGAGAAGGTGTCTAGGGTGAGGCACCTTCCGCTATTCGAGAGGGCGCCTGCGGCCTACGTAAGTGGTGCAAACTTCTTGTCTTGAAGTTGATTGGTCTCTCGCGTAAACCAAGCTACTCAGTCTCTTTTCTCCACCGAATTTTCCTACTGAGCTGTCCTCATACTATTATTCTTGACATCTCTGATTAGCATATAAATAGTCGCCTAGGCCATCTCTCCTTCGAATACCCTGGATCAGCTGGGGCTGGACCACAGCAGGTGGCGCCCGAACAGGGACCTCAGGAGGCAATACTCAAAGAGCTGAGCAGACACGAACCACGCAATCAGCAGGCAATAAGCATGGAGCTCAGCAGTGACGAATCATGCTGCTCAACTGGCAATAATCAAGCAGGTGACCAGGCAGGAATCACGGAGCTCAGCTGGCAATTGTCAAGCAGATGAGCCGACAGGAATCACACAGCTCAGCTGTCAATTGTAATGCAGATGAGCCGGCAGGAATCATGCAGCTCAGCAGGCCCTGATCACGTGACTGAGCATGCACTGATCACGTGGCTATCATGCACTGATCCCGTGACTGCGCATGCAGTGATCACGTGGCTGGTCGTTCACTATTCACGTGTTTATCATACGGTGATCACGTGACTGAGAGCCGCTGATCACATGACTGTGCCGTCAGTGATCACGTGGCTGATCATGCACTGATATCGTGACTGAGCATGCACAGATCATGTGCCGGGAGCCGGGGAGGCATTCCACTCTGGACAAAGGTCATGAGGAAGGAGGCTCTGCATACGCAAAAGTGGGATCGAGCCTCAGGAGTCCACCCGGATATTTTCAAGCATCTCCCCCCCCAAAAAAAACAGAGTCTGCCTATTGTATTGCTTTGTGCTCTCACCTCTGATTTCACTGGGGGCTGTCCCCCACCACCATCTCGCTCTCTCTGTCAAAGAGTTAACTTACAGCTCCAATTCATAAAGTTCCTTGTCATTCTTCCCTTCAACTTCCAGCTGAGTCTCCGTCTGGAGCGAGGAACCCACCACGCTTCCTAATTATGCCTGGGCTGCTAAGACCCACTCGAGAAGGTGTCTAGGGTGAGGCACCTTCCGCTATTCGAGAGGGCGCCTGCGGCCTACGTAAGTGGTGCAAACTTCTTGTCTTGAAGTTGATTGGTCTCTCGCGTAAACCAAGCTACTCAGTCTCTTTTCTCCACCGAATTTTCCTACTGAGCTATCCTCATACTATTATTCTTGACATCTCTGTTTAGCATATAAATAGTCGCCCAGGCCATCTCTCCTTCGAATACCCTGGATGAGCTGGGTCTGGACCACGGCAGGTGGCGCCCGAACAGGGACCTCAGGAGGCAGTACTCAAAGAGATGAGCAGACACCAACCACGCAATCAGCAGGCAATAAGCATGGAGCTCAGCAGTGACGAATCATGCTACTCAACTGGCAATAATCAAGCAGGTGACCAGGCAGGAATCACTCAGTTCAGCTGGCAATTGTAAAACAGATGAGGCGACAGGAATCACGCAGCTGAGATGGCAATTGTCATGCAGATGAGCCGGCAGGAATCAGGCAGCTCAGCAGGCCCTGATCACGTGACTCTGCAGGCACTGATCAAGTGGCTGATCAAGTACAGATCACGTGACTGAGCATGCACTGATCACGTGGCTATCATGCACTGATCACCTGACTGCGCATGCAATGATGACGTGGCTGATCAGGCACTGATCGCATGGCTCATCATGCACTGATCCCGTGTTTATCAGGCAATGATCAGTGACTGACAGGCGCTGATCATGGGACTGTGCACGCACTGATCACATGGCTATCAGGCACTGATCACGTCACTGGGCATGCACTGATGACGTGGCTGATCAGGCACTGATCGCATGGCTCATCATGCACTGATGACGTATTTATCAGGCAATGATCAGTGACTGACAGGCGCTGATCATGGGACTGTGCACGCACTGATCACGTGGCTATCATGCACTGATCACCTGACTGGGCATGCACTGATGACGTGGCTGATCGGGCACTGATCACGTGTTTATCAGGCAGTGATCAGTGACTGACAGGCGTTGATCATGGGACTGTGCACGCACTGATCACGTGGCTGATCAGGAACTGACCACCTGACTGCGCATGCAGTAATCACGTGGCTGGTCGTTCACTGATCACGTGTTTATCATACGGTGATCACGTGACTGAGAGGCGCTGATCACGTGACTGTGCCGTCAGTGATCACGTGGCTGATCCTGCACTGATATCGTGACTGAGCATGCACTGATCATGTGCCGGGAGCCGGGGAGGCATTCCACTCTGGACAAAGGTCATGAGGAAGGAGGCTCGGCATACGCAAATGCGGGATCCAGCCTCAGGAGTCCACCCGGATATTCTCGAGCATCTCCCCCCCAACAAAACCAGAGTCTGCCTACTCTATTGCTTTGTGCTCTCACCTCTGATTTCACTGGGGGCTGTCCCCCACCAGCATCTCGCTCTCTCTCTCAAAGAGTTAACTTACAGCTCCAATTCATAAAGTTCCTTGTCATTCTTCCCTTTAACTTCCAGCTGAGTCTCCGTCTGGAGCGAGGAACCCACCACGCTTCCTAATTATGCCTGGGCTGCTAAGACCCACTTGAGAAGGTGTCTAGGGTGAGGCACCTTCCGCTATTCGAGAGGGCGCCTGCGGCCTACGTAAGTGGTGCAAACTTCTTGTCTTGAAGTTGATTGGTCTCTCGCGTAAACCAAGCTACTCAGTCTCTTTTCTCCACCGAATTTTCCTACTGAGCTGTCCTCATACTATTATTCTTGACATCTCTGATTAGCATATATAGAGTGGCCTAGGCCATCTCTCCTTCGAATACCCTGGATCAGCTGGAGCTGGACCACGGCAAGTGGCGCCCGAACAGGAACCTCAGAAGGCAATATTCAAAGAAATGAGCAGGCACGAACCACGCAATCAGCAGGCAATAAGCATGGAGCTCAGCAGTGACGAATCATGCTGCTCAACTGGCAATAATCAAGCAGGTGACCAGGCAGGAATCACTCAGCTCAGCTGGCAATTGTCAAGCATATGAGCCGACAGGAATCACGCAGCTCAGCTGGCAATTGTCATGCAGATGAGCCGGCAGGAATCACGCAGCTCAGCAGGCCCTGATCACGTGACTCTGCAGGCACTGATCACCTGGCTGATCAAGTACAGATCCGGTGACTGAGCATGCACTGATCACGTGGCTATCATGTACTGATCACGTGACTGCGCATGCACTGATGACGTGGCTGATCAGGCACTGATCACATGGCTCATCATGCACTGATCACGTGTTTATCAGGCAATGATCAGTGACTGACAGGCGCTGAACAGGGGACTGTGCACGCACTGATCACGTGGCTATCATGCAGTGATCACATGACTGCCCATGCACTGATGACCTGGCTTATCAGGCACTGATAACATGGCTCATCATGCACTGATCACGTGTTTATCAGGCAGTGATCAGTGACTGACAGGCGCTGAGCATGGGACTGTGCACGCACTGATCACGTGGCTGATCAGGAACTGACCACCTGACTGCGCATGCAGTGATCACGTGGCTGGTCGTTCACTGATCACGTGTTTATCATTCGGTGATCACGTGACTGAGAGGCGCTGATCCCGTGACTGTGCCATCAGTGATCACGTGGCTGATCCTGCACTGATATCGTGACTGAGCATGCACTGATCATGTGCCGGGAGCCGGGGAGGCATTCCACTCTGGACAAAGGTCATGAGGAAGGAGGCTCGGCATACGCAAATGCGGGATCGAGCCTCAGGAGTCCACCCGGATATTCTCGAGCATCTCCCCCCGCAACAAAACCAGAATCTGCCTTCTGTATTACTTTGCGCTCTCACATCTGATTTCACTGGGGGCTGTCCCCCACCAGCATCTCGCTCTCTCTCTCAAAGTGTTAACTTAGAGCTCCAATTCATAAAGTTCCTTGTCATTCTTCCTTTTAACTTCCAGCTGAGTCTCCATCTGGAGCGGGGAACACAACACGCTTCCTAATTATGCCTGGGCTGCTAAGACCCACTCCAGAAGGTGTCTAGGGTGAGGCACCTTCCGCTATTCAAGAGGGCGCCTGCGGCCTACGTAAGTGGTGCAAACTTCTTGTCTTGAAGTTGATTGGTCTCCCGCGTAAACCAAGCTACTCAGTCTCTTTTCTCCACCGAATTTTCCTACTAAGCTGTCCTCATACTATTATTCTTGACATCTCTGATTAGCATATAAATAGTCGCCTAGGCCATCTCTCTTCGAATACCCTGGATCAGCTGGGGCTGGACCACAGCAGGTGGCGCCCGAACAGGGACCTCAGGAGGCAATACTCAAAGAGGTGAGCAGACACGAACCACGCAATCAGCAGGCAATAAGCATGGAGCTCAGCAGTGACGAATCATGCTGCTTAACTGGCAATAATCAAGCAGGTGACCAGGCAGGAATCACACAGCTCAGCTGGCATTTGTCAAGCAGATGAGCCAACAGGAATCACGCAGCTCAGCTGGCAATTGTCATGCAGATGAGCCGGCAGGAATCACGCAGCTCAGCAGGCCCTGATCACGTGACTGAGCACGCACTGATCACGTGGCTATCATGCACTTATCGCGTGACTGCGCATGCAGTGATCACGTGGCTGGTCGTTCACTATTCACGTGTTTATCCTACGGTGATAACGTGACTGAGAGCCGCTGATCACATGACTGTGCCGTCAGTGATCACGTGGCTGAGCAGGCACTGATATCGTGACTGAGCATGCACAGATCATGTGCCGGGAGACGGGGAGGCATTCCACTCTGGACAAAGGTCATGAGGAAGGAGGCTCTGCATACGCAAATGTGGGATCGAGCCTCAGGAGTCCACCCGGATATTTTCAAGCATCTCCCCCTCAAAAAAACCAGAGTCTGCCTACTGTATTGCTTTGTGCTCTCACCTCTGATTTCACTGGGGGCTGTCCCCCACCACCATCTCGCTCTCTCTGTCAAAGAGTTAACTTACAGCTCCAATTCTTAAAGTTCCTTGTCATTCTTCCCTTCAACTTCCAGCTGAGTCTCCATGTGGAGCGAGGAACCCAACACGCTTCCTAATTATGCCTGGGCTGCTAAGACCCACTCCAGAAGGTGTCTAGGGTGAGGCACCTTCCGCTATTAGAGAGGGCGCCTGCGACCTACGTAAGTGGTGCAAACTTCTTGTCTTGAAGTTGATTGGTCTCCTGCGTAAACCAAGATACTCAGTCTCTTTTCTCCACCGAATTTTTCTACTGAGCTGTCCTCATACTATTATTCTTGACATCTCTGATTAGCATATAAAGAGTCGCCTAGGCCATCTCTCTTCGAATACCCTGGATCAGCTGGGGCTGGACCACAGCAGGTGGCGCCCGAACAGGGACCTCAGGAGGCAATACTCAAAGAGCTGAGCAGACACGAACCACGCAATCAGCAGGCAATAAGCATGGAGCTCAGCAGTGACGAATCATGCTGCTTAACTGGCAATAATCAAGCAGGTGACCAGGCAGGAATCACACAGCTCAGCTGGCATTTGTCAAGCAGATGAGCCGACAGGAATCACGCAGCTCAGCTGGCAATTGTCATGCAGATGAGCCGGCAGGAATCACGCAGCTCAGCAGGCCCTGATCACGTGACTGAGCACGCACTGATCACGTGGCTATCATGCACTGATCCCGTGACTGCGCATGCAGTGATCACGTGGCTGGTCGTTCACTATTCACGTGTTTATCCTACGGTGATAACGTGACTGAGAGCCGCTGATCACATGACTGTGCCGTCAGTGATCACGTGGCTGATCATGCACTGATATCGTGACTGAGCATGCACTGATCATGTGCCGGGAGCCGGGGAGGCATTCCACTCTGGACAAAGGTCATGAGGAAGGAGGCTTTGCATACGCAAATGTGGGATCGAGCCTCAGGAGTCCACCCGGATATTTTCAAGCATCTCCCCCCCAAAAAAACCAGAGTCTGCCTACTGTATTGCTTTGTGCTCTCACCTCTGATTTCACTGGGGACTGTCCCCCACCACCATCTCGCTCTCTCTGTCAAAGAGTTAACTTACAGCTCCAATTCTTAAAGTTCCTTGTCATTCTTCCCTTCAACTTCCAGCTGAGTCTCCATGTGGAGCGAGGAACCCACCACGCTTCCTAATTATGCCTGGGCTGCTAAGACCCACTCGAGAAGGTGTCTAGGGTGAGGCACCTTCGGCTATTCGAGAGGGCGCCTGCGGCCTACGTAAGTGGTGCAAACTTCTTGTCTTGAAGTTTGATTGGTCTCCTGCGTAAACCAAGCTACTCAGTCTCTTTTCTCCACCGAATTTTCCTACTGAGCTATCCTCATACTATTATTCTTGACATCTCTGTTTAGCATATAAATAGTCGCCTAGGCCATCTCTCTTCGAATACCCTGGATCAGCTGGGGCTGGACCACGGCAGGTGGCGCCCGAACAGGGACCTCAGGAGGCAGTACTCAAAGAGATGAGCAGACACGAACCACGCAATCAGCAGGCAATAAGCATGGAGCTCAGCAGTGACGAATCATGCTGCTCAACTGGCAATAATCAAGCAGGTGACCAGGCAGGAATCACTCAGGTCAGCTGGCAATTGTAAAACAGATGAGCCGACAGGAATCACGCAGCTCAGCTGGCAATTGTCATGCAGATGAGCCGGCAGGAATCACGCAGCACAGCAGGCCCTGATCACGTGACTCTGCAGGCACTGATGACGTGGCTGATCAAGTACAGATCACGTGACTGAGCATGCACTGATCACGTGGCTATCATGCACTGATCACGTGACTGCATATGCACTGATGACGTGGCTGATCAGGCACTGATCACATGGCTCATCATGCACTGATCACGTGTTTATCAGGCAATGATCAGTGACTGAGAGGCACTGATCATGGGACTGTGCACGCACTGATCACGTGGCTATCATGCACTGATCACCTGACTGGGCATGCACTGATGACGTGGCTGATCGGGCACTGATCACGTGTTTATCAGGCAGTGATCAGTGACTGACAGGCGTTGATCATGGGACTGTGCACGCACTGATCACGTGGCTGATCAGGAACTGACCACCTGACTGCGCATGCAGTAATCACGTGGCTGGTCGTTCACTGATCACGTGTTTATCATACGGTGATCACGTGACTGAGAGCCGCTGATCACGTGACTGTGCCGTCAGTGATCACGTGGCTGATCCTGCACTGATATCGTGACTGAGCATGCACTGATCATGTGCCGGGAGCCGGGGAGGCATTCCACTCTGGACAAAGGTCATGAGGAAGGAGGCTCGGCATACGCAAATGCGGGATCGAGCCTCAGGAGTCCACCCGGATATTCTCGAGCATCTCCCCCCCAACAAAACCAGAGTCTGCCTACTGTATTGCTTTGTGCTCTCACCTCTGATTTCACTGGGGGCTGTCCCCCACCAGCATCTCGCTCTCTCTCTCAAAGAGTTAACTTACAGCTCCAATTCATAAAGTTCCTTGTCATTCTTCCCTTTAACTTCCAGCTGAGTCTCCGTCTGGAGCCCGGAACCCACCACGCTTCCTAATTATGCCTGGGCTGCTAAGACCCACTTGAGAAGGTGTCTAGGGTGAGGGACCTTCCGCTATTCGAGAGGGCGCCTGTGGCTTACGTAAGTGGTGCAAACTTCTTGTCTTGAAGTTGATTGGTCTCTCGCGTAAACCAAGCTACTCAGTCTCTTTTCTCCACCGAATTTTCCTACTGAGCTGTCCTCATACTATTATACTTGCCATCTTGATTAGCATATAAATAGTGGCCTAGGCCATCTCTCCTTCGAATACCCTGGATCAGCTGGGGCTGGACCACGGCAAGTGGCGCCCGAACAGGAACCTCAGAAGGCAATATTCAAAGAAATGAGCAGGCACGAACCACGCAATCAGCAGGCAATAAGCATGGAGCTCAGCAGTGACGAATCATGCTGCTCAACTGGCAATAATCAAGCAGGTGACCAGGCAGGAATCACTCAGCTCAGCTGGCAATTGTCAAGCATATGAGCCGACAGGAATCACGAAGCTCAGCTGGCAATTGTCATGCAGATGAGCCGGCAGGAATCACGCAGCTCAGCAGGCCCTGATCACGTGACTCTGCAGGCACTGATCACCTGGCTGATCAAGTACAGATCCGGTGACTGAGCATGCACTGATCACGTGGCTATCATGCACTGATCACGTGACTGCGCATGCACTGATGACGTGGCTGATCAGGCACTGATCACATGGCTCATCATGCACTGATCACGTGTTTATCAGGCAATGATCAGTGACTGACAGGCGCTGAACATGGGACTGTGCACGCACTGATCACGTGGCTATCATGCAGTGATCACATGACTGCGCATGCACTGATGACCTGGCTTATCAGGCACTGATCACATGGCTCATCATGCACTGATCACGTGTTTATCAGGCAATGATCAGTGACTGACAGGCGCTGATCATGGGACTGTGCACGCAATGATCACGTGGCTATCATGCACTGATCACATGACTGCGCATGCACTGATGACGTGGCTGATCTGGCACTGATCATGTGTGTATCAGGCAGTGATCAGAGACTGACAGGCGCTGATCATGGGACTGTACACGCACTGATCACGTGACTGCGCATGCACTGATGACGTGGCTGATCGGGCACTGATCACGTGTTTATCAGGCAGTGATCAGTGACTGACAGGCGCTGAGCATGGGACTGTGCACGCACTGATCACGTGGCTATCATGCACTGATCACGTGACTGCGCATGCACTGATGACGTGGCTGATCGGGCACTGATCACGTGTTTATCAGGCAGTGATCAGTGACTGACAGGCGTTGATCATGGGACTGTGCATGCACTGATCACGTGGCTGATCAGGAACTGACCACCTGACTGCGCATGCAGTAATCACGTGGCTGGTCGTTCACTGATCACGTGTTTATCATACGGTGATCACGTGACTGAGAGGCGCTGATCACGTGACTGTGCCGTCAGTGATCACGTGGCTGATCATGCACTGATATCGTGACTGAGCATGCACTGATCATGTGCCGGGAGCCAGGGAGGCATTCCACTCTGGACAAAGGTCATGAGGAAGGAGGCTCGGCATACGCAAATGCGGGATCGAGCCTCAGGAGTCCACCCGGATATTCTCGAGCATCTCCCCCCAAACAAAACCAGAGTCTGCCTACTGTATTGCTTTGTGCTCTCACCTCTGATTTCACTGGGGGCTGTCCCCCACCAGCATCTCGCTCTCTCTCTCAAAGAGTTAACTTACAGCTCCAATTCATAAATTTCCTTGTCATTCTTCCCTTTAACTTCCAGCTGAGTCTCCGTCTGGAGCCCGGAACCCACCACGCTTCCTAATTATGCCTGGGCTGCTAAGACCTACTCGAGAAGGTGTCAAGGGTGAGGCACCTTCCGCTATTCAAGAGGGCGCCTGCGGCCTACGTAAGAGGTGCAAACTTCTTGTCTTGAAGTTGATTGGTCTCCCCCGTAAACCAAGATACTCAGTCTCTTTTCTCCACCGAATTTTCCTACTGAGCTGTCCTCATACTATTATTCTTGACATCTCTGATTAGCATATAAATAGTCGCCTAGGCCATCTCTCTTCGAATACCCTGGATCAGCTGGGGCTGGACCACAGCAGGTGGCGCCCGAACAGGGACCTCAGGAGGCAATACTCAAAGAGCTGAGCAGACACGAACCACGCAATCAGCAGGCAATAAGCATGGAGCTCAGCAGTGACGAATCATGCTGCTCAACTGGCAATAATCAAGCAGGTGACCAGGCAGGAATCACGGAGCTCAGCTGGCAATTGTCAAGCAGATGAGCCGACAGGAATCACACAGCTCAGCTGTCAATTGTAATGCAGATGAGCCGGCAGGAATCATGCAGCTCAGCAGGCCCTGATCACGTGACTGAGCATGCACTGATCACGTGGCTATCATGCACTGATCCCGTGACTGCGCATGCAGTGATCACGTGGCTGGTCGTTCACTATTCACGTGTTTATCATACGGTGATCACGTGACTGAGAGCCGCTGATCACATGACTGTGCCGTCAGTGATCACGTGGCTGATCATGCACTGATATCGTGACTGAGCATGCACAGATCATGTGCCGGGAGCCGGGGAGGCATTCCACTCTGGACAAAGGTCATGAGGAAGGAGGCTCGGCATACGCAAAAGTGGGATCGAGCCTCAGGAGTCCACCCGGATATTTTCAAGCATCTCCCCCCCCAAAAAAAACAGAGTCTGCCTATTGTATTGCTTTGTGCTCTCACCTCTGATTTCACTGGGGGCTGTCCCCCACCACCATCTCGCTCTGTCTGTCAAAGAGTTAACTTACAGCTCCAATTCATAAAGTTCCTTGTCATTCTTCCCTTCAACTTCCAGCTGAGTCTCCGTCTGGAGCGAGGAACCCACCACGCTTCCTAATTATGCCTGGGCTGCTAAGACCCACTCGAGAAGGTGTCTAGGGTGAGGCACCTTCCGCTATTCGAGAGGGCGCCTTCGGCCTACATAAGTGGTGCAAACTTGTTGTCTTGAAGTTTGATTGGTCTCCCGCGAAAACCAAGCTACTCAGTCTCTTTTCTCCACCGAATTTTCCTACTGAGCTATCCTCATACTATTATTCTTGACATCTCTGTTTAGCATATAAATAGTCGCCCAGGCCATCTCTCCTTCGAATACCCTGGATGAGCTGGGTCTGGACCACGGCAGGTGGCGCCCGAACAGGGACCTCAGGAGGCAGTACTCAAAGAGATGAGCAGACACCAACCACGCAATCAGCAGGCAATAAGCATGGAGCTCAGCAGTGACGAATCATGCTACTCAACTGGCAATAATCAAGCAGGTGACCAGGCAGGAATCACTCAGTTCAGCTGGCAATTGTAAAACAGATGAGCCGACAGGAATCACGCAGCTGAGATGGCAATTGTCATGCAGATGAGCCGGCAGGAATCAGGCAGCTCAGCAGGCCCTGATCACGTGACTCTGCAGGCACTGATCAAGTGGCTGATCAAGTACAGATCACGTGACTGAGCATGCACTGATCACGTGGCTATCATGCACTGATCACCTGACTGCGCATGCAATGATGACGTGGCTGATCAGGCACTGATCGCATGGCTCATCATGCACTGATCCCGTGTTTATCAGGCAATGATCAGTGACTGACAGGCGCTGATCATGGGACTGTGCACGCACTGATCACGTGGCTATCAGGCACTGATCACGTCACTGGGCATGCACTGATGACGTGGCTGATCAGGCACTGATCGCATGGCTCATCATGCACTGATGACGTGTTTATCAGGCAATGATCAGTGACTGACAAGCGCTGATCATGGGACTGTGCACGCACTGATCACGTGGCTATCATGCACTGATCACCTGACTGGGCATGCACTGATGACGTGGCTGATCGGGCACTGATCACGTGTTTATCAGGCAGTGATCAGTGACTGACAGGCGTTGATCATGGGACTGTGCACGCACTGATCACGTGGCTGATCAGGAACTGACCACCTGACTGCGCATGCAGTAATCACGTGGCTGGTCGTTCACTGATCACGTGTTTATCATACGGTGATCACGTGACTGAGAGGCGCTGATCACGTGACTGTGCCGTCAGTGATCACGTGGCTGATCCTGCACTGATATCGTGACTGAGCATGCACTGATCATGTGCCGGGAGCCGGGGAGGCATTCCACTCTGGACAAAGGTCATGAGGAAGGAGGCTCGGCATACGCAAATGCGGGATCCAGCCTCAGGAGTCCACCCGGATATTCTCGAGCATCTCCCCCCCAACAAAACCAGAGTCTGCCTACTGTATTGCTTTGTGCTCTCACCTCTGATTTCACTGGGGGCTGTCCCCCACCAGCATCTCGCTCTCTCTCTCAAAGAGTTAACTTACAGCTCCAATTCATAAAGTTCCTTGTCATTCTTCCCTTTAACTTCCAGCTGAGTCTCCGTCTGGAGCCCGGAACCCACCACGCTTCCTAATTATGCCTGGGCTGCTAAGACCCACTTGAGAAGGTGTCTAGGGTGAGGCACCTTCCGCTATTCGAGAGGGCGCCTGCGGCCTACGTAAGTGGTGCAAACTTCTTGTCTTGAAGTTGATTGGTCTCTCGCGTAAACCAAGCTACTCAGTCTCTTTTCTCCACCGAATTTTCCTACTGAGCTGTCCTCATACTATTATTCTTGACATCTCTGATTAGCATATAAATAGTGGCCTAGGCCATCTCTCCTTCGAATACCCTGGATCAGCTGGAGCTGGACCACGGCAAGTGGCGCCCGAACAGGAACCTCAGAAGGCAATATTCAAAGAAATGAGCAGGCACGAACCACGCAATCAGCAGGCAATAAGCATGGAGCTCAGCAGTGACGAATCATGCTGCTCAACTGGCAATAATCAAGCAGGTGACCAGGCAGGAATCACTCAGCTCAGCTGGCAATTGTCAAGCATATGAGCCGACAGGAATCACGCAGCTCAGCTGGCAATTGTCATGCAGATGAGCCGGCAGGAATCACGCAGCTCAGCAGGCCCTGATCACGTGACTCTGCAGGCACTGATCACCTGGCTGATCAAGTACAGATCCGGTGACTGAGCATGCACTGATCACGTGGCTATCATATACTGATCACGTGACTGCGCATGCACTGATGACGTGGCTGATCAGGCACTGATCACATGGCTCATCATGCACTGATCACGTGTTTATCAGGCAATGATCAGTGACTGACAGGCGCTGAACATGGGACTGTGCACGCACTGATCACGTGGCTATCATGCAGTGATCACATGACTGCGCATGCACTGATGACCTGGCTTATTAGGCACTGATAACATGGCTCATCATGCACTGATCACGTGTTTATCAGGCAATGATCAGTGACTGACAGGCGCTGATCATGGGACTGTACACGCACTGATCACGTGACTGCGCATGCACTGATGACGTGGCTGATCGGGCACTGATCACGTGTTTATCAGGCAGTGATCAGTGACTGACAGGGGCTGAGCATGGGACTGTGCACGCACTGATCACGTGGCTATCATGCACTGATCACCTGACTGCGCATGCACTGATGACGTGGCTGATCGGGCACTGATCACGTGTTTATCAGGCAGTGATCAGTGACTGACAGGCGCTGAGCATGGGACTGTGCACGCACTGATCACGTGGCTGATCAGGAACTGACCACCTGACTGCGCATGCAGTGATCACGTGGCTGGTCGTTCACTGATCACGTGTTTATCATACGGTGATCACGTGACTGAGAGGCGCTGATCACGTGACTGTGCCGTCAGTGATCACGTGGCTGATCATGCACTGATATCGTGACTGAGCATGCACTGATCATGTGCCGGGAGCCGGGGAGGCATTCCACTCTGGACAAAGGTCATGAGGAAGGAGGCTCGGCATACGCAAAAGTGGGATCGAGCCTCAGGAGTCCACCCGGATATTCACGAGCATCTCCCCCCCAACAAAACCAGAGTCTGCCTACTGTATTGCTTTGTGCTCTCACCTCTGATTTCACTGGGGGCTGTCCCCCACCAGCATCTCGCTCTCTCTCTCAAAGAGTTAACTTACAGCTCCAATTCATAAAGTTCCTTGTCATTATTCCCTTTAACTTCCAGCTGAGTCTCCATCTGGAGCCCGGAACCCAACACGCTTCCTAATTATGCCTGGGCTGCTAAGACTCACTCGAGAAGGTGTCTAGGGTGAGGCACCTTCCGCTATTCAAGAGGGCGCCTGCGGCCTACGTAAGTGGTGCAAACTTCTTGTCTTGAAGTTGATTGGTCTCCCGCGTAAACCAAGCTACTCAGTGTCTTTTCTCCACCGAATTTTCCTACTGAGCTGTCCTCATACTATTATTCTTGACATCTCTGATTAGCATATAAATAGTCGCCTAGGCCATCTCTCCTTCGAATACCCTGGATCAGCTGGGGCTGGACCACAGCAGGTGGCGCCCGAACAGGGACCTCAGGAGGCAATACTCAAAGAGCTGAGCAGACACGAACCACGCAATCAGCAGGCAATAAGCATGGAGCTCAGCAGTGACGAATCATGCTGCTCAACTGGCAATAATCAAGCAGGTGACCAGGCAGGAATCACGGAGCTCAGCTGGCAATTGTCAAGCAGATGAGCCGACAGGAATCACACAGCTCAGCTGTCAATTGTAATGCAGATGAGCCGGCAGGAATCACGCAGCTCAACAGGCCCTGATCACCTGACTGAGCATGCACTGATCACGTGGCTATCATGCACTGATCCCGTGACTGCGCATGCAGTGATCACGTGGCTGGTCGTTCACTATTCACGTGTTTATCCTACGGTGATAACGTGACTGAGAGCCGCTGATCACATGACTGTGCCGTCAGTGATCACGTGGCTGATCATGCACTGATATCGTGACTGAGCATGCACAGATCATGTGCCGGGAGCCGGGGAGGCATTCCACTCTGGACAAAGGTCATGAGGAAGGAGGCTCGGCATACGCAAATGTGGGATCGAGCCTCAGGAGTCCACCCGGATATTTTCAAGCATCTCCCCCCCAAAAAAACCAGAGTCTGCCTACTGTATTGCTTTGTGCTCTCACCTCTGATTTCACTGGGGGCTGTCCCCCCCCACCATCTCGCTCTCTCTGTCAAAGAGTTAACTTACAGCTCCAATTCTTAAAGTTCCTTGTCATTCTTCCCTTCAACTTCCAGCTGAGTCTCCGTCTGGAGCCCGGAACCCACCACGCTTCCTAATTATGCCTGGGCTGCTGAGACCCACTCGAGAAGGTGTCTAGGGTGAGGCACCTTCCGCTATTCGAGAGAGCGCCTTCGGCCTACGTAAGTGGTGCAAACTTCTTGTCTTCAAGTTGATTGGTCTCTCGCGTAAACCAAGCTACTCAGTCTCTTTTCTCCACCGAATTTTCCTACTGAGCTGTCCTCATACTATTATACTTGACATCTCTGATTAGCACATAAATAGTGGCCTAGGCCATCTCTCCTTCGAATACCCTGGATCAGCTGGGGCTGGACCACGGCAAGTGGCGCCCGAATAGGAACCTCAGAAGGCAATATTCAAAGAAATGAGCAGGCACGAACCACGCAATCAGCAGGCAATAAGCATGGAGCTCAGCAGTGACGAATCATGCTGCTCAACTGGCAATAATCAAGCAGGTGACCAGGCAGGAATCACTCAGCTCAGCTGGCAATTGTCAAGCATATGAGCCGACAGGAATCACGAAGCTCAGCTGGCAATTGTCATGCAGATGAGCCGGCAGGAATCACGCAGCTCAGCAGGCCCTGATCACGTGACTCTGCAGGCACTGATCACCTGGCTGATCAAGTACAGATCCGGTGACTGAGCATGCACTGATCACGTGGCTACCATGCACTGATCACGTGACTGTGCATGCACTGATGACGGGGCTGATCAGGCACTGATCACATGGCTCATCATGCACTGATCACGTGTTTATCAGGCAATGATCAGTGACTGACAGGCGCTGAACATGGGACTGTGCATGCACTGATCACGTGGCTATCATGCAGTGATCACAGGACTGAGCATGCACTGATGACCTGGCTTATCAGGCACTGATAACATGGCTCATCATGCACTGATCACGTGTTTATCAGGCAATGATCAGTGACTGACAGGCGCTGATCATGGGACTGTGCACGCACTGATCACGTGGCTATCATGCACTGATCACATGACTGCGCATGCACTGATGACGTGGCTGATCTGGCACTGATCATGTGTTTATCAGGCAGTGATCAGAGACTGACAGGCGCTGATCATGGTACTGTACACGCACTGATCACGTGACTGCGCATGCACTGATGACGTGGCTGATCGGGCACTGATCACGTGTTTATCAGGCACTGATCAGTGACTGACAGGCGCTGAGCATGGGACTGTGCACGCACTGATCACGTGGCTCTCATGCACTGATCCCGTGACTGCGCATGCACTGATGACGTGGCTGATCGGGCACTGATCACCTGTTTGTCAGGCAGTGATCAGTGACTGACAGGCGCTGAGCATGGGACTGTGCACGCACTGATCACGTGGCTGATCAGGAACTGACCACCTGACTGCGCATGCAGTGATCACGTGGCTGGTCGTTCACTGATCACGTGTTTATCATTCGGTGATCACGTGACTGAGAGGCGCTGATCCCGTGACTGTGCCATCAGTGATCACGTGGCTGATCCTGCACTGATATCGTGACTGAGCATGCACTGATCATGTGCCGGGAGCCGGGGAGGCATTCCACTCTGGACAAAGGTCATGAGGAAGGAGGCTGGGCATACGCAAATGCGGGATCGAGCCTCAGGAGTCCACCCGGATATTCTCGAGCATCTCCCCCCGCAACAAAACCAGAATCTGCCTTCTGTATTACTTTGCGCTCTCACATCTGATTTCACTGGGGGCTGTCCCCCACCAGCATCTCGCTCTCTCTCTCAAAGTGTTAACTTAGAGCTCCAATTCATAAAGTTCCTTGTCATTCTCCCTTCAACTTCCAGCTGAGTCTCCATGTGGAGCGAGGAACCCAACACGCTTCCTAATTATGCCTGGGCTGCTAAGACCTACTCGAGAAGGTGTCAAGGGTGAGGCACCTTCCGCTATTCAAGAGGGCGCCTGCGGCCTACGTAAGAGGTGCAAACTTCTTGTCTTGAAGTTGATTGGTCTCCCCCGTAAACCAAGATACTCAGTCTCTTTTCTCCACCGAATTTTCCTACTGAGCTGTCCTCATACTATTATTCTTGACATCTCTGATTAGCATATAAATAGTCGCCTAGGCCATCTCTCTTCGAATACCCTGGATCAGCTGGGGCTGGACCACAGCAGGTGGCGCCCGAACAGGGACCTCAGGAGGCAATACTCAAAGAGCTGAGCAGACACGAACCACGCAATCAGCAGGCAATAAGCATGGAGCTCCGCAGTGACGAATCATGCTGCTTAACTGGCAATAATCAAGCAGGTGACCAGGCAGGAATCACACAGCTCAGCTGGCATTTGTCAAGCAGATGAGCCGACAGGAATCACGCAGCTCAGCTGGGAATTGTCATGCAGATGAGCCGGCAGGAATCACGCAGCTCAGCAGGCCCTGATCACGTGACTGAGCACGCACTGATCACGTGGCTATCATGCACTGATCCCGTGACTGCGCATGCAGTGATCACGTGGCTGGTCGTTCACTATTCACGTGTTTATCCTACGGTGATAACGTGACTGAGAGCCGCTGATCACATGACTGTGCCGTCAGTGATCACGTGGCTGATCATGCACTGATATCGTGACTGAGCATGCACTGATCATGTGCCGGGAGCCGGGGAGGCATTCCACTCTGGACAAAGGTCATGAGGAAGGAGGCTTTGCATACGCAAATGTGGGATCGAGCCTCAGGAGTCCACCCGGATATTTTCAAGCATCTCCCCCCCAAAAAAACCAGAGTCTGCCTACTGTATTGCTTTGTGCTCTCACCTCTGATTTCACTGGGGACTGTCCCCCACCAGCATCTCGCTCTCTCTGTCAAAGAGTTAACTTACAGCTCCAATTCTTAAAGTTCCTTGTCATTCTTCCCTTCAACTTCCAGCTGAGTCTCCATGTGGAGCGAGGAACCCTCCACGCTTCCTAATTATGCCTGGGCTGCTAAGACCCACTCGAGAAGGTGTCTAGGGTGAGGCACCTTCGGCTATTCGAGAGGGCGCCTGCGGCCTACGTAAGTGGTGCAAACTTCTTGTCTTGAAGTTTGATTGGTCTCCTGCGTAAACCAAGCTACTCAGTCTCTTTTCTCCACCGAATTTTCCTACTGAGCTATCCTCATACTATTATTCTTGACATCTCTGTTTAGCATATAAATAGTCGCCTAGGCCATCTCTCTTCGAATACCCTGGATCAGCTGGGGCTGGACCACGGCAGGTGGCGCCCGAACAGGGACCTCAGGAGGCAGTACTCAAAGAGATGAGCAGACACGAACCACGCAATCAGCAGGAAATAAGCATGGAGCTCAGCAGTGACGAATCATGCTGCTCAACTGGCAATAATCAAGCAGGTGACCAGGCAGGAATCACTCAGGTCAGCTGGCAATTGTAAAACAGATGAGCCGACAGGAATCACGCAGCTCAGCTGGCAATTGTCATGCAGATGAGCCGGCAGGAATCACGCAGCACAGCAGGCCCTGATCACGTGACTGTGCAGGCACTGATGACGTGGCTGATCAAGTACAGATCACGTGACTGAGCATGCACTGATCACGTGGCTATCATGCACTGATCACGTGACTGCATATGCACTGATGACGTGGCTGATCAGGCACTGATCACATGGCTCATCATGCACTGATCACGTGTTTATCAGGCAATGATCAGTGACTGAGAGGCACTGATCATGGGACTGTGCACGCACTGATCACGTGGCTATCATGCACTGATCACCTGACTGGGCATGCACTGATGACGTGGCTGATCGGGCACTGATCACGTGTTTATCAGGCAGTGATCAGTGACTGACAGGCGTTGATCATGGGACTGTGCACGCACTGATCACGTGGCTGATCAGGAACTGACCACCTGACTGCGCATGCAGTAATCACGTGGCTGGTCGTTCACTGATCACGTGTTTATCATACGGTGATCACGTGACTGAGAGCCGCTGATCACGTGACTGTGCCGTCAGTGATCACGTGGCTGATCCTGCACTGATATCGTGACTGAGCATGCACTGATCATGTGCCGGGAGCCGGGGAGGCATTCCACTCTGGACAAAGGTCATGAGGAAGGAGGCTCGGCATACGCAAATGCGGGATCGAGCCTCAGGAGTCCACCCGGATATTCTCGAGCATCTCCCCCCCAACAAAACCAGAGTCTGCCTACTGTATTGCTTTGTGCTCTCACCTCTGATTTCACTGGGGGCTGTCCCCCACCAGCATCTCGCTCTCTCTCTCAAAGAGTTAACTTACAGCTCCAATTCATAAAGTTCCTTGTCATTCTTCCCTTTAACTTCCAGCTGAGTCTCCGTCTGGAGCCCGGAACCCACCACGCTTCCTAATTATGCCTGGGCTGCTAAGACCCACTTGAGAAGGTGTCTAGGGTGAGGGACCTTCCGCTATTCGAGAGGGCGCCTGTGGCTTACGTAAGTGGTGCAAACTTCTTGTCTTGAAGTTGATTGGTCTCTCGCGTAAACCAAGCTACTCAGTCTCTTTTCTCCACCGAATTTTCCTACTGAGCTGTCCTCATACTATTATACTTGACATCTTGATTAGCATATAAATAGTGGCCTAGGCCATCTCTCCTTCGAATACCCTGGATCAGCTGGGGCTGGACCACGGCAAGTGGCGCCCGAACAGGAACCTCAGAAGGCAATATTCAAAGAAATGAGCAGGCACGAACCACGCAATCAGCAGGCAATAAGCATGGAGCTCAGCAGTGACGAATCATGCTGCTCAACTGGCAATAATCAAGCAGGTGACCAGGCAGGAATCACTCAGCTCAGCTGGCAATTGTAAAACAGATGAGCCGACAGGAATCACGAAGCTCATCTGGCAATTGTCATGCAGATGAGCCGGCAGGAATCACGCAGCTCAGCAGGCCCTGATCACGTGACTCTGCAGGCACTGATCACCTGGCTGATCAAGTACAGATCCGGTGACTGAGCATGCACTGATCACGTGGCTATCATGCACTGATCACGTGACTGCGCATGCACTGATGACGGGGCTGATCAGGCACTGATCACATGGCTCATCATGCACTGATCACGTGTTTATCAGGCAATGATCAGTGACTGACAGGCGCTGAACATGGGACTGTGCACGCACTGATCACGTGGCTATCATGCAGTGATCACATGACTGCGCATGCACTGATGACCTGGCTTATCAGGCACTGATAACATGGCTCATCATGCACTGATCACGTGTTTATCAGGCAATGATCAGTGACTGACAGGCGCTGATCATGGGACTGTGCACGCACTGATCACGTGGCTATCATGCACTGATCACATGACTGCGCATGCACTGATGACGTGGCTGATCTGGCACTGATCATGTGTTTATCAGGCAGTGATCAGAGACTGACAGGCGCTGATCATGGGACTGTACACGCACTGATCACGTGACTGCGCATGCACTGATGACGTGGCTGATCGGGCACTGATCAGGTGTTTATCAGGCAGTGATCAGTGACTGACAGGCGCTGATCATGGGACTGTGCACCCACTGATCACGTGGCTATCATGCACTGATCACGTGACTGCCCATGCACCTATGACGTGGCTGATCAGGCACTGATCACATGGCTCATCATGCACTGATCACGTGTTTCTCAGGCAGTGGTCAGTGACTGACAGGCGCTGATCATGGGACTGTGCACGCACTGATCACGTGGCTGATCAGGAACTGACGACATGACTGCGCATGCAGTGAACACGTGGCTGGTCGTTCACTGATCAAGTGTTTATCATACGGTGATCACGTGCCTGAGAGGCGCTGATCACGTGACTGTGCCGTCAGTGATCACGTGGCTAATCATGCACTGATATCGTGACTGAGCATGCCCTGATCATGTGCCGGGAGCCGGTGAGGCATTCCACTCTGGACAAAGGTCATGAGGAAGGAGGCTCGGCATACGCAAAAGTGGGATCGAGCCTCAGGAGTCCACCCGGATATTCTCGAACATCTCCCTCCCAAAAAAACCAGAGTCTGCCTACTTTCTTGCTTTGTGCTCTCACCTCTGATTTCACTGGGGGCTGTCCCCCACCTCCATCTCGCTCTCTCTGTCAAAGTGTTAACTTACAGATCCAATTCATAAAGTTCCTTGTCATTCTTCCCTTGAACTTCCAGCTGAGTCTCCATCTGGAGCGCGGAACCCACCACGCTTACTAATTTTGCCTGGGCTGCTAAGACCCACTTGAGAAGGTGTCTAGGGTGAGGCAACTTACGCTATTCGAGAGGGCGCCTGCGGCCTACGTAAGTGGTGCAAACTTCTTGTCTTGAAGTTTGATTGGTCTCCCGTGTAAACCAAGCTACTCAGACTCTTTTCTCCACCGAATTTTCCTACTGAGCTATCTTCATACTATTATTCTTGCCATCTCTGATTAGCATATAAATTGTCGCCTAGGCCATCTCTCCTTCGAATACCCTGGATCAGCTGGGTTTGGTCCCCGGCAGGTGGGACCTGAACAGGGACCTCAGGAGGCAATACTCAAACAGCTGAGCAGACACGAACCTCACAATCAGCAGACAATAAGCATGGAGCTCAGCAGTGACGAATCATGCTGCTCAACTGGCAATAATCAAGCAGGTGACCATGCAGGAATCACGCAGCTCAGCTGGCAATTGTCAAGCAGATGAGCCGACAGGAATCACGCAGCTAGCTCGCAATTGTCATGCAGAGGAGCCGGCAGGAATCACGCAGCTCAGCAGGCCCTGATCACGTGACTCTGCAGGCACTGATCAGGTAGCTGATCAAGTCCAGATCACGTGACTGAGCATGCACTGATCACGTGGATATCATGCACTGATCACGTGGCTATCATGCACTGATCACTTGACTGCGCATGCACTGATGACATGGCTCATCATGCACTAATCACGTGTTTCTCGGGCAGTGATCAGTGACTGACAGGCGCTGATCATGGGACTGTGCACACACTGATCACGTGGCTATCATGCACGGATCAAGTGACTGCGCATGCACTGATGACGTGTCTGATCCGGCACTGATCACGTGTTTATCAGGCAGTGATCAGTGACTGACAGGCGCTGCTCATGGGACTGTGCACGCACTGATCACGTAGCTGATCAGGAACTGACGACATGACTGCGCATGCAGTGATCACGCGGCTGGTCGTTCACTGATCACGTGTTTATCATACGGTGATCACGTGACTGAGAGGCACTGATCACGTGACTGTGCCGTCAGTGATCACGTGGCTGAGCAGGCACTGATATCGTGACTGAGCATGCACTGATCATGTGCCGGGAGCCGGGGAGGCATTCCACTCTGGACAAATGTCATGAGGAAGGAGGCTCGGCATACGCAAATGCGGGTCGAGCCTCAGGAGTCCACCCAGATATTCTCGAGCATCTATCCCCCAAAAAAACCAGAGTCTGCCTACTTTCTTGCTTTTTGCTCTCACCTCTGATTTCACTGGGTGCTGTCCCCCATTCCATCTCGCTCTCTCTCTCAAAGAGTTAACTTACAGCTCCAATTCATAAAGTTCCTTGTCATTCTTCCCTTGAACTTCCAGCTGAGTCTCCATCTGGAGCGCGGAACCCACCACGCTTACTAATTATGCCTGGGCTGCTAAGACCCACTCGAGAAGGTGTCTAGGGTGAGGCAACTTACGCTATTCGAGAGGGCGCCTGCGGCCTAAGTAAGTGGTGCAAATTTCTTGTCTTGAAGTTTGATTGGTCTCCCGTGTAAACCAAGCTACTCAGACTCTTTTCTCCACCGAATTTTCCTACTGAGCTATCTTCATACTATTATTCTTGCCATTTCTGATGAGCATATAAATAGTCGCCTAGGCCATCTCTCCTTCGAATTCCCTGGATCAGGTGGGGCTGGTCCCCGGCAGGTGGCGCCCGAACAGGGACCTCAGGAGGCAATACTCAAAGAGCTGAGCAGACACGAACCACGCAATCAGCAGGCAATAAGCAGGGAGCTCAGCAGTGACGAATCATGCTGCTCAACTGGCAATAATCAAGCAGGTGACCAGGCAGGAATCACGCAGCTCAGCTGGCAATTGTCAAGCAGATGAGCCGACAGGAATCACGCAGCTAGCTCGCAATTGTCATGCAGAGGAGCCGGCAGGAATCACGCAGTTCAGCAGGCCCTGATCACGTGACTCTGCAGGCACTGATCAGGTAGCTGATCAAGTCCAGATCACGTGACTGAGCATGCACTGATCACGTGGCTATCATGAACTGATCACGTGGCTATCGTGCACTGATCACTTGACTGCGCATGCACTGATGACTTGGCTGATCAGGCACTGATCACATGGCTCATCATGCACTAATCACGTTTTTCTCAGGCAGTGATCAGTGACTGACAGGCGCTGATCATGGGACTGTGCACACACTGATCACGTGGCTATCATGCACGGATCAAGTGACTGCGCATGCACTGATGACGTGTCTGATCCGGCACTGATCACGTGTTTATCAGGCAGTGATCAGTGACTGACAGGCGCTGCTCATGTGACTGTGCACGCACTGATCACGTAGCTGATCAGGAACTGACGACATGACTACGCATGCAGTGATCACGTGGCTGGTCGTTCACTGATCACGTGTTTATCATACGGTGATCACGTGACTGAGAGGCGCTGATCTCGTGACTGTGCCGTCAGTGATCACGTGGCTGATCACCCACTGATATCGTGACTGAGCATGCACTGATCATGTGCCGGGAGCCGGTGAGGCATTCCACTCTGGACAAATGTCATGAGGAAGGATGCTCGGCATACGAAAATGCGGGATCGAGCCTCAGGAGTCCACCCGGATATTCTCGAGCATCTCCCTCCCAAAAAAACCAGAGTTTGCCTACTTTCTTGCTTTGTGCTCTCACCTCTGATTTCACTGGGTGCTGTCCCCCACCTCCATCTCGCTCTCTCTGTCAAAGAGTTAACTTACAGCTCCAATTCATAAAGTTCCTTGTCATTCTTCCCTTTAACTTCCAGGTGAGTCTCCATCTGGAGCGCAGAACCCACCACGCTTACTAATTATGCCTGGGCTGCTAAGACCCACTTGAGAAGGTGTCTAGCGTGAGGCACCTTCCGCTATTCGAGAGGGCGCTTGCGGCCTATGTAAGTGGTGCCAACTTTTTGTCTTGAAATTTGATTGGTCTCCCGCGTAAACCAAGCTACTCTGTCTCTTTCCTCCACCGAATTTTCCTACTGAGCTATCCGCATACTATTATTCTTGCCATCTCTGATGAGCATATAAATACTCGCCTAGGCCATCTCTCCTTCGAATACCCTGGATCAGCTGGGGCTGGTCCCCGGCAGGTGGCGCCCGAACAGGGACCTCAGGAGGCAATACTCAAAGAGCTGAGCAGACACGAACCACGCATTCAGCAGGCAATAAGCATGGAGCTCAGCAGTGACGAATCATGCTGCTCAACTGGCAATAATCAAGCAGGTGACCAGGCAGGAATCACGCAGCTCAGCTGGCAATTGTCAAGCAGATGAGCCGACAGGAATCATGCAGCTCAGCTGGCAATTGTCATGCAGATGAGCCGGCAGGAATCACGCAGCTCAGCAGGCCCTGATCACGTGACTCTGAAGGCACTGATCGCGTGGTTGATCATGTACAGATCAGGTGACTGAGCATGCACTGATCACGTGGCTATCATGCACTGATCACGTGAATGTGCATGCACTGATGACGTGGCTGATCAGGCAGTGATCACATGGCTCATCATGCACTGATCACGTGTTTCTCAGGTAGTGATCAGTGACTGACAGGCGCTGATCATGGGACTGTGCAGGCACTGATCACATGGCTATCATGCACTGATCACGTGACTGCCCATGCACTGATGACGTGGCTGATCGGGCGCTGATCACGAGTTTATCAGGCAGTGATCAGTGACTGACAGGCGCTGCTCATGGGACTGTGCACGCACTGATCACGTGGCTGATCAGGAAATGACCACCTGACTGCGCATGCAGTGATCACGTGGCTGGTCATTCACTGATCACGTGTTTATCATATGGTGATCACGTGACTGAGAGGCGCTGATCACGTGACTGTGCCGTCAGTGATCACGTGGCTGATCACCCACTGATATCGTGACTGAGCATGCACTGATCATGTGCCGGGATCCGGTGAGGCATTCCACTCTGGACAAATGTCATGAGGAAGGAGGCTCGGCATACGCAAATGCGAGTCGAGCCTCTGGAGTCCACGCGGATATTCTCGAGCATCTATCCCCCCAAAAAACCAGAGTCTGCCTACTTTCTTGCTTTGTGCTCTCACCTCTGATTTCACTGGGTGCTGTCCCCCACTCCATCTCGCTCTCTCTGTCAAAGAGTTAACTTACAGCTCCAATTCATAAAGTTCCTTGTCATTCTTCCCTTGAACTTCCAGCTGAGTCTCCATCTGGAGCGCGGAACCCACCACGCTTACTAATTATGCCTGGGCTGCTAAGACCCACTCGAGAAGGTGTCTAGGGTGAGGCAACTTACGCTATTCGAGAGGGCGCCTGCGGCCTACGTAAGTGGTGCAAACTTCTTGTCTTGAAGTTTGATTGGTCTCCCGTGTAAACCATGCTACTCAGACTCTTTTCTCCACCGAATTTTCCTACTGAGCTATCTTCATACTATTATTCTTGCCATCTCTGATTAGCATATAAATTGTCACCTAGGCCATCTCTCCTTCGAATACCCTGGATCAGCTGGGATTGGTCCCCGGCAGGTGGGACCCGAACAGGGACCTCAGGAGGCAATACTCAAACAGCTGAGCAGACACGAACCTCACAATCAGCAGGCAATAAGCATGGAACTCAGCAGTGACGAATCATGCTGCTCAGCTGGCAATAATCAAGCAGGTGATATGGCAGGAATCACACAGCTCAGTTGGCATTTGTCATGCAGATGAGCCGGCAGGAATCACGCAGCTCAGCAGGCCCTGATCACGTGACCATGCAGGCACTGATCACGTGGCTGATCAAGTCCAGATAACGTGACTGAGCATGCACTGATCACGTGGCTATCATGCACTGATCACCTGACTGCCCATGCACTGATGACGTGGCTGATCAGGCACTGATCACATGGCTCATCATGCACTGATCACGTGTTTCTCAGGTAGTGATTAGTGACTGACAGGCGCTGACATTGGGACTGTGCACCCACTGATCACGTGGTTATCATGCACTGATCACATGGCTCATCATACACTGATCACGTGTTTCTCAGGCAGTGATCAGTGACTGACAGGCGCTGCTCATGGGACTGTGCACGCACTGATCACGTGGCTGATCAGGAACTGACCACCTGACTGCACATGCAGTGATCACGTGGCTGGTCGTTTACTGATCACGTGTTTATCATACGGTGATCACGTGACTGAGAGGCGCTGATCACGTGACTGTGCCGTCAGTGATCACGTGGCTGATTATGCACTGATATCGTGACTGAGCATGCACTGATCATGTGCCGGGAGCCGGTGAGGCATTCCACTCTGGACAAATGTCATGACGAAGGATGCTCGGCATACGAAAATGCGGGATCGAGCCTCAGGAGTCCACCTGGATATTCTCGAGCATCTCCCTCCCAAAAAAACCAGAGTCTGCCTACTTTCTTGCTTTGTGCCCTCACCTCTGATTTCACTGGGTGCTGTCCCCCACCTCCATCTCGCTCTCTCTGTCAAAGTGTTAACTTACAGCTCCAATTCATAAAGTTCCTTGTCGTTCTTCCCTTGAACTTCCAGCTGAGTCTCCATCCGGAGCGCGGAACCCACCATGCTTACTAATTATGCCTGGGCTGCTAAGACCCACTCGAGAAGGTGTCTAGGGTGAGGCACCTTCCGCTATTCGAGAGGGCGCATGCGGCCTACGTAAGTGGTGCAAACTTCTTGTCTTGACGTTTGATTGGTGTCCCGCGTAAACCAAGCTACTCAGTCTCTTTTCTCCACCGAATTTTCCTACTGAGCTATCCTCATACTATTCTTCTTGACATTTCTGATGAGCATATAAATAGTCGCCTAGGCCATCTCTCCTTCGAATACCCTGGATCAGCTGGGGCTGGTCCCCGGCAGGTGGCGCCCGAACAGGGACCTCAGGAGGCAATACTCAAAGAGCTGAGCAGACACGAACCACGCATTCAGCAGGCAATAAGCATGGAGCTCAGCAGTGACGAATCAAGCTGCTCAACTGGCAATAATCAAGCAGGTGACCAGGCAGGAATCACGCAGCTCAGCTGGCAATTGTCAAGCAGATGAGCCGACAGGAATCACGCAGCTAGCTCGCAATTGTCATGCAGAGGAGCCGGCAGGAATCACGCAGCTCAGCAGGCCCTGATCACGTGACTCTGCAGGCACTGATCAGGTAGCTGATCAAGTCCAGATCACGTGACTGAGCATGCACTAATCACGTGGCTATCATGCACTGATCACGTGGCTATCATGCACTTATCACGTGACTGCGCAGGCACTGATGACGTGGCTGATCAGGCACTGATCACATGGCTCATCATGCACTGATCACGTGTTTCTCAGGTAGTGATCAGTGACTGACAGGCGCTGATCATGGGACTGAGCACGCACTGATCACGTGGCTATCATGCACTGATCACATGACTGCGCATGCACTGATGACGTGTCTGATCGGGCACTGATCACGTGTTTACCAGGCAGTGATCAGTGACGGACAGGCCCTGATCATGGGACTGTGCACGCCCTGATCACGTGGCTGATCAGGAACTGACCACCTGACTGTGCATGCAGTGATCACGTGGCTGGTCGTTCACTGATCACGTGTTTATCATACCGTGATCACGTGACTGAGAGGCGCTGATCACGTGACTGTGCCATCAGTGATCACGTGGCTGATCATGCCCTGATGTCGTGACTGAGCATGCCCTGATCATGTGCCAGGAGCCGGTGAGGCATTCCACTCTGGACAAAGGTCATGAGGAAGGAGACTCGGCATAGGCAAATGCGGGATCGAGCCTCAGGAGTCCACCCGGATATTCTCGAGCATCTCCCCCCAAAAAAAACCAGAGTCTGCCTAATTTCTTGCTTTGTGCTCTCACCTCTGATTTCACTGGGTGCTGTCCCCCACCTCCATTTCGCTCTCTCTGTCAAAGAGTTAACTTACAGCTCCAATTCATAAAGTTCCTTGTCATTCTTCCCTTGAACTTCCAGCTGAATGTCCATCTGGAGTGCGGAACCCACCATGCTTACTAATTATGCATGGGCTGCTAAGACCCACTCGAGAAGGTGTCTAGGGTGAGGCACCTTCCGCTATTCGACAGGGCGCCTGCGGCCTATGGAAGTGGTGCAAACTTCTTGTCTTGAAGTTTGATTGGTCTCCCGCGTAAACCAAGCTACTCAGTCTCTTTTCTCCACCGTATTTTCCTACTGAAATGTACTCATACTATTATTCTTGACATCTCTGATGAGCATATAAATAGTCGCCTATGCCATCTCTCCTTTGAAAACCCTGCATCAGCTGGGGCTGGTCCCGGGCAGGTGGCGCCCGAACAGGGACCTCAGGAGGCAATACTCAAAGAGCTGAGCAGACACGAACCATGCAATCAGCAGGCAATAAGCATGGAGCTCAGCTGTGACGAATCATGCTGCTCAAATGGCAATAATCAAGCAGGTGACCAGGCAGGAATCACGCAGCTCAGCTGGCAATTGTCATGCAGATGAGCCGGCAGGAATCACGCAGCTCAGCAGGCCCTGATCACGTGACTGAGCATGCACTGATCACGTGGCTACCATGCACTGATCACGTGAATGCACCTGCACTGATGACGTGGCTGATCAGGCACTGATCACGTGTTTATCAGGCAGTGGTCAGTGACTGACAGGCGCTGATCATGGGACTGTGCACGAACTGATCACGTGGCTGATCAGGAAATGACCACCTGACTGCGCATGCAGTGATCACGTGGCTGGTCGTTCACTGATCACGTGTTTACCAGGCAGTGATTAGTGACTGACAGGCGCTGACATTGGGACTGTGCACCCACTGATCACGTGGCTATCAGGCACTGATCACATGGCTCATCATGGACTGATCACTTGTTTCTCAGGCAGTGATCAGTGACTGACAGGCGCTGCTCATGGGACTGTGCACGCACTGATCACGTGGCTGATCAGGAACTGACCACCTGACTGCGCATGCAGTGATCACGTGGCTGGTCGTTCACTGATCACGTGTTTATCATACGGTGATCACGTGACTGAGAGGCGCTGATCACGTGACTGTGCCGTCAGTGATCACGTGGCTGATCATGCACTGATATCGTGACTGAGCATGCCCTGATCATGTGCCGGGAGCCGGTGAGGCATTCCACTCTGGACAAAGGTCATGAGGAAGGAGGCTCGGCATACGCAAATGTTGGATCGAGCCTCAGGAGTCCACCCAGATATTCTCGAACATCTCCCTCCCAAAAAAACCAGAGTCTGCCTACTTTCTTGCTTTGTGCTCTCACCTCTGATTTCACTGGGTGCTGTCCCCCACCTCCATCTCGCTCTCTCTGTCAAAGTGTTAACTTACAGCTCCAATTCATAAAGTTCCTTGTCGTTCTTCCCTTGAACTTCCAGCTGAGTCTCCATCCGGAGCGCGGAACCCACCATGCTTACTAATTATGCCTGGGCTGCTAAGACCCACTCGAGAAGGTGTCTAGGGTGAGGCACCTTCCGCTATTCGAGAGGGCGCATGCGGCCTACGTAAGTGGTGCAAACTTCTTGTCTTGACGTTTGATTGGTGTCCCGCGTAATCCAAGCTACTCAGTCTCTTTTCTCCACCGAATTTTCCTACTGAGCTATCTTCATACTATTATTCTTGCCATTTTTGATGAGCATATAAATACTCGCCTAGGCCATCTCTCCTTCGAATACCCTGGATCAGCTGGGGCTGGTCCCCGGCAGGTGGCGCCCGAACAGGGACCTCAGGAGGCAATACTCAAAGAGCTGAGCAGACACGAACCACGCATTCAGCAGGCAATAAGCATGGAGCTCAGCAGTGACGAATCAAGCTGCTCAACTGGCAATAATCAAGCAGGTGACCAGGCAGGAATCACGCAGCTAGCTCGCAATTGTCATGCAGAGGAGCCGGCAGGAATCACGCAGCTCAGCAGGCCCTGATCACGTGACTCTGCAGGCACTGATCAGGTAGCTGATCAAGTCCAGATCACGTGACTGATCATGCACTGATCACGTGGCTATCATGCACTGATCACGTGGCTATCATGCACTGATCACTTGACTGCGCATGCACTGATGACTTGGCTGATCAGGCACTGATCACATGGCTCATCATGCACTAATCACGTGTTTCTCAGGCAGTGATCCGTGACTGACAGGCGCTGATCATGGTACTGTGCACACACTGATCACGTGGCCCTCATGCACTGATCACATGACTGCGCATGCACTGATGACGTGTCTGATCGGGCACTGATCTCGTGTTTACCAGGCAGTGATCAGTGACGGACTGGCCCTGATCATGGGACTGTGCACGCCCTGATCACGTGGCTGATTAAGAACTGACCACCTGACTGCGCATGCAGTGATCACGTGGCTGGTCGTTCACTGATCACGTGTTTATCATCCGGTGATCACGTGACTGAGAGGCGCTGATCACGTGACTGTGCCGTCAGTGATCACGTGGCTGATCATGCACTGATGTCGTGACTGAGCATGCCCTGATCATGTGCCAGGAGCCGGTGAGGCATTCCACTCTGGACAAAGGTCATGAGGAAGGAGACTCGGCATAGGCAAATGCGGGATCGAGCCTCAGGAGTCCACCCGGATATTCTCGAGCATCTCCCCCCCAAAAAAACCAGAGTCTGCCTAATTTCTTGCTTTGTGCTCTCACCTCTGATTTCACTGGGTGCTGTCCCCCACCTCCATTTCGCTCTCTCTGTCAAAGAGTTAACTTACAGCTCCAATTCATAAAGTTCCTTGTCATTCTTCCCTTGAACTTCCAGCTGAATGTCCATCTGGAGTGCGGAACCCACCATGCTTACTAATTATGCATGGGCTGCTAAGACCCACTCGAGAAGGTGTCTAGGGTGAGGCACCTTCCGCTATTCGACAGGGCGCCTGCGGCCTATGGAAGTGGTGCAAACTTCTTGTCTTGAAGTTTGTTTGGTCTCCCGCGTAAACCAAGCTACTCAGTCTCTTTTCTCCACCGTATTTTCCTACTGAAATGTACTCATACTATTATTCTTGACATCTCTGATTAGCATATAAATAGTCGCCTATGCCATCTCTCCTTCGAAAACCCTGCATCAGCTGGGGCTGGTCCCGGGCAGGTGGCGCCCGAACAGGGACCTCAGGAGGCAATACTCAAAGAGCTGAGCAGACACGAACTATGCAATCAGCAGGCAATAAGCATGGAGCTCAGCTGTGACGAATCATGCTGCTCAAATGGCAATAATCAAGCAGGTGACCAGGCAGGAATCACGCAGCTCAGCTGGCAATTGTCATGCAGATGAGCCGGCAGGAATCACGCAGCTCAGCAGGCCCTGATCACGTGACTGAGCATGCACTGATCACGTGGCTATCATGCACTGATCACGTGAATGCACCTGCACTGATGACGTGGCTGATCAGGCACTGATCACCTGTTTATCAGGCACTGATAAGTGACTGACAGGCGCTGATCATGGGACTGTGCACGCACTGTTCACGTGGCTATCATACACTGATCACATGACTTCGCATGTACTGATGACGTGTCTCATCGGGCACTGATCACGTGTTTATCAGGCAGTGATCAGTGACTGACAGGCGCTGATCAGGGGACTGTGCACGCACTGATCACGTGGCTGATCAGGAACTGACCACCTGACTGCGCATGCAATGATCACGTGGCTGGTCGTTCACTCATAATGTGTTTATCATACGGTGATCACGTGACTGAGAGGCGCTGATCACGTGACTGTGCCGTCAGTGATCACGTGGCTGATCACGCACTGATATCGTGACTGAGCATGCACTGATCATGTGCCGGGAACCGGTGAGGCATTCCACTCTGGAAAAAGGTCATGAGGAAGGAGGCTCAGCATACGCAAATGCGGGATCGAGCCTCAGGAGTCCACCCAGATATTCTCGAGCATCTCCCCCCCAAAAGAACCAGAGCCTGCCTACTTTATTGCTTTGTGCTCTCACCTCTGATTTCACTGGGTGCTGTCCCCCACCTCCATCTCGCTCTCTCTGTCAAAGAGTTAACTTAAAGCTCCAATTCATAAAGTTCCTTGTCATTCTTCCCTTGAACTTCCAGCTGAGTCTCCATCTGGAGTTCGGAACCCACCACGCTTACAAATTATGACTGGGCTGCTAAGACCCACTCGAGAAGGTTTCTAGGGTGAGGCACCTTCCGCTATTCGAGAGGGCGCTTGCGGCCTACGTAAGTGGTGCCAACTTCTTGTCTTGAAATTTGATTGGTCTCCCGCGTAAACCAAGCTACTCAGTCTCTTTTCTCCACCGAATTTTCCTACTGAGCTCTCCTCATACTATTATTCTTGACATCTCTGATGAGCATATAAATAGTCGCCTAGGCCATCTCTCCTTCGAATACCCTGGATCAGCTGGAGCTGGTCCACGGCAGGTGGCGCCCGAACAGGGACTTCAGGAGGCAATACTCAAAGAGCTGAGCAGACACGAACCACGCATTCAGCAGGCAATAAGCATGGAGCTCAGCAGTGACGAATCATGCTGCTCAACTGGCAATAATCAAGCAGGTGACCAGGCAGGAATCACGCAGCTCAGCTGGCAATTGTCATGCAGGTGAGCCGGCAGGAATCACGCAGCTCAGCAGGCCCTGATCACGTGACTGAGCATGCACTGATCACGTGACTGCCCATGCACTGATGACGTGGCTGATGGGGCGCTGATCACGTGTTTATCAGGCAGTGATCAGTGACTGACAGGCGCTGATCATGGGACTGTGCCCGCACTGATCACGTGGCTGATCACTAAATGACCACCTGACTGCGTATGCAGTGATCACGTGGCTGGTCGTTCACTGATCACTTGTTTATCATACGGTGATCACGTGACTGAGAGGCGCTGATCACGTGACTGTGCCGTCAGTGATCACGTGGCTGAGCAGGCACTGATATCGTGACTGAGCATGCACTGATCATGTGCCCGGAGCCGGGGAGGCATTCCACTCTGGACAAAGGTCATGAGGAAGGAGGCTCGGCATACGCAAATGCGGGTCGAGCCTCAGGAGTCCACCCGGATATTCTCGAGCATCTATCCCCCCAAAAAACCAGAGTCTGCCTACTTTCTTGGTTTTTGCTCTCACCTCTGATTTCACTGGGTGCTGTCCCCCACTCCATCTCGCTCTCTCTGTCAAAGAGTTAACTTACAGCTCCAATTCATAAAGTTCCTTGTCGTTCTTCCCTTGAACTTCCAGCTGAGTCTCCATCCGGAGCGCGGAACCCACCATGCTTACTAATTATGCCTGGGCTGCTAATACCCACTCGAGAAGGTGTCTAGGGTGAGGCACCTTCCGCTATTCGAGAGGGCGCATGCGGCCTACGTAAGTGGTGCAAACTTCTTGTCTTGACGTTTGATTGGTGTCCCGCGTAAACCAAGCTACTCAGTCTCTTTTCTCCACCGAATTTTCCTACTGAGCTATCCTCATACTATTATTCTTGACATTTCTGATGAGCATATAAATAGTCGCCTAGGCCATCTCTCCTTCGAATAACCTGGATCAGCTGGAGCTGGTCCCCGGCAGGTGGCGCCCGAACAGGAACCTCAGGAGGGAATACTCAAAGAGCTGAGCAGACACGAACCACGCAATCAGCAGGCAATAAGCATGGAGCTCAGCTGTGATGAATCATGCTGCTCAACTGGCAATAATCAAGCAGGTGACCAGGCAGGAATCACGCAGCTCAGCTGGCAATTGTCAAGCAGATGAGCCGACAGGAATCACGCAGCTCAGAAGGCCCTGATCACGTGACCATGCAGGCACTGATCACGTGGCTGATCAAGTCCAGATCACGTGACTGAGCATGCACTGATCAGGTGGCTATCATGCACTGATCACGTGACTGCACATGCACTCATGACGTGGCTGATCAGGCACTGATCGCATGGCTCATCATGCACTGATCACGTGTTTCTCAGGCAGTGATCAATGACTGACAGGCGCTGATCATGGGACTGTGCACGCACTGATCACGTGGCTGATCAGGAACTGACCACCTGACTGCGCATGCAGTGATCACGTGGCTAGTCGTTCACTGATCACGTGTTTATCATACGGAGATCACGTGACTGACAGGCGTGGATCACGTGACTGTGCCGTCAGTGATCACGTGGCTGATCACGCACTGATATCGTGACTGAGCATGCACTGATCATGTGCCGGGAGCCGGTGAGGCATTCCACTCTGGACAAAGGTCATGAGGAAGGAGGCTCGGCATACGCAAATGCGGGATCGAGCCTCAGGGGTCCACCCGGATATTCTCGAGCATCTCCCCCCCAAAAAAACCAGAGTCTGCCTAATTTCTTGCTTTGTGCTCTCACCTCTGATTTCACTGGGTGCTGTCCCCCACCTCCATCTCGCTCTCTCTGTCAAAGTGTTAACTTACAGCTCCAATTCATAAAGTTCCTTGTCGTTTTTCCCCTGAACTTCCAGCTGAGTCTCCATCTGGAGCGCGGAACCCACCACGCTTACTAATTATGCCTGGGCTGCTAAGACCCACTCGAGAAGGTGTCTAGGGTCAGGCACCTTTCGCTATTCGAGAGGGCGCCTGCGGCCTACGTAAGTGGTGCAAACTTCTTGTCTTGAAGTTTGATTGGTCTTCCGCGTAAACCAAGCTACTCAGTCTCTTTTCTCCACCGAATTTTCCTACTGAGCTCTCCTCATACTATTATTCTTGCCATCTCTGATGAGCATATAAATACTCGCCTAGGCCATCTCTCCCTCGAATACCCTGGATCAGTTGGGGCTGGTCCCCGGCAGGTGGCGACCGAAAAGGGACCTCAGGAGGAAATACTCAAAGAGCTGAGCAGACACGAACCACGCAATCAGCAGGCAATAAGCATGGAGCTCAGCAGTGACGAATCATGCTGCTCAACTGGCAATAATCAAGCACGTGACCAGGCAGGAATCACGCAGCTCAGCTGGCAATTGTCAAGCAGATGAGCCGGCAGGAATCACGCAGCTCAGATGGCAATTGTCATGCAGATGAGCCGGCAGGAATCACGCAGCTCAGCAGGCCCTGATCACGTGACTCTGCAGGCACTGATCACGGGGCTGATCAAGTCCAGATCACGTGACTGAGCATGCACTGATCACGTGGCTATCATGCACTGATGACGTGACTGCCCATGCACTCATGACGTGGCTGATCAGGCCCTGATCACATGGCTCATCATGCACTGATCACGTGTTTATCAGGCAATGATCAGTGACGGACAGGCGCTGATCATGGGACTGTGCACGCACTGATCACGTGGCTATCATGCACTGATGACGTGACTGTGCATGCACTGGTGACTGGATGTTCGGGCACTGATCACGTGTTTATCAGGCAGTGATCACTGACTGACAGGCGCTGATCAGGGGACTGTGCACGCACTGATCAGGTGGCTGATCAGGAACTGACCACCTGACTGCGCATTCAGTGATCACGTGGCTGGTCGTTCAATGATCACGTGTTTATCATATGGTGATCACGTGACTGAGAGGCGCTGATCACGTGACTGTGCCGTCAGTGATCACGTGGCTGAGCAGGCACTGATATCGTGACTGAGTATGCACTGATCATGTGTCGGGAGACGGGGAGGCATTCCACTCTGGACAAAGGTCATGAGGAAGGAGGCTCGGCATACGCAAATGCGGGATCGAGCCTCAGGGGTCCACCCGGATATTCTCGAGCATCTCCCGCTCAAAAAAACCGGAGTCTGCCTACTGTATTGCTTTGTGCTCTCACCTCTGATTTCACTGGGGGCTGTACCCCACCACCATCTCGCTCTCTCTGTCAAAGAGTTAACTTACAGCTCCAATTCATAACTTCCTTTTCATTCTTCCCTTTAACTTCCAGCTGAGTCTCCACCTGGAGCGCGGAACCCACCACGCTTACTGATTATGCCTGGGCTGCTAAGACCCACTCGAGAAGGTGTCTAGGGTGAGGCACCTTTCGCTATTCGAGAGGGTGCCTGCGGCCTACGTAAGTGGTGCAAACTTGTTGTCTTGAAGTTTGATTGGTCTTCCGCGTAAACCAAGGTACTCAGTCTCTTTTCTCCACCGAATTTTCCTACTGAGCTCTCCTCATACTATTATTCTTCACATCTGGTTAGCATAAAAATAGTCGCCTAGGCCATCTCTCCTTCGAATACCCTGGATCAGTTGGGGCTGGTCCCGGGCAGGTGGCGACCGAACAGGGACCTCAGGAGGCAATACTCAAAGAACTGAGCAGACACGAACCATGCAATCAGCAGGCAATAAGCATGGAGCTCAGCAGTGACGAATCATGCTGCTCAACTGGCAATAATCAAGCACGTGACCAGGCAGGAATCACGCAGCTCAGCTGGCAATTGTCAAGCAGATGAGCCGACAGGAATCACGCAGCTCAGCTGGCAATTGTCATGCAGATGAGCCGACAGGAATCACGCAGCTCAGATGGCAATTGTCATGCAGATGAGCCGGCAGGAATCACGCAGCTCAGCAGGCCCTGATCACGTGACTCTGCAGGCACTGATCACGTGGCTGATCAAGTCCAGATCACGTGACTGAGCATGCACTGATCACGTGGCTATCATGCACTGATGACGTGACTTCACATGCACTGATGACGTGGCTGATCGGGCACTGATCACATGGCTCATCATGCACTGATCACGTGTTTATCAGGCAATGATCAGTGACTGACAGTCGCTGATCATGGGACTGAGCATGCACTGATCACGTGGCTATCATGCACTGATGACGTGACTTCGCATGCACTGATGACGTGGCTGATCGGGCACTGATCACATGGCTCATCATGCACTGATCACCTGTTTATCAGGCAATGATCAGTGTCGGACAGGCGCTGATCATGGGACTGTGCACGCACTGATCACGTGGCTATCATGCACTGATGACGTGACTGTGCATGCACTGGTGACTGGATGTTCGGGCACTGATCACGTGTTTATCAGGCAGTGATCAGTGACTGACAGGCGCTGATCAGGGGACTGTGCACGCACTGATCAGGTGGCTGATCAGGAACTGACCACCTGACCGCGCATGCAGTGATCACGTGGCTGGTCGTTCAATGATAACGTGTTTATCATCCGGTGATCACGTGACTGAGAGGCGCTGATCACGTGACTGTGCCGTCAGTGATCACGTGGCTGAGCAGGCACTGATATCGTGACTGAGTATGCACTGATCATGTGCCGGGAGCCGGGGAGGCATTCCACTCTGGACAAAGGTCATGAGGAAGGAGGCTCGGCATACGCAAATGCGGGATCGAGCCTCAGGGGTCCACCCGGATATTCTCGAGCATCTCCCCCTCAAAAAAACCGGAGTCTGCCTACTGTATTGCTTTGTGCTCTCACCTCTGATTTCACTGGGGGCTGTCCTCCACCACCATCTCGCTCTCTCTGTCAAAGAGTTAACTTACAGCTCCAATTCATAACTTCCTTGTCATTCTTCCCTTTAACTTCCAGCTGAGTCTCCATCTGGAGCTCAGAACCCTCCACGCTTACTAATTATGCCTGGGCTGCTAAGACCCACTCGGGAAGGTGTCTAGGGTGAGGCACCTTTCGCTATTGGAGAGGGCGCCTGCGGCCTACGTAACTGGTGTAAACTTCTTGTCTTGAAGTTTGATTGGTCTTCCGCGTAAACCAAGGTACTCAGTCTCTTTTCTCCACCGAATTTTCCTACTGAGCTCTCCTCATACTATTATTCTTGACATCTCTGATTAGCATATAAATAGTCGCCTAGGCCATCTCTCCTTCGAATACCCTGGATCAGTTGGGGCTGGTCCCCGGCAGGTGGCGACCGAACAGGGACCTCAGGAGGCAATACTCAAAGAGCTGAGCAGACACGAACCACGCAATCAGCAGGCAATAAGCATGGAGCTCAGCAGTGACGAATCATGCTGCTCAACTGGCAATAATCAAGCACGTGACCAGGCAGGAATCACGCAGCTAGCTGGCAATTGTCAAGCAGATGACCGACAGGAATGACGCAGCTCAGATGGCAATTGTCATGCACATGAGCCGGCAGGAATCACGCAGCTCAGCAGGCCCTGATCACGTGACTCTGCAGGCACTGATCACGTGGCTGATCAAGTCCAGATCACGTGACTGAGCATGCACTGATCACGTGGCTATCATGCACTGATGACGTGACTGCGCATGCACTGATGACGTGGCTGATCAGGCACTGATTACATGGCTCATCATGCACTGATCACGTGTTTATCAGGCAATGATCAGTGACTGACAGGCGCTGATCATGGGACTGTGCACGCACTGATCACGTGGCTATCATGCACTGACCACGTGACTGCACATGCACTGATGACGTGGCTGTTCGGGCACTGATCACGTGTTTATCAGGCAGTGATCTGTGACTGACAGGCGCTGATCAGGGGACTGTGCACGCACTGATCAGGTGGCTGATCAGGAACTGACCACCTGACCGCGCATGCAGTGATCACGTGGCTGGTCGTTCACTGATCACGTGTTTATCATCCGGTGATCACGTGACTGAGAGGCGCTGATCACGTGACTGTGCCGTCAGTGATCACGTGGCTGAGCAGGCACTGATATCGTGACTGAGCATGCACTGATCATGTGCCGGGAGCCGGGGAGGCATTCCACTCTGGACAAAGGTCATGAGGAAGGAGGCTCGGCATACGCAAATGCGGGATCGAGCCTCAGGAGTCCACCCGGATATTCTCGAGCATCTCCCCCCCAAAAAAACCGGAGTCTGCCTACTGTATTGCTTTGTGCTCTCACCTCTGATTTCACTGGGGGCTGTCCCCCACCACCATCTCGCTCTCTCTGTCAAAGAGTTAACTTACAGCTCCAATTCATAAAGTTCCTTTTCATTCTTCCCTTTAACTTCCAGCTGAGTCTCCATCTGGAGCTCGGAACCCACCACGCTTACTAATTATGCCTGGGCTGCTAAGACCCACTCGAGAAGGTGTCTAGGGTGAGGCACCTTTCGCTATTCGAGAGGGCGCCTGCGGCCTACGTAAGTGGTGCAAACTTCTTGTCTTGAAGTTTGACTGGTCTTCCGCGTAAACCAAGGTACTCAGTCTCTTTTCTCCACCGAATTTTCCTACTGAGCTCTCCTCATACTATTATTCTTGACACCTCTGATTAGCATATAAATAGTCGCCTAGGCCATCTCTCCTTCGAATACCCTGGATCAGTTGGGGCTGGTCCCGGGCAGGTGGCGACCGAACAGGGACCTCAGGAGGCAATACTCAAAGAGCTGAGCAGACACGAACCACGAAATCAGCAGGCAATAAGCATGGAGCTCAGCAGTGACGAATCATGCTGCTCAACTGACAATAATCAAGCACGTGACCAGGCAGGGATCACGCAGCTCAGCTGGCAATTGTCATGCAGATGAGCCGGCAGGAATCACGCAGCTCAGCAGGCCCTGATCACGTGACTCTGCAGGCACTGATCACGTGGCTGATCAAGTCCAGATCACGTGACTGAGCATGCACTGATCACGTGGCTATCATGCACTGATGACGTGGCTGATCCGGCACTGATCACGTGTGTTTCAGGCAATGATCAGTGACTGACAGGCGCTGATCATGGGACTGTGCACGCACTGATCACGTGGCTATCATGCACTGATGACGTGACTGCGCATGCACTGATGACGTGGCTGTTCGGGCACTGATCACGTGTTTATCAGGCAGTGATCAGTGACTGACAGGCGCTGATCAGGGGACTGTGCACGCACTGATCAGGTGGCTGATCAGGAACTGACCGCCTGACCGCGCATGCAGTGATCACGTGGCTGGTCGTTCACTGATCACGTGTTTATCATACGGTGATCACGTGACTGAGAGGCGCTGATCACGTGACTGTGCCGTCAGTGATCACGTGGCTGAGCAGGCACTGATATCGTGACTGAGCATGCACTGATCATGTGCCGGGAGCCGGGGAGGCATTCCACTCTGGACAAAGGTCATGAGGAAGGAGGCTCGGCATACGCAAATGCGGGATCGAGCCTCAGGGGTCCACCCGGATATTCTCGAGCATCTCCCCCCCAAAAAAACCGGAGTCTGCCTACTGTATTGCTTTGTGCTCTCACCTCTGATTTCACTGGGGGCTGTCCCCCACCACCATCTCGCTCTCTCTGTCAAAGAGTTAACTTACAGCTCCAATTCATAAAGTTCCTTGTCATTCTTCCCTTTAACTTCCAGCTGAGTCTCCATCTGGAGCACGGAACCCACCACGCTTACTAATTATGCCTGGGCTGCTAAGACCCACTCGAGAAGGTGTCTAGGGTGAGGCACCTTTCGCTATTCGAGAGGGCGCCTGCGGCCTACGTAAGTGGTGCAAACTTCTTGTCTTGAAGTTTGATTGGTCTTCCGCGTAAACCAAGATACTCAGTCTCTTTTCTCCACCGAATTTTCCTACTGAGCTCTCCTCATACTATTATTCTTGACATCTCTGATTAGCATATAAAGAGTCGCCTAGGCCATCTCTACTTCGAATACCCTGGATCAGTTGGGGCTGGTCCCGGGCAGGTGGCGCCCGAACAGGGACCTCAGGAGGCAATACTCAAAGAGCTGAGCAGACACGAAGCATGCAATCAGCAGGCAATAAGCATGGAGCTCAGCAGTGACGAATCATGCTGCTCAACTGGCAATAATCAAGCACGTGACCAGGCAGGAATCACGCAGCTCAGCTGGCAATTGTCAAGCAGATGAGCCGACAGGAATCACGCAGCTCAGCTGGCAATTGTCATGCAGATGAGCCCTCAGGAATCACGCAGCTCAGCAGGCCCTGATCACGTGACTCTGCAGGCACTGATCACGTGGCTGATCAAGTCCAGATCACGTGACTGAGCATGCACTGATGACGTGGCTGTGCATGCACTGATGACGTGGCTGATCAGGCACTGATCACATGGCTCATCATGCACTGATCACGTGTTTATCAGGCAATGATCAGTGACAGACAGGCGCTGATCATGGAACTGTGCACGCACTGATCAGGTGGCTGATCAGGACCTGACCGCCTGACCGCGCATGCAGTGATCACGTGGCTGGTCGTTCACTGATCACGTGTTTATCATCCGGTGATCACGTGACTGAGAGGCGCTGATCACGTGACTGTGCCGTCAGTGATCACGTGGCTGAGCAGGCACTGATATCGTGACTGAGCATGCACTGATCATGTGCCGGGAGCCGGGGAGGCATTCCACTCTGGACAAAGGTCATGAGGAAGGAGGCTCGGCATACGCAAATGCGGGATCGAGCCTCAGGGGTCCACCCGGATATTCTCGAGCATCTCCCCTCCAAAAAAACCGGAGTCTGCCTACTGTATTGCTTTGTGCTCTCACCTCTGATTTCACTGGGGGCTGTCCCCCACCACCATCTCACTCTCTCTGTCAAAGAGTTAACTTACAGCTCCAATTCATAAAGTTCCTTGTCATTCTTCCCTTTAACTTCCAGCTGAATCTCCATCTGGAGCGCGGAACCCACCACGCTTACTAATTATGCCTGGGCTGCTAAGACCCACTCGAGAAGGTGTCTAGGGTGAGGCACCTTTCGCTATTCGAGAGGGCGCCTGCGGCCTACGTAAATGGTGCAAACTTCTTGTCTCGAAGTTTGATTGGTCTTCCGCGTAAACCAAGCTACTCAGTCTCTTTTCTCCACCGAATTTTCCTACTGAGCTCTCCTCATACTATTATTCTTGACATCTCTGATTAGCATATAAATAGTCGCCTAGGCCATCTCTCCTTCGAATACCCTGGATCAGTTGGGGCTGGTCCCGGGCAGGAGGCGACCGAACAGGGACCTCAGAAGGCGATACTCAAAGAGCTGAGCAGACACCAACCACGCAATCAGCAGGCAATAAGCATGGAGCTCAGCAGTGACGAATCATGCTGCTCAACTGGCAATAATCAAGCACGTGACCAGGCAGGAATCACGCAGCTCAGCTGGCAATTGTCAAGCAGATGAGCCGACAGGAATCACGCAGCTCAGCTGGCAATTGTCATGCAGATGAGCCGGCAGGAATCACTCAGCTCAGCAGGCCCTGATCACGTGACCATGCAGGCACTGATCACGTGGCTGATCAAGTCCAGATCACGTGACTGAGCATGCACTGATCACGTGGCTATCATGCACTGATGACGTGACTGCGCATGCACTGATGACGAGGCTGATCAGGCACTGATCACATGGCTCATCATGCACTGATCACGTGTTTATCAGGCAATGATCAGTGACTGACAGGCGCTGATCATGGGACTGTGCACGCACTGATCACGTGGCTATCATGCACTGATCACGTGACTGATCATGCACTGATCACGTGGCTGATCATGCACTGATCACATGGCTATCATGCACTGCTCACGTGGCTGATCATGCAATGATCACGCAGCTACCATGTACTGGTCACATGACTGATCATGCACTGATCACGTAATTGATCATGCACTGATCACCTGGCTTATCATGCATTGATTATGTGATTCATCATGTGCTCATCATGTTTGGTGTCATACACTGATCATGTGCCTCTGGAGGCAATGAACAAAGAGCTGAGTAGGCAGGAATCAGTAGGCAATAATCATGGAACTCAGCTCTGAGAAATCATGCTGCTCAGCTGGCAATAATCAAGTAGATGAGCAGGCAGGAATTATGCAGCACAGGTGGCAATTGTCAAGGAGATGACAGGCAGGAATCGTACAGCTCAGCTGGCAATTGTCAAGCAGATGAGCAGACAGTAATCACGAAGCTCAGCAGGCCCTGATCACGTGACTGAGCATGCACTGTTCACGTCGCTGGTCACACACCTATCACGTGAATGATCATGCACTGATCACGTGGCTCTCATGCACAGATCACGTGATTGCGCGTGCACTGATCATGTAATTGTATGCACTGCTCACGTGGCTATCATGCAGTGATGACGTGGCTGATCATGCACTGATCATGTGACTGATCATGCACTGATCACGTAGCTATCTTGCACTGGTCACTTGGCTGATCATACACTCATCACGGGACTGATCGTGCACTGATTGCGGCGCTATCATGCATTGACTACATGACTCCACATGCACTGATCACGTGCATGATCATGCACTGATCACGTGACTGACCATGCACTGATCACGTGACTGATCATGCACTGATCACGTGACTGATCATGCACACATCACGTGGCTATCATGCACTGCTCACGTGGCTGGTCATGCAATGATCACGTAGCTACCATATACTGGTCACGCGACTGATCATGCACTGATCACGTAAATGATCATGCACTGTTCTTGTGACTGATCATGTACTGATCACGTGACTGATCATGCACTGATCACGTGGCTATCATGCTCTCCTCACGTGGGTGATCATGCAATGATCACGTAGCAACCATGTACTGGTCACCTGACTGATCATGCACTGATCATGTAATTGATCCAGCACTGATCACGTGGCTCATCATGCACTGATCACGTGACTCTTCTCGCACTGATGCCTTGACTGATCATGCACTGATCACGTGGCTATAATGCCCTGATTACGTGGCTGATCATACACTTTTCACGTGCCTGGTCATGCACAGATCACGTGACTAATCATGAACTTATCACGTGGCTATAATTCACTGATCACGTGAATATCATGCACTGATTACGTGCCTGTCAGGCACAGATCACCTGACTAATCATGAACTGATCACGTAGGTATCATGCACTGATCACCTGGCTGATCATACACTGTTCACGTGTCTGATCATGCACTGATCACGTGGCTGATCATACACTGCTCACGTAGCTGATCATGCACTGATCACGTGTCTATCATGCAGTGCTCACGTGGCTGATCCTGCAATGATCACGTAGCTACCATGTACTGGTCACGTGACTGATCATGCACTGATCACGTGGCTGATCATGCACTGTTCACGAGACTCATCATGCACTGATCACGTGGATATCATGCACTGATCACGTGTTTGATCATACACTGTTCACGTGTCTGACCATGCACTGCTCACGTGGCTGATCATACACTGTTCACGTAACTGATCATGCACTGATCACGTGGATATCATGCACTGATCACGTGGCTGAACATGCACTGTTCACGTGGCTTACAACACACCTGTCACGTGACTGATCATGCACTGATCACGTGGCACTCATGCACTGATCACGTGGCTGATCATACTCTGCTCACGTAACTCATCATGCACACATCAGGTGGCTATCATGCACTTCTCACCTGGCTGGTCATGCAATGTTCACGTAGCTACCATATACTGGTCACGTGACTGATCATGCTCAGATCACGTAAATGATCATGCACTGTTCAGTTGACTGATCATGTACTGATCACGTGACTGATTATGCACTGCTCACGTGGCTATCATGCACTGCTCACTTGGCTGATCATGCAATGATCACGTAGCAACCATGTACTGGTCACGTGACTGATCATGCATTGATCACGTAATTAATCCTGCACTGATCAGCTGACTCATCATGCACTGATCACGTGGCTGAACACACACGTATCACGTGGCTGATCATGCACTGATCACGTGGCTGATCACACACGTATCACATGACTGATCATGCACTGATCACGTGGCTATCATTCACTGATCACTAATTGATCATGCAATGATCACGTGGCTGATCATGCACTGAACACGTGAATAATCATGCACTGATCACGTGACTGATCATGCACTGATCACGTGGCTATCATGCACTGCTAACTTGGCTGATCATGCAATGATCACGCAGCTACCATGTACTGGTCACATGACTGATCATGCACTGATCACCTGGCTTATCATGCATTGATCATGTGACTCATCATGTGCTGATCATGTTTGGTGTCATACACTGATCATGTGCCTCAGGAGGCAATGAACACAGAGCTGAGTAGGCAGGAATCAGTCATAAGGCTATAATCATGGAACTCAGCTCTGAGAAATCATGCTGCTCAGCTGGCAATAATCAAGTAGATGAGCAGCACGAATTACGCAGCACAGGTGGCAAATATCAAGGAGATGACAGGCAGGAATCGTGCAGCTCAGCTGGCAATTGTCAAGCAGATGAGCAGACAGTAATCACGCAGCTCAGCAGGCCCTGATCACGTGACTGAGCATGCACTGTTCACGTGGATGATCACACACCTATCACGTGACTGATCATGCACTTATCACGTGGCTCTCATGCACTGATCACGTGATTGCGCATGCACTGATCACATAATTGTATGCACTGATCACGTGGCTATCATGCACTGATGACGTGGCTGATCATGCACTGATCATGTGACTGATCATGCACTGATCACGTAGCTATCTTGCACTGATCACTTGGCTGATCATACACTCATCACGGGACTGATCATGCACTGATCACGTGACTGATCATGCACTGATCACGTGACTGACCATGCACTGATCACGTGACTGATCATGCACTGATGAGTTGGCAATCATGCACTGATTACTTGGCTGATCATACACGGATCACATGACTGATAATGCACTGATCATCTGGCTATCGTGCACTCATTACCTGGCTATCGTGCACTGATCACGTGGTTGATCATACACTGATCACGAGACTGATCTTGCACTGATCACGTCTGTATCATGCACTGATCACCTGACTGCCCATGCACTGATCACGTGGATAAACATACACTGATCATGTGACAGATCATGCATTGATCACGCGGCTATCATGCACTGCTCACGTGGCTGATCATGCAATGATCACGTAGCTACCATGTACTGGTCACGTGAGTGATCATGCACTGATTACGTAATTGATCATACACTGATCAGGTGACTTATCATGCACTGTTCACGTGACTGATCATGCACTGATCAAGTGACTGATCATGCACTGATCTCGTTGCTATCATGCACGGTTCACATGGCTGATCATGCAATGATCAGGTAGCTACCATGTACTGGTCACATGACTATCATGCACTGATCACGTAATTGATCATGCACTGATCACGTGGCTGATCATACACTGATCACGTGACTGATCATGCACTGATCACGTGGCTGATCATGCACTGATCACGTGACTGATCATGGAATGATCACGTAGCTACCATGCACTGTTCACGTGACTGATCATGCACTGATCAAGTGACTGATCATGCACTGATCTCGTTGCTATCATGCACGGTTCACATGGCTGATCATGCAATGATCACGTAGCTACCATGTACTGGTCACGTGACTATCATGCACTGATCACGTAATTGATCATGCACTGATCACGTGGCTGATCATACACTGATCACGTGACTGATCATGCACTGATCACGTGGCTGATCATGCAATGATCACGTAGCTACCATGTACTGGTCACGTGACTGATCATGCACTGATCATGTAATTGATCATGCACTGATCACGTGGCTGATCATTCACTAATCACGTGACTGGTCATGCACTGATCACGTGACTGGTCATGCACTGATCACGTGGCTGATCATGCACTGATCACGTGACTGATCATGCACACATCACGTGGCTATCGTGCACTGCTCACGTGGCTGGTCATGCAATGATCACGTAGCTACCATATACTGGTCACGCGACTGATCATGCACAGATCACGTAAATGATCATGCACTGTTCCCGTGACTGATCATGTACTGATCACGTGACTGATCATGCACTGATCACGTGGCTATCATGCTCTCCTCACGTGGGTGATCATGCAATGATCACGTAGCAACCATGTACTGGTCACCTGACTGATCATGCACTGATCATGTAATTGATCCAGCACTGATCACGTGGCTCATCATGCACTGATCACGTGACTCTTCTCGCACTGATGCCTGGGCTGATCATGCACTGATCACATGGCTATAATGCCCTGATTACGTGGCTGATCATACACTTTTCACGTGCCTGGTCATGCACAGATCACGTGACTAATCATGAACTTATCACGTGGCTATAATTCACTGATCACGTGAATATCATGCACTGATTACGTGCCTGTCAGGCACAGATCACCTGACTAATCATGAACTGATCACGTAGGTATCATGCACTGATCACCTGGCTGATCATACACTGTTCACGTGTCTGATCATGCACTGATCACGTGGCTGATCATACACTGCTCACGTAGCTGATCATGCACTGATCACGTGTCTATCATGCAGTGCTCACGTGGCTGATCCTGCAATGATCATGTAGCTTACATGTACTGGTCACGTGACTGATCATGCAATGGTAACGTAATTGATCATGCACTGATCACGTGACTGATCATGTACTGATCACGTGATTCATCATGCACTGCTCACGTGGCTGATCATGCAATGATCACGCAGCTACCATGTACTGGTCACATGACTGATCATGCACTGATCACGTACTTGATCATGCACTGATCACCTGGCTTATCATGCATTGATCATGTGACTCATCATGTGCTGATCATGTTTGGTGTCATACACTGATCATGTGCCTCTGGAGGCAATGAACACAGAGCTGAGTAGGCAGGAATCAGTCAGCAGGCAATAATCATGGAACTCAGCTCTGAGAAATCATGCTGCTCAGCTGGCAATAATCAAGTAGATGAGCAGCAGGAATTACGCAGCACAGGTGGCAAATATCAAGGAGATGACAGGCAGGAATCGTGCAGCTCAGCTGGCAATTGTCAAGCAGATGAGCAGACAGTAATCACGCAGCTCAGCAGGCCCTGATCACGTGACTGAGCATGCACTGTTCACGTGGATGATCACACACCTATCACGTGACTGATCATGCACTTATCACGTGGCTCTCATGCACTGATCACGTGATTGCGCATGCACTGATCACATAATTGTATGCACTGATCACGTGGCTATCATGCACTGATGACGTGGCTGATCATGCACTGATCATGTGACTGATCATGCACTGATCACGTAGCTATCTTGCACTGATCACTTGGCTGATCAAACACTCATCACGGGACTGATCATGCACTGATCACGGCACTATCATGCATTGATTACATGACTCAACATGCACTGATCACGTGGCTGATCATGCACTGATCACGTGACTGATCATGCACACATCACGTGGCTATCATGCACTGCTCACGTGGCTGGTCATGCAATGATCACGTAGCTACCATATACTGGTCAAGCGACTGATCATGCACAGATCACGTAAATGATCATGCACTGTTCCCGTGACTGATCATGTACTGATCACGTGACTGATCATGCACTGATCACGTGGCTATCATGCTCTCCTCACGTGGGTGGTCATGCAATGATCACGTAGCAACCATGTACTGGTCACCTGACTGATCATGCACTGATCATGTAATTGATCCAGCACTGATCACGTGGCTCATCATGCACTGATCACGTGACTCTTCTCGCACTGATGCCTTGACTGATCATGCACTGATCACGTGGCTATAATGCCCTGATTACGTGGCTGATCATACACTTTTCACGTGCCTGGTCATGCACAGATCACGTGACTAATCATGAACTTATCACGTGGCTATAATTCACTGATCACGTGAATATCATGCACTGATTACGTGCCTGTCAGGCACAGATCACCTGACTAATCATGAACTGATCACGTAGGTATCATGCACTGATCACCTGGCTGATCATACACTGTTCACGAGTCTGATCATGCACTGATCACGTGGCTGTTCGGGCACTGATCACGTGTTTATCAGGCAGTGATCAGTGACTGACAGGCGCTGATCAGGGGACTGTGCACGCACTGATCAGGTGGCTGATCAGGAACTGACCGCCTGACCGCGCATGCAGTGATCACGTGGCTGGTCGTTCACTGATCACGTGTTTATCATCCGGTGATCACGTGACTGAGAGGCGCTGATCACGTGACTGTGCCGTCAGTGATCACGTGGCTGAGCAGGCACTGATATCGTGACTGAGCATGCACTGATCATGTGCCGGGAGCCGGGGAGGCATTCCACTCTGGACAAAGGTCATGAGGAAGGAGGCTCGGCATACGCAAATGCGGGATCGAGCCTCAGGGGTCCACCCGGATATTCTCGAGCATCTCCCCCCCAAAAAAACCGGAGTCTGCCTACTGTATTGCTTTGTGCTCTCACCTCTGATTTCACTGGGGGCTGTCCCCCACCACCATCTCGCTCTCTCTGTCAAAGAGTTAACTTACAGCTCCAATTCATAAAGTTCCTTGTCATTCTTCCCTTTAACTTCCAGCTGAGTCTCCATCTGGAGCGCGGAACCCACCACGCTTACTAATTATGCCTGGGCTGCTAAGACCCACTCGAGAAGGTGTCTAGGGTGAGGCACCTTTCGCTATTCGAGAGGGCGCCTGCGGCCTACGTAAGTGGTGCAAACTTCTTGTCTTGAAGTTTGATTGGTCTTCCGCGTAAACCAAGCTACTCAGTCTCTTTTCTCCACCGAATTTTCCTACTGAGCTCTCCTCATACTATTATTCTTGACATCTCTGATTAGCATATAAATAGTCGCCTAGGCCATCTCTCCTTCGAATACCCTGGATCAGTTGGGGCTGTTCCCGGGCAGGTGGCGCCCGAACAGGGACCTCAGGAGGCAATACTCAAAGAGCTGAGCAGACACGAACCATGCAATCAGCAGGCAATAAGCATGGAGCTCAGCAGTGACGAATCATGCTGCTCAACTGGCAATAATCAAGCACGTGACCAGGCAGGAATCACGCAGCTCAGCTGGCAATTGTCAAGCAGATGAGCCGACAGGAATCACGCAGCTCAGCTGGCAATTGTCATGCAGATGAGCCCGCAGGAATCACGCAGCTCAGCAGGCCCTGATCACGTGACTCTGCAGGCACTGATCACGTGGCTGATCAAGTCCAGATCACGTGACTGAGCATGCACTGATGACGTGGCTGTGCATGCACTGATGACGTGGCTGATCAGCCACTAATCACATGGCTCATCATGCACTTATCACGTGTTTATCAGTCAATGATCAGTGACTGACAGGCGCTGATCATGGGACTGTGCACGCACTGATCACATGGCTATCATGCACTGATCACCTGACTGCGCATGCACTGATGACGTGGCTGTTCGGGCACTGATCACGTGTTTATCAGGCAGTGATCAGTGACTGACAGGCGCTGATCACGGGACTGTGCACGCACTGATCAGGTGGCTGATCAGGAACTGACCGCCTGACCGCGCATGCAGTGATCACGTGGCTGGTCGTTCACTGATCACGTGTTTATCATACGGTGATCACGTGACTGAGAGGCGCTGATCACGTGACTGTGCCGTCAGTGATCACGTGGCTGAGCAGGCACTGATATCGTGACTGAGCATGCACTGATCATGTGCCGGGAGCCGGGGAGGCATTCCACTCTGGACAAAGGTCATGAGGACGGAGGCTCGGCATACGCAAATGCGGGATCGAGCCTCAGGGGTCCACCCGTATATTCTCGAGCATCTCCCCCCAAAAAAAACCGGAGTCTGCCTACTGTATTGCTTTGTGCTCTCACCTCTGATTTCACTGGGGGCTGTCCCCCACCACCATCTCGCTCTCTCTGTCAAAGAGTTAACTTACAGCTCCAATTCATAAAGTTCCTTGTCATTCTTCCCTTTAACTTCCAGCTGAGTCTCCATGTGGAGCGCGGAACCCACCACGCTTACTAATTATGCCTGGGCTGCTAAGACCCACTCGAGAAGGTGTCTAGGGTGAGGCACCTTTCGCTATTCGAGAGGGCGCCTGCGGCCTACATAAGTGGTGCAAACTTCTTGTCTTGAAGTTTGATTGGTCTTCCGGGTAAAGCAAGCTACTCAGTCTCTTTTCTCCACCGAATTTTCCTACTGAGCTCTCCTCATACTATTATTCTTGACATCTCTGATTAGCATATAAATAGTCGCCTAGGCCATCTCTCCTTCGAATACCCTGGATCAGTTGGGGCTGGTCCCCGGCAGGTGGCGACCGAACAGGGACCTCAGGAGGCAATACTCAAAGAGCTGAGCAGACACGAACCACGCAATCAGCAGGCTATAAGCATGGAGCTCAGCAGTGACGAATCATGCTACTCAACTGGCAATAATCAAGCACGTGACCAGGCAGGAATCACGCAGCTCAGCTGGCAATTGTCAAGCAGATGAGCCGACAGGAATCACGCAGCTCAGCTGGCAATTGTCATGCAGATGAGCCGGCAGGAATCACGCAGCTCAGCAGGCCCTGATCACGTAACTCTGAAGTCACTGATCACGTGGCTGATCAAGTCCAGATCACGTGACTGAGCATGCACTGATCACGTGGCTATCATGCACTGATGACGTGACTGCGCATGCACTGATGACGTGGCTGATCAGGCACTGATCACATGGCTCCTCATGCACTGATCACGTGTTTATCAGGCAATGATCAGTGACTGACAGGCGCTGAGCATGGGACTGTGCACGCACTGATCACGTGGCTATCATGCACTGATGACGTGACTGCCCATGCACTGATGACGTGGCTGTTCGGTCACTGATCACGTGTTTATCAGGCAATGATCAGTGACTGACAGGCGCTGATCATGGGACTGTGCACGCACTGATCACGTGGCTATCATGCACTGATCACGTGACTGATCATGCACTGATCACGTGGCTGATCATGCACTGATCACATGGCTATCATGCACTGCTCACGTGGCTGATCATGCAATGATCACGCAGCTACCATGTACTGGTCACATGACTGATCATGCACTGATCACGTAATTGATCATGCACTGATCACCTGGCTTATCATGCATTGATTATGTGATTCATCATGTGCTCATCATGTTTGGTGTCATACACTGATCATGTGCCTCTGGAGGCAATGAACAAAGAGCTGAGTAGGCAGGAATCAGTAGGCAATAATCATGGAACTCAGCTCTGAGAAATCATGCTGCTCAGCTGGCAATAATCAAGTAGATGAGCAGGCAGGAATTATGCAGCACAGGTGGCAATTGTCAAGGAGATGACAGGCAGGAATCGTACAGCTCAGCTGGCAATTGTCAAGCAGATGAGCAGACAGTAATCACGAAGCTCAGCAGGCCCTGATCACGTGACTGAGCATGCACTGTTCACGTCGCTGGTCACACACCTATCACGTGAATGATCATGCACTGATCACGTGGCTCTCATGCACAGATCACGTGATTGCGCGTGCACTGATCATGTAATTGTATGCACTGCTCACGTGGCTATCATGCAGTGATGACGTGGCTGATCATGCACTGATCATGTGACTGATCATGCACTGATCACGTAGCTATCTTGCACTGGTCACTTGGCTGATCATACACTCATCACGGGACTGATCGTGCACTGATTGCGGCGCTATCATGCATTGACTACATGACTCCACATGCACTGATCACGTGCATGATCATGCACTGATCACGTGACTGACCATGCACTGATCACGTGACTGATCATGCACTGATCACGTGACTGGTCATGCACTGATCACGTGTCTGATCATGCACTGATCACGTGACTGATCATGCACACATCACGTGGCTATCATGCACTGCTCTCGTGGCTGGTCATGCATTGATCACGTAGCTACCATATACTGGTCACGCGACTGATCATGCACTGATCACGTAAATGATCATGCACTGTTCTTGTGACTGATCATGTACTGATCACGTGACTGATCATGCACTGATCACGTGGCTATCATGCTCTCCTCACGTGGGTGATCATGCAATGATCACGTAGCAACCATGTACTGGTCACCTGACTGATCATGCACTGATCATGTAATTGATCCAGCACTGATCACGTGGCTCATCATGCACTGATCACGTGACTCTTCTCGCACTGATGCCTTGACTGATCATGCACTGATCACGTGGCTATAATGCCCTGATTACGTGGCTGATCATACACTTTTCACGTGCCTGGTCATGCACAGATCACGTGACTAATCATGAACTTATCACGTGGCTATAATTCACTGATCACGTGAATATCATGCACTGATTACGTGCCTGTCAGGCACAGATCACCTGACTAATCATGAACTGATCACGTAGGTATCATGCACTGATCACCTGGCTGATCATACACTGTTCACGTGTCTGATCATGCACTGATCACGTGGCTGATCATACACTGCTCACGTAGCTGATCATGCACTGATCACGTGTCTATCATGCAGTGCTCACGTGGCTGATCCTGCAATGATCACGTAGCTACCATGTACTGGTCACGTGACTGATCATGCACTGATCACGTGGCTGATCATGCACTGTTCACGAGACTCATCATGCACTGATCACGTGGATATCATGCACTGATCACGTGTTTGATCATACACTGTTCACGTGTCTGACCATGCACTGCTCACGTGGCTGATCATACACTGTTCACGTAACTGATCATGCACTGATCACGTGGATATCATGCACTGATCACGTGGCTGAACATGCACTGTTCACGTGGCTTACCACACACCTGTCACGTGACTGATCATGCACTGATCACGTGGCACTCATGCACTGATCACGTGGCTGATCATACTCTGCTCACGTAACTCATCATGCACACATCAGGTGGCTATCATGCACTTCTCACCTGGCTGGTCATGCAATGTTCACGTAGCTACCATATACTGGTCACGTGACTGATCATGCTCAGATCACGTAAATGATCATGCACTGTTCAGTTGACTGATCATGTACTGATCACGTGACTGATCATGCACTGCTCACGTGGCTATCATGCACTGCTCACGTGGCTGATCATGCAATGATCACTTAGCAACCATGTATTGGTCACGTGACTGATCATGCATTGATCACGTAATTAATCCTGCACTGATCAGCTGACTCATCATGCACTGATCACGTGGCTGAACACACACGTATCACGTGGCTGATCATGCACTGATCACGTGGCTGATCACACACGTATCACAGGACTGATCATGCACTGATCACGTGGCTATCATTCACTGATCACTAATTGATCATGCAATGATCACGTGGCTAATCATGCACTGAACACGTGAATAATCATGCACTGATCACGTGACTGATCATGCACTGATCACGTGGCTATCATGCACTGCTAACTTGGCTGATCATGCAATGATCACGCAGCTACCATGTACTGGTCACATGACTGATCATGCACTGATCACCTGGCTTATCATGCATTGATCATGTGACTCATCATGTGCTGATCATGTTTGGTGTCATACACTGATCATGTGCCTCAGGAGGCAATGAACACAGAGCTGAGTAGGCAGGAATCAGTCATAAGGCTATAATCATGGAACTCAGCTCTGAGAAATCATGCTGCTCAGCTGGCAATAATCAAGTAGATGAGCAGCAGGAATTACGCAGCACAGGTGGCAAATATCAAGGAGATGACAGGCAGGAATCGTGCAGCTCAGCTGGCAATTGTCAAGCAGATGAGCAGACAGTAATCACGCAGCTCAGCAGGCCCTGATCACGTGACTGAGCATGCACTGTTCACGTGGATGATCACACACCTATCACGTGACTGATCATGCACTTATCACGTGGCTCTCATGCACTGATCACGTGATTGCGCATGCACTGCTCACATAATTGTATGCACTGATCACGTGGCTATCATGCACTGATGACGTGGCTGATCATGCACTGATCATGTGACTGATCATGCACTGATCACGTAGCTATCTTGCACTGATCACTTGGCTGATCATACACTCATCACGGGACTGATCATGCACTGATCACGTGACTGATCATGCACTGATCACGTGACTGACCATGCACTGATCACGTGACTGATCATGCACTGATGAGTTGGCAATCATGCACTGATTACTTGGCTGATCATACACGGATCACATGACTGATAATGCACTGATCATCTGGCTATCGTGCACTCATTACCTGGCTATCGGGCACTGATCACGTGGTTGATCATACACTGATCACGAGACTGATCTTGCACTGATCACGTCTGTATCATGCACTGATCACCTGACTGCCAATGCACTGATCACGTGGATAAACATACACTGATCATGTGACAGATCATGCATTGATCACGCGGCTATCATGCACTGCTCACGTGGCTGATCATGCAATGATCACGTAGCTACCATGTACTGGTCACGTGAGTGATCATGCACTGATTACGTAATTGATCATACACTGATCAGGTGACTTATCATGCACTGTTCACGTGACTGATCATGCACTGATCAAGTGACTGATCATGCACTGATCTCGTTGCTATCATGCACGGTTCACATGGCTGATCATGCAATGATCAGGTAGCTACCATGTACTGGTCACGTGACTATCATGCACTGATCACGTAATTGATCATGCACTGATCACGTGGCTGATCATACACTGATCACGTGACTGATCATGCACTGATCACGTGGCTGATCATGCACTGATCACGTGACTGATCATGGAATGATCACGTAGCTACCATGCACTGTTCACGTGACTGATCATGCACTGATCAAGTGACTGATCATGCACTGATCTCGTTGCTATCATGCACGGTTCACATGGCTGATCATGCAATGATCAGGTAGCTACCATGTACTGGTCACGTGACTATCATGCACTGATCACGTAATTGATCATGCACTGATCACGTGGCTGATCATACACTGATCACGTGACTGATCATGCACTGATCACGTGGCTGATCATGCAATGATCACGTAGCTACCATGTACTGGTCACGTGACTGATCATGCACTGATCATGTAATTGATCATGCACTGATCACGTGGCTGATCATTCACTAATCACGTGACTGGTCATGCACTGATCACGTGACTGGTCATGCACTGATCACGTGGCTGATCATGCACTGATCACGTGACTGATCATGCACACATCACGTGGCTATCGTGCACTGCTCACGTGGCTGGTCATGCAATGATCACGTAGCTACCATATACTGGTCACGCGACTGATCATGCACAGATCACGTAAATGATCATGCACTGTTCCCGTGACTGATCATGTACTGATCACGTGACTGATCATGCACTGATCACGTGGCTATCATGCTCTCCTCACGTGGGTGATCATGCAATGATCACGTAGCAACCATGTACTGGTCACCTGACTGATCATGCACTGATCATGTAATTGATCCAGCACTGATCACGTGGCTCATCATGCACTGATCACGTGACTCTTCTCGCACTGATGCCTGGGCTGATCATGCACTGATCACATGGCTATAATGCCCTGATTACGTGGCTGATCATACACTTTTCACGTGCCTGGTCATGCACAGATCACGTGACTAATCATGAACTTATCACGTGGCTATAATTCACTGATCACGTGAATATCATGCACTGATTACGTGCCTGTCAGGCACAGATCACCTGACTAATCATGAACTGATCACGTAGGTATCATGCACTGATCACCTGGCTGATCATACACTGTTCACGTGTCTGATCATGCACTGATCACGTGGCTGATCATACACTGCTCACGTAGCTGATCATGCACTGATCACGTGTCTATCATGCAGTGCTCACGTGGCTGATCCTGCAATGATCATGTAGCTTACATGTACTGGTCACGTGACTGATCATGCAATGGTAACGTAATTGATCATGCACTGATCACGTGACTGATCATGTACTGATCACGTGATTCATCATGCACTGCTCACGTGGCTGATCATGCAATGATCACGCAGCTACCATGTACTGGTCACATGACTGTTCATGCACTGATCACGTACTTGATCATGCACTGATCACCTGGCTTATCATGCATTGATCATGTGACTCATCATGTGCTGATCATGTTTGGTGTCATACACTGATCATGTGCCTCTGGAGGCAATGAACACAGAGCTGAGTAGGCAGGAATCAGTCAGCAGGCAATAATCATGGAACTCAGCTCTGAGAAATCATGCTGCTCAGCTGGCAATAATCAAGTAGATGAGCAGCAGGAATTACGCAGCACAGGTGGCAAATATCAAGGAGATGACAGGCAGGAATCGTGCAGCTCAGCTGGCAATTGTCAAGCAGATGAGCAGACAGTAATCACGCAGCTCAGCAGGCCCTGATCACGTGACTGAGCATGCACTGTTCACGTGGATGATCACACACCTATCACGTGACTGATCATGCACTTATCACGTGGCTCTCATGCACTGATCACGTGATTGCGCATGCACTGATCACATAATTGTATGCACTGATCACGTGGCTATCATGCACTGATGACGTGGCTGATCATGCACTGATCATGTGACTGATCATGCACTGATCACGTAGCTATCTTGCACTGATCACTTGGCTGATCAAACACTCATCACGGGACTGATCATGCACTGATCACGGCACTATCATGCATTGATTACATGACTCAACATGCACTGATCACCTGGATGATCATGCACTAATCACGTGACTGGTCATGCACTGATCACGTGGCTGATCATGCACTGATCACGTGACTGATCATGCACTGATCACGTGACTGACCATGCACTGATCACGTGGCTATCATGCTCTCCTCACGTGGGTGGTCATGCAATGATCACGTAGCAACCATGTACTGGTCACCTGACTGATCATGCACTGATCATGTAATTGATCCAGCACTGATCACGTGGCTCATCATGCACTGATCACGTGACTCTTCTCGCACTGATGCCTTGACTGATCATGCACTGATCACGTGGCTATAATGCCCTGATTACGTGGCTGATCATACACTTTTCACGTGCCTGGTCATGCACAGATCACGTGACTAATCATGAACTTATCACGTGGCTATAATTCACTGATCACGTGAATATCATGCACTGATTACGTGCCTGTCAGGCACAGATCACCTGACTAATCATGAACTGATCACGTAGGTATCATGCACTGATCACCTGGCTGATCATGCACTGTTCACGAGTCTGATCATGCACTGATCACGTGGCTGTTCGGGCACTGATCACGTGTTTATCAGGCAGTGATCAGTGACTGACAGGCGCTGATCAGGGGACTGTGCACGCACTGATCAGGTGGCTGATCAGGAATTGACCGCCTGACCGCGCATGCAGTGATCACGTGGCTGGTCGTTCACTGATCACGTGTTTATCATCCGGTGATCACGTGACTGAGAGGCGCTGATCACGTGACTGTGCCGTCAGTGATCACGTGGCTGAGCAGGCACTGATATGGTGACTGAGCATGCACTGATCATGTGCCGGGAGCCGGGGAGGCATTCCACTCTGGACAAAGGTCATGAGGAAGGAGGCTCGGCATACGCAAATGCGGGATCGAGCCTCAGGGGTCCACCCGGATATTCTCGAGCATCTCCCCCCCAAAAAAACCGGAGTTTGCCTACTGTATTGCTTTGTGCTCTCACCTCTGATTTCACTGGGGGCTGTCCCCCACCACCATCTCGCTCTCTCTGTCAAAGAGTTAACTTACAGCTCCAATTCATAAAGTTCCTTGTCATTCTTCCCTTTAACTTCCAGCTGAGTCTCCATCTGGAGCGCGGAACCCACCACGCTTACTAATTATGCCTGGGCTGCTAAGACCCACTCGAGAAGGTGTCTAGGGTGAGGCACCTTTCGCTATTCGAGAGGGCGCCTGCGGCCTACGTAAGTGGTGCAAACTTCTTGTCTTGAAGTTTGATTGGTCTTCCGCGTAAACCAAGATACTCAGTCTCTTTTCTCCACCGAATTTTCCTACTGAGCTATCCTCATACTATTATTCTTGACATCTCTGATTAGCATATAAATAGTCGCCTAGGCCATCTCTCCTTCGAATACCCTGGATCAGTTGGGGCTGGTCCCGGGCAGGTGGCGCCCGAACAGGGACCTCAGGAGGCAATACTCAAAGAGCTGAGCAGACACGAACCATGCAATCAGCAGGCAATAAGCATGGGGCTCAGCAGTGACGAATCATGCTGCTCAACTGGCAATAATCAAGCACGTGACCAGGCAGGAATCACGCAGCTCAGCTGGCAATTGTCAAGCAGATGAGCCGACAGGAATCACGCAGCTCAGCTGGCAATTGTCATGCAGATGAGCCCGCAGGAATCACGCAGCTCAGCAGGCCCTGATCACGTGACTCTGCAGGCACTGATCACGTGGCTGATCAAGTCCAGATCACGTGACTGAGCATGCACTGATGACGTGGCTGTGCATGCACTGATGACGTGGCTGATCAGGCACTGATCACATGGCTCATCATGCACTGATCACGTGTTTATCAGTCAATGATCAGTGACTGACAGGCGCTGATCATGGGACTGTGCACGCACTGATCACATGGCTATCATGCACTGATCACCTGACTGCGCATGCACTGATGACGTGGCTGTTCGGGCACTGATCACGTGTTTATCAGGCAGTGATCAGTGACTGACAGGCGCTGATCACGGGACTGTGCACGCACTGATCAGGTGGCTGATCAGGAACTGACCGCCTGACCGCGCATGCAGTGATCACGTGGCTGGTCATTCACTGATCACGTGTTTATCATACGGTGATCACGTGACTGAGAGGCGCTGATCACGTGACTGTGCCGTCAGTGATCACGTGGCTGAGCAGGCACTGATATCGTGACTGAGCATGCACTGATCATGTGCCGGGAGCCGGGGAGGCATTCCACTCTGGACAAAGGTCATGAGGACGGAGGCTCGGCATACGCAAATGCGGGATCGAGCCTCAGGGGTCCACCCGTATATTCTCGAGCATCTCCCCCCAAAAAAAACCAGAGTCTGCCTACTGTATTGCTTTGTGCTCTCACCTCTGATTTCACTGGGGGCTGTCCCCCACCACCATCTCGCTCTCTCTGTCAAAGAGTTAACTTACAGCTCCAATTCATAAAGTTCCTTGTCATTCTTCCCTTTAACTTCCAGCTGAGTCTCCATCTGGAGCGCGGAACCCACCACGCTTACTAATTATGCCTGGGCTGCTAAGACCCACTCGAGAAGGTGTCTAGGGTGAGGCACCTTTCGCTATTCGAGAGGGCGCCTGCGGCCTACATAAGTGGTGCAAACTTCTTGTCTTGAAGTTTGATTGGTCTTCCGGGTAAAGCAAGCTACTCAGTCTCTTTTCTCCACCGAATTTTCCTACTGAGCTCTCCTCATACTATTATTCTTGACATCTCTGATTAGCATATAAATAGTCGCCTAGGCCATCTCTCCTTCGAATACCCTGGATCAGTTGGGGCTGGTCCCCGGCAGGTGGCGACCGAACAGGGACCTCAGGAGGCAATACTCAAAGAGCTGAGCAGACACGAACCACGCAATCAGCAGGCTATAAGCATGGAGCTCAGCAGTGACGAATCATGCTACTCAACTGGCAATAATCAAGCACGTGACCAGGCAGGAATCACGCAGCTCAGCTGGCAATTGTCAAGCAGATGAGCCGACAGGAATCACGCAGCTCAGCTGGCAATTGTCATGCAGATGAGCCGGCAGGAATCACGCAGCTCAGCAGGCCCTGATCACGTAACTCTGAAGTCACTGATCAGGTGGCTGATCAAGTCCAGATCACGTGACTGAGCATGCACTGATCACGTGGCTATCATGCACTGATGACGTGACTGCGCATGCACTGATGACGTGGCTGATCAGGCACTGATCACATGGCTCCTCATGCACTGATCACGTGTTTATCAGGCAATGATCAGTGACTGACAGGCGCTGAGCATGGGACTGTGCACGCACTGATCACGTGGCTATCATGCACTGATGACGTGACTGCCCATGCACTGATGACGTGGCTGTTCGGTCACTGATCACGTGTTTATCAGGCAATGATCAGTGACTGACAGGCGCTGATCATGGGACTGTGCACGCACTGATCACGTGGCTATCATGCACTGATCACGTGACTGATCATGCACTGATCACGTGGCTGATCATGCACTGATCACATGGCTATCATGCACTGCTCACGTGGCTGATCATGCAATGATCACGCAGCTACCATGTACTGGTCACATGACTGATCATGCACTGATCACGTAATTGATCATGCACTGATCACCTGGCTTATCATGCATTGATTATGTGATTCATCATGTGCTCATCATGTTTGGTGTCATACACTGATCATGTGCCTCTGGAGGCAATGAACAAAGAGCTGAGTAGGCAGGAATCAGTAGGCAATAATCATGGAACTCAGCTCTGAGAAATCATGCTGCTCAGCTGGCAATAATCAAGTAGATGAGCAGGCAGGAATTATGCAGCACAGGTGGCAATTGTCAAGGAGATGACAGGCAGGAATCGTACAGCTCAGCTGGCAATTGTCAAGCAGATGAGCAGACAGTAATCACGAAGCTCAGCAGGCCCTGATCACGTGACTGAGCATGCACTGTTCACGTCGCTGGTCACACACCTATCACGTGAATGATCATGCACTGATCACGTGGCTCTCATGCACAGATCACGTGATTGCGCGTGCACTGATCATGTAATTGTATGCACTGCTCACGTGGCTATCATGCAGTGATGACGTGGCTGATCATGCACTGATCATGTGACTGATCATGCACTGATCACGTAGCTATCTTGCACTGGTCACTTGGCTGATCATACACTCATCACGGGACTGATCGTGCACTGATTGCGGCGCTATCATGCATTGACTACATGACTCCACATGCACTGATCACGTGCATGATCATGCACTGATCACGTGACTGACCATGCACTGATCACGTGACTGATCATGCACTGATCACGTGACTGGTCATGCACTGATCACGTGTCTGATCATGCACTGATCACGTGACTGATCATGCACACATCACGTGGCTGGTCATGCAATTATCACGTAGCTACCATATACTGGTCACGCGACTGATCATGCACTGATCACGTAAATGATCATGCACTGTTCCCGTGACTGATCATGTACTGATCACGTGACTGATCATGCACTGATCACGTGGCTATCATGCTCTCCTCACGTGGGTGATCATGCAATGATCACGTAGCAACCATGTACTGGTCACCTGACTGATCATGCACTGATCATGTAATTGATCCAGCACTGATCACGTGGCTCGTCATGCACTGATCACGTGACTCTTCTCGCACTGATGCCTTGACTGATCATGCACTGATCACGTGGCTATAATGCCCTGATTACGTGGCTGATCATACACTTTTCACGTGCCTGGTCATGCACAGATCACGTGACTAATCATGAACTTATCACGTGGCTATAATTCACTGATCACGTGAATATCATGCACTGATTACGTGCCTGTCAGGCACAGATCACCTGACTAATCATGAACTGATCACGTAGGTATCATGCACTGATCACCTGGCTGATCATACACTGTTCACGTGTCTTATCATGCACTGATCACGTGGCTGATCATACACTGCTCACGTAGCTGATCATGCACTGATCACGTGTCTATCATGCAGTGCTCACGTGGCTGATCCTGCAATGATCACGTAGCTACCATGTACTGGTCACGTGACTGATCATGCACTGATCACGTGGCTGATCATGCACTGATCACGTGACTGATCATGCACTGTTCACGAGACTCATCATGCACTGATCACGTGGATATCATGCACTGATCACGTGTTTGATCATACACTGTTCACGTGTCTGACCATGCACTGCTCACGTGGCTGATCATACACTGTTCACGTAACTGATCATGCACTGATCACGTGGATATCATGCACTGATCACGTGGCTGAACATGCACTGTTCACGTGGCTTACCACACACCTGTCACGTGACTGATCATGCACTGATCACGTGGTTGATCATACTCTGCTCACGTAACTCATCATGCACACATCAGGTGGCTATCGTGCACTTCTCACCTGGCTGGTCATGCAATGTTCACGTAGCTACCATATACTGGTCACGTGACTGATCATGCTCAGATCACGTAAATGATCATGCACTGTTCAGTTGACTGATCATGTACTGATCACGTGACTGATCATGCACTGCTCACGTGGCTATCATGCACTGCTCACGTGGCTGATCATGCAATGATCACGTAGCAACCATGTACTGGTCACGTGACTGATCATGCATTGATCACGTAATTAATCCTGCACTGATCAGCTGACTCATCATGCACTGATCACGTGGCTGATCACACACGTATCACGTGGCTGATCATGCACTGATCACGTGGCTGATCACACACGTATCACATGACTGATCATGCACTGATCACGTGGCTATCATGCACTGATCACTTAATTGATCATGCAATGATCACGTGGCTGATCATGCACTGAACACGTGAATAATCATGCACTGATCACGTGACTGATCATGCACTGATCACGTGGCTATCATGCACTGCTAACTTGGCTGATCATGCAATGATCACGCAGCTACCATGTACTGGTCACATGACTGATCATGCACTGATCACGTACTTGATCATGCACTGATCACCTGGCTTATCATGCATTGATCATGTGACTCATCATGTGCTGATCATGTTTGGTGTCATACACTGATCATGTGCCTCTGGAGGCAATGAACACAGAGCTGAGTAGGCAGGAATCAGTCAGCAGGCAATAATCATGGAACTCAGCTCTGAGAAATCATGCTGCTCAGCTGGCAATAATCAAGTAGATGAGCAGCACGAATTACGCAGCACAGGTGGCAAATATCAAGGAGATGACAGGCAGGAATCGTGCAGCTCAGCTGGCAATTGTCAAGCAGATGAGCAGACAGTAATCACGCAGCTCAGCAGGCCCTGATCACGTGACTGAGCATGCACTGTTCACGTGGATGATCACACACCTATCACGTGACTGATCATGCACTTATCACGTGGCTCTCATGCACTGATCACGTGATTGCGCATGCACTGATCACATAATTGTATGCACTGATCACGTGGCTATCATGCACTGATGACGTGGCTGATCATGCACTGATCATGTGACTGATCATGCACTGATCACGTAGCTATCTTGCACTGATCACTTGGCTGATCATACACTCATCACGGGACTGATCATGCACTGATCACGGCGCTATCATGCATTGATTACATGACTCAACATGCACTGATCACCTGGATGATGATACACTGATCACGTGACTGATCATGCACTGATCACGTGACTGATCATGCACTGATCACGTGACTGACCATGCACTGATCACGTGACTGATCATGCACTGATGAGTTGGCAATCATGCACTGATTACTTGGCTGATCATACACGGATCACATGACTGATAATGCACTGATCATCTGGCTATCGTGCACTCATTACCTGGCTATCGTGCACTGATCACGTGGTTGATCATACACTGATCACGAGACTGATCTTGCACTGATCACGTCTGTATCATGCACTGATCACCTGACTGCCCATGCACTGATCACGTGGATAAACATACACTGATCATGTGACAGATCATGCAGTGATCACGCGGCTATCATGCACTGCTCACGTGGCTGATCATGCAATGATCACGTAGCTACCATGTACTGGTCACGTGAGTCATCATGCACTGATTACGTAATTGATCATACACTGATCAGGTGACTTATCATGCACTGTTCACGTGACTGATCATGCACTGATCAAGTGACTGATCATGCACCTATCTCGTTGCTATCATGCACGGTTCACATGGCTGATCATGCAATGATCACGTAGCTACCATGTACTGGTCACGTGACTATCATGCACTGATCACGTGATTGATCATGCACTGATCACGTGGCTGATCATACACTGATCACGTGACTGATCATGCACTGATCACGTGGCTGATCATGCAATGATCACGTAGCTACCATGTACTGGTCACGTGACTGATCATGCACTGATCATGTAATGGATCATGCACTGATCACGTGGCTGATCATGCACTAATCACGTGACTGGTCATGCACTGATCACGTGGCTGATCATGCACTGATCACGTGACTGATCATGCACACATCACGTGGCTATCATGCACTGCTCACGTGGCTGGTCATGCAATGATCACGTAGCTACCATATACTGGTCACGCGACTGATCCTGCACAGATCACGTAAATGCTCATGCACTGATCACGTGACTGATCATGCACTGATCACGTGGCTATCATGCTCTCCTCACGTGGGTGATCATGCAATGATCACGTAGCAACCATGTACTGGTCACCTGACTGATCATGCACTGATCATGTAATTGATCCAGCACTGATCACGTGGCTCATCATGCACTGATCACGTGACTCTTCTCGCACTGATGCCTTGACTGATCATGCACTGATCACGTGGCTATAATGCCCTGATTACGTGGCTGATCATACACTTTTCACGTGCCTGGTCATGCACAGATCACGTGACTAATCATGAACTTATCACGTGGCTATAATTCACTGATCACGTGAATATCATGCACTGATTACGTGCCTGTCAGGCACAGATCACCTGACTAATCATGAACTGATCACGTAGGTATCATGCACTGATCACCTGGCTGATCATACACTGTTCACGTGTCTGATCATGCATTGATCACGTGGCTGATCATACACTGCTCACGTAGCTGATCATGCACTGATCACGTGTCTATCATGCAGTGCTCACGTGGCTGATCCTGCAATGATCACGTAGCTTACATGTACTGGTCACGTGACTGATCATGCAATGGTAACGTAATTGATCATGCACTGATCACGTGACTGATCATGTACTGATCACGTGATTCATCATGCACTGCTCACGTGGCTGATCATGCAATGATCACGCAGCTACCATGTACTGGTCACATGACTGTTCATGCACTGATCACGTACTTGATCATGCACTGATCACCTGGCTTATCATGCATTGATCATGTGACTCATCATGTGCTGATCATGTTTGGTGTCATACACTGATCATGTGCCTCTGGAGGCAATGAACACAGAGCTGAGTAGGCAGGAATCAGTCAGCAGGCAATAATCATGGAACTCAGCTCTGAGAAATCATGCTGCTCAGCTGGCAATAATCAAGTAGATGAGCAGCACGAATTATGCAGCACAGGTGGCAAATATCAAGGAGATGACAGGCAGGAATCGTGCAGCTCAGCTGGCAATTGTCAAGCAGATGAGCAGACAGTAATCACGCAGCTCAGCAGGCCCTGATCACGTGACTGAGCATGCACTGTTCACGTGGATGATCACACACCTATCACGTGACTGATCATGCACTTATCACGTGGCTCTCATGCACTGATCACGTGATTGCGCATGCACTGATCACATAATTGTATGCACTGATCACGTGGCTATCATGCACTGATGACGTGGCTGATCATGCACTGATCATGTGACTGATCATGCACTGATCACGTAGCTATCTTGCACCGATCACTTGGCTGATCAAACACTCATCACGGGACTGATCATGCACTGATCACGGCACTATCATGCATTGATTACATGACTCAACATGCACTGATCACCTGGATGATCATACACTGATCACGTGACTGATCATGCACTGATCACGTGACTGATCATGCACTGATCACGTGACTGATCATGCACTGATCACGTGACTGACCATGCACTGATCACGTGACTGATCATGCACTGATGAGTTGGCAATCATGCACTGATTACTTGGCTGATCATACACGGATCACATGACTGATAATGCACTGATCATCTGGCTATCGTGCACTCTTTACCTGGCTATCGTGCACTGATCACGTGGTTGATCATACACTGATCACGAGACTGATCTTGCACTGATCACGTCGGTATCATGCACTGATCACCTGACTGCCCATGCACTGATCACGTGGATAAACATACACTGATCATGTGACAGATCATGCAGTGATCACGCGGCTATCATGCACTGCTCACGTGGCTGATCATGCAATGATCACGTAGCTACCATGTACTGGTCACGTGAGTGATCATGCACTGATTACGTAATTGATCATACACTGATCAGGTGACTTATCATGCACTGTTCACGTGACTGATCATGCACTGATCTCGTTGCTATCATGCACGGTTCACATGGCTGATCATGCAATGATCACGTAGCTACCATGTACTGGTCACGTGACTATCATGCACTGATCACGTGATTGATCATGCACTGATCACGTGGCTGATCATACACTGATCACGTGACTGATCATGCACTGATCACGTGGCTGATCATGCAATGATCACGTAGCTACCATGTACTGGTCACGTGACTGATCATGCACTGATCATGTAATGGATCATGCACTGATCACGTGGCTGATCATGCACTAATCACGTGACTGGTCATGCACTGATCACGTGGCTGATCATGCACTGATCACGTGACTGATCATGCACACATCACGTGGCTATCATGCACTGCTCACGTGGCTGGTCATGCAATGATCACGTAGCTACCATATACTGGTCACGCGACTGATCCTGCACAGATCACGTAAATGCTCATGCACTGATCACGTGACTGATCATGCACTGATCACGTGGCTATCATGCTCTCCTCACGTGGGTGATCATGCAATGATCACGTAGCAACCATGTACTGGTCACCTGACTGATCATGCACTGATCATGTAATTGATCCAGCACTGATCACGTGGCTCATCATGCACTGATCACGTGACTCTTCTCGCACTGATGCCTTGACTGATCATGCACTGATCACGTGGCTATAATGCCCTGATTACGTGGCTGATCATACACTTTTCACGTGCCTGGTCATGCACAGATCACGTGACTAATCATGAACTTATCACGTGGCTATAATTCACTGATCACGTGAATATCATGCACTGATTACGTGCCTGTCAGGCACAGATCACCTGACTAATCATGAACTGATCACGTAGGTATCATGCACTGATCACCTGGCTGATCATACACTGTTCACGTGTCTGATCATGCATTGATCACGTGGCTGATCATACACTGCTCACGTAGCTGATCATGCACTGATCACGTGTCTATCATGCAGTGCTCACGTGGCTGATCCTGCAATGATCACGTAGCTTACATGTACTGGTCACGTGACTGATCATGCAATGGTAACGTAATTGATCATGCACTGATCACGTGACTGATCATGTACTGATCACGTGATTCATCATGCACTGCTCACGTGGCTGATCATGCAATGATCACGCAGCTACCATGTACTGGTCACATGACTGTTCATGCACTGATCACGTACTTGATCATGCACTGATCACCTGGCTTATCATGCATTGATCATGTGACTCATCATGTGCTGATCATGTTTGGTGTCATACACTGATCATGTGCCTCTGGAGGCAATGAACACAGAGCTGAGTAGGCAGGAATCAGTCAGCAGGCAATAATCATGGAACTCAGCTCTGAGAAATCATGCTGCTCAGCTGGCAATAATCAAGTAGATGAGCAGCACGAATTATGCAGCACAGGTGGCAAATATCAAGGAGATGACAGGCAGGAATCGTGCAGCTCAGCTGGCAATTGTCAAGCAGATGAGCAGACAGTAATCACGCAGCTCAGCAGGCCCTGATCACGTGACTGAGCATGCACTGTTCACGTGGATGATCACACACCTATCACGTGACTGATCATGCACTTATCACGTGGCTCTCATGCACTGATCACGTGATTGCGCATGCACTGATCACATAATTGTATGCACTGATCACGTGGCTATCATGCACTGATGACGTGGCTGATCATGCACTGATCATGTGACTGATCATGCACTGATCACGTAGCTATCTTGCACCGATCACTTGGCTGATCAAACACTCATCACGGGACTGATCATGCACTGATCACGGCACTATCATGCATTGATTACATGACTCAACATGCACTGATCACCTGGATGATCATACACTGATCACGTGACTGATCATGCACTGATCACGTGACTGATCATGCACTGATCACGTGACTGATCATGCACTGATCACGTGACTGACCATGCACTGATCACGTGACTGATCATGCACTGATGAGTTGGCAATCATGCACTGATTACTTGGCTGATCATACACGGATCACATGACTGATAATGCACTGATCATCTGGCTATCGTGCACTCATTACCTGGCTATCGTGCACTGATCACGTGGTTGATCATACACTGATCACGAGACTGATCTTGCACTGATCACGTCGGTATCATGCACTGATCACCTGACTGCCCATGCACTGATCACGTGGATAAACATACACTGATCATGTGACAGATCATGCAGTGATCACGCGGCTATCATGCACTGCTCACGTGGCTGATCATGCAATGATCACGTAGCTACCATGTACTGGTCACGTGAGTGATCATGCACTGATTACGTAATTGATCATACACTGATCAGGTGACTTATCATGCACTGTTCACGTGACTGATCATGCACTGATCAAGTGACTGATCATGCACTGATCTCGTTGCTATCATGCACGGTTCACATGGCTGATCATGCAATGATCAGGTAGCTACCATGTACTGGTCACGTGACTATCATGCACTGATCACGTAATTGATCATGCACTGATCACGTGGCTGATCATACACTGATCACGTGACTGATCATGCACTGATCACGCGGCTGATCATGCACTGATCACGTGACTGATCATGCAATGATCACGTAGCTACCATGCACTGTTCACGTGACTGATCATGCACTGATCAAGTGATTGATCATGCACTGATCTCGTTGCTATCATGCACGGTTCACATGGCTGATCATGCAATGATCACGTAGCTACCATGTACTGGTCACGTGACTGATCATGCACTGATCATGTAATTGATCATGCACTGATCACGTGGCTGATCATGCACTAATCACGTGACTGGTCATGCACTGATCACGTGGCTGATCATGCACTGATCACGTGACTGATCATGCACACATCACGTGGCTATCATGCACTGCTCACGTGGCTGGTCATGCAATGATCACGTAGCTACCATATACTGGTCACGCGACTGATGATGCACAGATCACGTAAATGATCATGCACTGTTCCCGTGACTGATCATGTACTGATCACGTGACTGATCATGCACTGATCACGTGGCTATCATGCTCTCCTCACGTGGGTGATCATGCAATGATCACGTAGCAACCATGTACTGGTCACCTGACTGATCATGCACTGATCATGTAATTGATCCAGCACTGATCACGTGGCTCATCATGCACTGATCACGTGACTCTTCTCGCACTGATGCCTTGACTGATCATGCACTGATCACGTGGCTATAATGCCCTGATTACGTGGCTGATCATACACTTTTCACGTGCCTGGTCATGCACAGATCACGTGACTAATCATGAACTTATCACGTGGCTATAATTCACTGATCACGTGAATATCATGCACTGATTACGTGCCTGTCAGGCACAGATCACCTGACTAACCATGAACTGATCACGTAGGTATCATGCACTGATCACCTGGCTGATCATACACTGTTCACGTGTCTGATCATGCACTGATCACGTAAATGATCATGCACTGTTCACGTGTCTGATCATGCACTGATCACGTGTTTATCAGGCAGTGATCAGTGACTGACAGGCGCTGATCAGGTGGCTGATCAGGAACTGACCACCTGACCGCGCATGCAGTGATCACGTGGCTGGTCGTTCACTGATCACGTGTTTATCATACGGTGATCACGTGACTGAGAGGCGCTGATCACGTGACTGTGCCGTCAGTGATCACGTGGCTGAGCAGGCACTGATATCGTGACTGAGCATGCACTGATCATGTGCCGGGAGCCGGGGAGGCATTCCACTCTGGACAAAGGTCATGAGGAAGGAGGCTCGGCATACGCAAATGCGGGATCGAGCCTCAGGGGTCCACCCGGATATTCTCGAGCATCTCCCCCCCAAAAAAACCGGAGTCTGCCTACTGTATTGCTTTGTGCTCTCACCTCTGATTTCACTGGGGGCTGTCCCCCACCACCATCTCGCTCTCTCTGTCAAAGAGTTAACTTACAGCTCCAATTCCTAAAGTTCCTTGTCATTCTTCCCTTTAACTTCCAGCTGAGTCTCCATGTGGAGCGCGGAACCCACCACGCTTACTAATTATGCCTGGGCTGCTAAGACCCACTCGAGAAGGTGTCTAGGGTGAGGCACCTTTCGCTATTCGAGAGGGCGCCTGCGGCCTACGTAAGTGGTGCAAACTTCTTGTCTTGAAGTTTGATTGGTCTTCCGCGTAAACCAAGCTACTCAGTCTCTTTTCTCCACCGAATTTTCCTACTGAGCTCTCCTCATACTATTATTCTTGACATCTCTGATTAGCATATAAAGAGTCGCCTAGGCCATCTCTCCTTCGAATACCCTGGATCAGTTGGGGCTGGTCCCCGGCAGGTGGCGACCGAACCGGGACCTCAGGAGGCGATACTCAAAGAGCTGAGCAGACACGAACCACGCAATCAGCAGGCAATAAGCATGGAGCTCAGCAGTGACGAATCATGCTGCTCAACTGGCAATAACCAAGCACGTGACCAGGCAGGAATCACGCAGCTCAGCTGGCAATTGTCAAGCAGATGAGCCGACAGGAATCACGCAGCTCAGATGGCAATTGTCATGCAGATGAGCCGGCAGGAATCACGCAGCTCAGCAGGCCCTGATCACGTGACTCTGCAGGCACTGATCACGTGGCTGATCAAGTCCAGATCACGTGACTGAGCATGCACTGATCACGTGGCTATCATGCACTGATGACGTGACTTCGCATGCACTGATGACGTGGCTTATCAGGCACTGATCACATGGCTCATCATGCACTGATCACGTGTTTATCAGGCAATGATCAGTGACTGACAGGCGCTGATCATGGGACTGTGCACGCACTGATCACATGGCTATCATGCACTGATCACGTGACTGAGCATGCACTGATCACGTGGCTATCATGCACTGATGACGTGACTGCGCATGCACTGATGACGTGGCTGATCAGGCACTGATCACATGGCTCATCATGCACTGATCACGTGTTTATCAGGCAATGATCAGTGACTGACAGGCGCTGATCATGGGACTGTGCACGCACTGATCACGTGGCTATCATGCACTGATCACGGGATTGATCATGCACTGATCACGTGGCTGATCATGCACTGATCACATGGCTATCATGCACTGCTCACGTGGCTGATCATGCAATGATCACGCAGCTACCATGTACTGGTCACATGACTGATCATGCACTGATCACGTAATTGATCATGCACTGATCACCTGGCTTATCATGCATTGATTATGTGATTCATTATGTGCTGATCATGTTTGGTGTCATACACTGATCATGTGCCTCTGGAGGCAATGAACAAAGAGCTGAGTAGGCAGGAATCAGTAGGCAATAATCATGGAACTCAGCTCTGAGAAATCATGCTGCTCAGCTGGCAATAATCAAGTAGATGAGCAGGCAGGAATTATGCAGCACAGGTGGCAATTGTCAAGGAGATGACAGGCAGGAATCGTACAGCTCAGCTGGCAATTGTCAAGCAGATGAGCAGACAGTAATCACGAAGCTCAGCAGGCCCTGATCACGTGACTGAGCATGCACTGTTCACGTCGCTGGTCACACACCTATCACGTGAATGATCATGCACTGATCACGTGGCTCTCATGCACAGATCACGTGATTGCGCGTGCACTGATCATGTAATTGTATGCACTGCTCACGTGGCTATCATGCAGTGATGACGTGGCTGATCATGCACTGATCATGTGACTGATCATGCACTGATCACGTAGCTATCTTGCACTGGTCACTTGGCTGATCATACACTCATCACGGGACTGATCGTGCACTGATTGCGGCGCTATCATGCATTGACTACATGACTCCACATGCACTGATCACGTGCATGATCATGCACTGATCACGTGACTGACCATGCACTGATCACGTGACTGATCATGCACTGATCACGTGACTGGTCATGCACTGATCACGTGTCTGATCATGCACTGATCACGTGACTGATCATGCACACATCACGTGGCTATCATGCACTGCTCACGTGGCTGGTCATGCAATGATCACGTAGCTACCATATACTGGTCACGCGACTGATCATGCACTGATCACGTAAATGATCATGCACTGTTCCCGTGACTGATCATGTACTGATCACGTGACTGATCATGCACTGATCACGTGGCTATCATGCTCTCCTCACGTGGGTGATCATGCAATGATCACGTAGCAACCATGTACTGGTCACCTGACTGATCATGCACTGATCATGTAATTGATCCAGCACTGATCACGTGGCTCATCATGCACTGATCACGTGACTCTTCTCGCACTGATGCCTTGACTGATCATGCACTGATCACGTGGCTATAATGCCCTGATTACGTGGCTGATCATACACTTTTCACGTGCCTGGTCATGCACAGATCACGTGACTAATCATGAACTTATCACGTGGCTATAATTCACTGATCACGTGAATATCATGCACTGATTACGTGCCTGTCAGGCACAGATCACCTGACTAATCATGAACTGATCACGTAGGTATCATGCACTGATCACCTGGCTGATCATACACTGTTCACGTGTCTTATCATGCACTGATCACGTGGCTGATCATACACTGCTCACGTAGCTGATCATGCACTGATCACGTGTCTATCATGCAGTGCTCACGTGGCTGATCCTGCAATGATCACGTAGCTACCATGTACTGGTCACGTGACTGATCATGCACTGATCACGTGGCTGATCATGCACTGATCACGTGACTGATCATGCACTGTTCACGAGACTCATCATGCACTGATCACGTGGATATCATGCACTGATCACGTGTTTGATCATACACTGTTCACGTGTCTGACCATGCACTGCTCACGTGGCTGATCATACACTGTTCACGTAACTGATCATGCACTGATCACGTGGATATCATGCACTGATCACGTGGCTGAACATGCACTGTTCACGTGGCTTACCACACACCTGTCACGTGACTGATCATGCACTGATCACGTGGCACTCATGCACTGATCACGTGGTTGATCATACTCTGCTCACGTAACTCATCATGCACACATCAGGTGGCTATCATGCACTTCTCACCTGGCTGGTCATGCAATGTTCACGTAGCTACCATATACTGGTCACGTGACTGATCATGCTCAGATCACGTAAATGATCATGCACTGTTCAGTTGACTGATCATGTACTGATCACGTGACTGATCATGCACTGCTCACGTGGCTATCATGCACTGCTCACGTGGCTGATCATGCAATGATCACGTAGCAACCATGTACTGGTCACGTGACTGATCATGCATTGATCACGTAATTAATCCTGCACTGATCAGCTGACTCATCATGCACTGATCACGTGGCTGATCACACACGTATCACGTGGCTGATCATGCACTGATCACGTGGCTGATCACACACGTATCACATGACTGATCATGCACTGATCACGTGGCTATCATGCACTGATCACTTAATTGATCATGCACTGATCACGTGGCTGATCATGCACTGAACACGTGAATAATCATGCACTGATCACGTGACTGATCATGCACTGATCACGTGGCTATCATGCACTGATCACTTAATTGATCATGCACTGATCACGTGGCTATCATGCACTGATCACTTAATTGATCATGCACTGATCACGTGACTGATCATGCACTGATCACGTGGCTATCATGCACTGCTAACTTGGCTGATCATGCAATGATCACGCAGCTACCATGTACTGGTCACATGACTGATCATGCACTGATCACGTACTTGATCATGCACTGATCACCTGGCTTATCATGCATTGATCATGTGACTCATCATGTGCTGATCATGTTTGGTGTCATACACTGATCATGTGCCTCTGGAGGCAATGAACACAGAGCTGAGTAGGCAGGAATCAGTCAGCAGGCAATAATCATGGAACTCAGCTCTGAGAAATCATGCTGCTCAGCTGGCAATAATCAAGTAGATGAGCAGCACGAATTACGCAGCACAGGTGGCAAATATCAAGGAGATGACAGGCAGGAATCGTGCAGCTCAGCTGGCAATTGTCAAGCAGATGAGCAGACAGTAATCACGCAGCTCAGCAGGCCCTGATCACGTGACTGAGCATGCACTGTTCACGTGGATGATCACACACCTATCACGTGACTGATCATGCACTTATCACGTGGCTCTCATGCACTGATCACGTGATTGCGCATGCACTGATCACATAATTGTATGCACTGATCACGTGGCTATCATGCACTGATGACGTGGCTGATCATGCACTGATCATGTGACTGATCATGCACTGATCACGTAGCTATCTTGCACCGATCACTTGGCTGATCATACACTCATCACGGGACTGATCATGCACTGATCACGGCGCTATCATGCATTGATTACATGACTCAACATGCACTGATCACCTGGATGATGATACACTGATCACGTGACTGATCATGCACTGATCACGTGACTGATCATGCACTGATCACGTGACTGACCATGCACTGATCACGTGACTGATCATGCACTGATGAGTTGGCAATCATGCACTGATTACTTGGCTGATCATACACGGATCACATGACTGATAATGCACTGATCATCTGGCTATCGTGCACTCATTACCTGGCTATCGTGCACTGATCACGTGGTTGATCATACACTGATCACGAGACTGATCTTGCACTGATCACGTCTGTATCATGCACTGATCACCTGACTGCCCATGCACTGATCACGTGGATAAACATACACTGATCATGTGACAGATCATGCACTGATCACGTGGCTATCATGCACTGCTCACGTGGCTGATCATGCAATGATCACGCAGCTACCATGTACTGGTCACATGACTGATCATGCACTGATCACGTAATTGATCATGCACTGATCACCTGGCTTATCATGCATTGATTATGTGATTCATCATGTGCTGATCATGTTTGGTGTCATACACTGATCATGTGCCTCTGGAGGCAATGAACAAAGAGCTGAGTAGGCAGGAATCAGTAGGCAATAATCATGGAACTCAGCTCTGAGAAATCATGCTGCTCAGCTGGCAATAATCAAGTAGATGAGCAGGCAGGAATTATGCAGCACAGGTGCAATTGTCAAGGAGATGACAGGCAGGAATCGTACAGCTCAGCTGGCAATTGTCAAGCAGATGAGCAGACAGTAATCACGAAGCTCAGCAGGCCCTGATCACGTGACTGAGCATGCACTGTTCACGTCGCTGGTCACACACCTATCACGTGAATGATCATGCACTGATCACGTGGCTCTCATGCACAGATCACGTGATTGCGCGTGCACTGATCATGTAATTGTATGCACTGCTCACGTGGCTATCATGCAGTGATGACGTGGCTGATCATGCACTGATCATGTGACTGATCATGCACTGATCACGTAGCTATCTTGCACTGGTCACTTGGCTGATCATACACTCATCACGGGACTGATCGTGCACTGATTGCGGCGCTATCATGCATTGACTACATGACTCCACATGCACTGATCACGTGCATGATCATGCACTGATCACGTGACTGACCATGCACTGATCACGTGACTGATCATGCACTGATCACGTGACTGGTCATGCACTGATCACGTGGCTGATCATGCACTGATCACGTGACTGATCATGCACACATCACGTGGCTATCATGCACTGCTCACGTGGCTGGTCATGCAATGATCACGTAGCTACCATATACTGGTCACGCGACTGATCATGCACTGATCACGTAAATGATCATGCACTGTTCCCGTGACTGATCATGTACTGATCACGTGACTGATCATGCACTGATCACGTGGCTATCATGCTCTCCTCACGTGGGTGATCATGCAATGATCACGTAGCAACCATGTACTGGTCACCTGACTGATCATGCACTGATCATGTAATTGATCCAGCACTGATCACGTGGCTCATCATGCACTGATCACGTGACTCTTCTCGCACTGATGCCTTGACTGATCATGCACTGATCACGTGGCTATAATGCCCTGATTACGTGGCTGATCATACACTTTTCACGTGCCTGGTCATGCACAGATCACGTGACTAATCATGAACTTATCACGTGGCTATAATTCACTGATCACGTGAATATCATGCACTGATTACGTGCCTGTCAGGCACAGATCACCTGACTAATCATGAACTGATCACGTAGGTATCATGCACTGATCACCTGGCTGATCATACACTGTTCACGTGTCTTATCATGCACTGATCACGTGGCTGATCATACACTGCTCACGTAGCTGATCATGCACTGATCACGTGTCTATCATGCAGTGCTCACGTGGCTGATCCTGCAATGATCACGTAGCTACCATGTACTGGTCACGTGACTGATCATGCACTGATCACGTGGCTGATCATGCACTGATCACGTGACTGATCATGCACTGTTCACGAGACTCATCATGCACTGATCACGTGGATATCATGCACTGATCACGTGTTTGATCATACACTGTTCACGTGTCTGACCATGCACTGCTCACGTGGCTGATCATACACTGTTCACGTAACTGATCATGCACTGATCACGTGGATATCATGCACTGGTCACGTGGCTGAACATGCACTGTTCACGTGGCTTACCACACACCTGTCACGTGACTGATCATGCACTGATCACGTGGCACTCATGCACTGATCACGTGGTTGATCATACTCTGCTCACGTAACTCATCATGCACACATCAGGTGGCTATCATGCACTTCTCACCTGGCTGGTCATGCAATGTTCACGTAGCTACCATATACTGGTCACGTGACTGATCATGCTCAGATCACGTAAATGATCATGCACTGTTCAGTTGACTGATCATGTACTGATCACGTGACTGATCATGCACTGCTCACGTGGCTATCATGCACTGCTCACGTGGCTGATCATGCAATGATCACGTAGCAACCATGTACTGGTCACGTGACTGATCATGCATTGATCACGTAATTAATCCTGCACTGATAAGCTGACTCATCATGCACTGATCACGTGGCTGATCACACACGTATCATGTGGCTGATCATGCACTGAACACGTGAATAATCATGCACTGATCACGTGACTGATCATGCACTGATCACGTGGCTATCATGCACTGCTAACTTGGCTGATCATGCAATGATCACGCAGCTACCATGTACTGGTCACATGACTGATCATGCACTGATCACGTACTTGATCATGCACTGATCACCTGGCTTATCATGCATTGATCATGTGACTCATCATGTGCTGATCATGTTTGGTGTCATACACTGATCATGTGCCTCTGGAGGCAATGAACACAGAGCTGAGTAGGCAGGAATCAGTCAGCAGGCAATAATCATGGAACTCAGCTCTGAGAAATCATGCTGCTCAGCTGGCAATAATCAAGTAGATGAGCAGCACGAATTACGCAGCACAGGTGGCAAATATCAAGGAGATGACAGGCAGGAATCGTGCAGCTCAGCTGGCAATTGTCAAGCAGATGAGCAGACAGTAATCACGCAGCTCAGCAGGCCCTGATCACGTGACTGAGCATGCACTGTTCACGTGGATGATCACACACCTATCACGTGACTGATCATGCACTTATCACGTGGCTCTCATGCACTGATCACGTGATTGCGCATGCACTGCTCACATAATTGTATGCACTGATCACGTGGCTATCATGCACTGATGACGTGGCTGATCATGCACTGATCATGTGACTGATCATGCACTGATCACGTAGCTATCTTGCACTGATCACTTGGCTGATCATACACTCATCACGGGACTGATCATGCACTGATCACGGCGCTATCATGCATTGATTACATGACTCAACATGCACTGATCACCTGGATGATGATACACTGATCACGTGACTGATCATGCACTGATCACGTGACTGATCATGCACTGATCACGTGACTGACCATGCACTGATCACGTGACTGATCATGCACTGATGAGTTGGCAATCATGCACTGATTACTTGGCTGATCATACACGGATCACATGACTGATAATGCACTGATCATCTGGCTATCGTGCACTCATTACCTGGCTATCGTGCACTGATCACGTGGTTGATCATACACTGATCACGAGACTGATCTTGCACTGATCACGTCTGTATCATGCACTGATCACCTGACTGCCCATGCACTGATCACGTGGATAAACATACACTGATCATGTGACAGATCATGCAATGATCACGTAGCTACCATGCACTGTTCACGTGACTGATCATGCACTGATCAAGTGATTGATCATGCACTGATCTCGTTGCTATCATGCACGGTTCACATGGCTGATCATGCAATGATCACGTAGCTACCATGTACTGGTCACGTGACTGATCATGCACTGATCATTTAATTGATCATGCACTGATCACGTGGCTGATCATGCACTAATCACGTGACTGGTCATGCACTGATCACGTGGCTGATCATGCACTGATCACGTGACTGATCATGCACACATCACGTGGCTATCATGCACTGCTCACGTGGCTGGTCATGCAATGATCACGTAGCTACCATATACTGGTCTCGCGACTGATCATGCACAGATCACGTAAATGATCATGCACTGTTCCCGTGACTGATCATGTACTGATCACGTGACTGATCATGCACTGATCACGTGGCTATCATGCTCTCCTCACGTGGGTGATCATGCAATGATCACGTAGCAACCATGTACTGGTCACCTGACTGATCATGCACTGATCATGTAATTGATCCAGCACTGATCACGTGGCTCATCATGCACTGATCACGTGACTCTTCTCGCACTGATGCCTTGACTGATCATGCACTGATCACGTGGCTATAATGCCCTGATTACGCGGCTGATCATACACTTTTCACGTGCCTGGTCATGCACAGATCACGTGACTAATCATGAACTTATCACGTGGCTATAATTCACTGATCACGTGAATATCATGCACTGATTACGTGCCTGTCAGGCACAGATCACCTGACTAATCATGAACTGATCACGTAGGTATCATGCACTGATCACCTGGCTGATCATACACTGTTCACGTGTCTGATCATGCACTGATCACGTAAATGATCATGCACTGTTCACGTGTCTGATCATGCACTGATCACGTGTTTATCAGGCAGTGATCAGTGACTGACAGGCGCTGATCAGGGGACTGTGCACGCACTGATCAGGTGGCTGATCAGGAACTGACCACCTGACCGCGCATGCAGTGATCACGTGGCTGGTCGTTCACTGATCACGTGTTTATCATACGGTGATCACGTGACTGAGAGGTGCTGATCACGTGACTGTGCCGTCAGTGATCACGTGGCTGAGCAGGCACTGATATCGTGACTGAGCATGCACTGATCATGTGCCGGGAGCCGGGGAGGCATTCCACTCTGGACAAAGGTCATGAGGAAGGAGGCTCGGCATACGCAAATGCGGGATCGAGCCTCAGGGGTCCACCCGGATATTCTCGAGCATCTCCCCCCCAAAAAAACCGGAGTCTGCCTACTGTATTGCTTTGTGCTCTCACCTCTGATTTCACTGGGGGCTGTCCCCCACCACCATCTCGCTCTCTCTGTCAAAGAGTTAACTTACAGCTCCAATTCCTAAAGTTCCTTGTCATTCTTCCCTTTAACTTCCAGCTGAGTCTCCATCTGGAGCGCGGAACCCACCACGCTTACTAATTATGCCTGGGCTGCTAAGACCCACTCGAGAAGGTGTCTAGGGTGAGGCACCTTTCGCTATTCGAGAGGGCGCCTGCGGCCTACGTAAGTGGTGCAAACTTCTTGTCTTGAAGTTTGATTGGTCTTCCGCGTAAACCAAGCTACTCAGTCTCTTTTCTCCACCGAATTTTCCTACTGAGCTCTCCTCATACTATTATTCTTGACATCTCTGATTAGCATATAAAGAGTCGCCTAGGCCATCTCTCCTTCGAATACCCTGGATCAGTTGGGGCTGGTCCCCGGCAGGTGGCGACCGAACCGGGACCTCAGGAGGCGATACTCAAAGAGCTGAGCAGACACGAACCACGCAATCAGCAGGCAATAAGCATGGAGCTCAGCAGTGACGAATCATGCTGCTCAACTGGCAATAACCAAGCACGTGACCAGGCAGGAATCACGCAGCTCAGCTGGCAATTGTCAAGCAGATGAGCCGACAGGAATCACGCAGCTCAGATGGCAATTGTCATGCAGATGAGCCGGCAGGAATCACGCAGCTCAGCAGGCCCTGATCACGTGACTCTGCAGGCACTGATCACGTGGCTGATCAAGTCCAGATCACGTGACTGAGCATGCACTGATCACGTGGCTATCATGCACTGATGACGTGACTTCGCATGCACTGATGACGTGGCTGATCAGGCACTGATCACATGGCTCATCATGCACTGATCACGTGTTTATCAGGCAATGATCAGTGACTGACAGGCGCTGATCATGGGACTGTGCACGCACTGATCACATGGCTATCATGCACAGATCACGTGACTGAGCATGCACTGATCACGTGGCTATCATGCACTGATGACGTGACTGCGCATGCACTGATGACGTGGCTGATCAGGCACTGATCACATGGCTCATCATGCACTGATCACGTGTTTATCAGGCAATGATCAGTGACTGACAGGCGCTTATCATGGGACTGTGCATGCACTGATCACGTGGCTATCATGCACTGATCACGGGATTGATCATGCACTGATCACGTGGCTGATCATGCACTGATCACATGGCTATCATGCACTGCTCACGTGGCTGATCATGCAATGATCACGCAGCTACCATGTACTGGTCACATGACTGATCATGCACTGATCACGTAATTGATCATGCACTGATCACCTGGCTTATCATGCATTGATTATGTGATTCATCATGTGCTGATCATGTTTGGTGTCATACACTGATCATGTGCCTCTGGAGGCAATGAACAAAGAGCTGAGTAGGCAGGAATCAGTAGGCAATAATCATGGAACTCAGCTCTGAGAAATCATGCTGCTCAGCTGGCAATAATCAAGTAGATGAGCAGGCAGGAATTATGCAGCACAGGTGGCAATTGTCAAGGAGATGACAGGCAGGAATCGTACAGCTCAGCTGGCAATTGTCAAGCAGATGAGCAGACAGTAATCACGAAGCTCAGCAGGCCCTGATCACGTGACTGAGCATGCACTGTTCACGTCGCTGGTCACACACCTATCACGTGAATGATCATGCACTGATCACGTGGCTCTCATGCACAGATCACGTGATTGCGCGTGCACTGATCATGTAATTGTATGCACTGCTCACGTGGCTATCATGCAGTGATGACGTGGCTGATCATGCACTGATCATGTGACTGATCATGCACTGATCACGTAGCTATCTTGCACTGGTCACTTGGCTGATCATACACTCATCACGGGACTGATCGTGCACTGATTGCGGCGCTATCATGCATTGACTACATGACTCCACATGCACTGATCACGTGCATGATCATGCACTGATCACGTGACTGACCATGCACTGATCACGTGACTGATCATGCACTGATCATGTGACTGGTCATGCACTGATCACGTGTCTGATCATGCACTGATCACGTGACTGATCATGCACACATCACGTGGCTATCATGCACTGCTCACGTGGCTGGTCATGCAATGATCACGTAGCTACCATATACTGGTCACGCGACTGATCATGCACTGATCACGTAAATGATCATGCACTGTTCCCGTGACTGATCATGTACTGATCACGTGACTGATCATGCACTGATCACGTGGCTATCATGCTCTCCTCACGTGGGTGATCATGCAATGATCACGTAGCAACCATGTACTGGTCACCTGACTGATCATGCACTGATCATGTAATTGATCCAGCACTGATCACGTGGCTCATCATGCACTGATCACGTGACTCTTCTCGCACTGATGCCTTGACTGATCATGCACTGATCACGTGGCTATAATGCCCTGATTACGTGGCTGATCATACACTTTTCACGTGCCTGGTCATGCACAGATCACGTGACTAATCATGAACTTATCACGTGGCTATAATTCACTGATCACGTGAATATCATGCACTGATTACGTGCCTGTCAGGCACAGATCACCTGACTAATCATGAACTGATCACGTAGGTATCATGCACTGATCACCTGGCTGATCATACACTGTTCACGTGTCTTATCATGCACTGATCACGTGGCTGATCATACACTGCTCACGTAGCTGATCATGCACTGATCACGTGTCTATCATGCAGTGCTCACGTGGCTGATCCTGCAATGATCACGTAGCTACCATGTACTGGTCACGTGACTGATCATGCACTGATCACGTGGCTGATCATGCACTGATCACGTGACTGATCATGCACTGTTCACGAGACTCATCATGCACTGATCACGTGGATATCATGCACTGATCACGTGTTTGATCATACACTGTTCACGTGTCTGACCATGCACTGCTCACGTGGCTGATCATACACTGTTCACGTAACTGATCATGCACTGATCACGTGGATATCATGCACTGGTCACGTGGCTGAACATGCACTGTTCACGTGGCTTACCACACACCTGTCACGTGACTGATCATGCACTGATCACGTGGCACTCATGCACTGATCACGTGGTTGATCATACTCTGCTCACGTAACTCATCATGCACACATCAGGTGGCTATCATGCACTTCTCACCTGGCTGGTCATGCAATGTTCCCGTAGCTACCATATACTGGTCACGTGACTGATCATGCTCAGATCACGTAAATGATCATGCACTGTTCAGTTGACTGATCATGTACTGATCACGTGACTGATCATGCACTGCTCACGTGGCTATCATGCACTGCTCACGTGGCTGATCATGCAATGATCACGTAGCAACCATGTACTGGTCACGTGACTGATCATGCATTGATCACGTAATTAATCCTGCACTGATCAGCTGACTCATCATGCACTGATCACGTGGCTGATCACACACGTATCACGTGGCTGATCATGCACTGATCACGTGGCTGATCACACACGTATCACATGACTGATCATGCACTGATCACGTGGCTATCATGCACTGATCACTTAATTGATCATGCAATGATCACGTGGCTGATCATGCACTGAACACGTGAATAATCATGCACTGATCACGTGACTGATCATGCACTGATCACGTGGCTATCATGCACTGCTAACTTGGCTGATCATGCAATGATCACGCAGCTACCATGTACTGGTCACATGACTGATCATGCACTGATCCCGTACTTGATCATGCACTGATCACCTGGCTTATCATGCATTGATCATGTGACTCATCATGTGCTGATCATGTTTGGTGTCATACACTGATCATGTGCCTCTGGAGGCAATGAACACAGAGCTGAGTAGGCAGGAATCAGTCAGCAGGCAATAATCATGGAACTCAGCTCTGAGAAATCATGCTGCTCAGCTGGCAATAATCAAGTAGATGAGCAGCACGAATTACGCAGCACAGGTGGCAAATATCAAGGAGATGACAGGCAGGAATCGTGCAGCTCAGCTGGCAATTGTCAAGCAGATGAGCAGACAGTAATCACGCAGCTCAGCAGGCCCTGATCACGTGACTGAGCATGCACTGTTCACGTGGATGATCACACACCTATCACGTGACTGATCATGCACTTATCACGTGGCTCTCATGCACTGATCACGTGATTGCGCATGCACTGATCACATAATTGTATGCACTGATCACGTGGCTATCATGCACTGATGACGTGGCTGATCATGCACTGATCATGTGACTGATCATGCACTGATCACGTAGCTATCTTGCACTGATCACTTGGCTGATCATACACTCATCACGGGACTGATCATGCACTGATCACGGCGCTATCATGCATTGATTACATGACTCAACATGCACTGATCACCTGGATGATGATACACTGATCACGTGACTGATCATGCACTGATCACGTGACTGATCATGCACTGATCACGTGACTGACCATGCACTGATCACGTGACTGATCATGCACTGATGAGTTGGCAATCATGCACTGATTACTTGGCTGATCATACACGGATCACATGACTGATAATGCACTGATCATCTGGCTATCGTGCACTCATTACCTGGCTATCGTGCACTGATCACGTGGTTGATCATACACTGATCACGAGACTGATCTTGCACTGATCACGTTGGTATCATGCACTGATCACCTGACTGCCCATGCACTGATCACGTGGATAAACATACACTGATCATGTGACAGATCATGCAGTGATCACGCGGCTATCATGCACTGCTCACGTGGCTGATCATGCAATGATCTCGTAGCTACCATGTACTGGTCACGTGAGTGATCATGCACTGATTACGTAATTGATCATACACTGATCAGGTGACTTATCATGCACTGTTCACGTGACTGATCATGCACTGATCAAGTGACTGATCATGCACTGATCTCGTTGCTATCATGCACGGTTCACATGGCTGATCATGCAATGATCACGTAGCTACCATGTACTGGTCACGTGACTATCATGCACTGATCACGTGATTGATCATGCACTGATCACGTGGCTGATCATACACTGATCACGTGACTGATCATGCACTGATCACGTGGCTGATCATGCAATGATCACGTAGCTACCATGTACTGGTCACGTGACTGATCATGCACTGATCATGTAATTGATCATGCACTGATCACGTGGCTGATCATGCACTAATCACGTGACTGGTCATGCACTGATCACGTGGCTGATCATGCACTGATCACGTGACTGATCATGCACACATCACGTGGCTATCATGCACTGCTCACGTGGCTGGTCATGCAATGATCACGTAGCTACCATATACTGGTCACGCGACTGATCATGCACAGATCACGTAAATGATCATGCACTGATCACGTGACTGATCATGCACTGATCACGTGGCTATCATGCTCTCCTCACGTGGGTGATCATGCAATGTTCACGTAGCAACCATGTACTGGTCACCTGACTGATCATGCACTGATCATGTAATTGATCCAGCACTGATCACGTGGCTCATCACGCACTGATCACGTGACTCTTCTCGCACTGATGCCTTGACTGATCATGCACTGATCACGTGGCTATAATGCCCTGATTACGTGGCTGATCATACACTTTTCACGTGCCTGGTCATGCACAGATCACGTGACTAATCATGAACTTATCACGTGGCTATAATTCACTGATCACGTGAATATCATGCACTGATTACGTGCCTGTCAGGCACAGATCACCTGACTAATCATGAACTGATCACGTAGGTATCATGCACTGATCACCTGGCTGATCATACACTGTTCACATGTCTGATCATGCATTGATCACGTGGCTGATCATACACTGCTCACGTAGCTGATCATGCACTGATCACGTGTCTATCATGCAGTGCTCACGTGGCTGATCCTGCAATGATCACGTAGCTTACATGTACTGGTCACGTGACTGATCATGCAATGGTAACGTAATTGATCATGCACTGATCACGTGACTGATCATGTACTGATCACGTGATTCATCATGCACTGCTCACATGGCTGATCATGCAATGATCACGCAGCTACCATGTACTGGTCACATGACTGTTCATGCACTGATCACGTACTTGATCATGCACTGATCACCTGGCTTATCATGCATTGATCATGTGACTCATCATGTGCTGATCATGTTTGGTGTCATACACTGATCATGTGCCTCTGGAGGCAATGAACACAGAGCTGAGTAGGCAGGAATCAGTCAGCAGGCAATAATCATGGAACTCAGCTCTGAGAAATCATGCTGCTCAGCTGGCAATAATCAAGTAGATGAGCAGCACGAATTATGCAGCACAGGTGGCAAATATCAAGGAGATGACAGGCAGGAATCGTGCAGCTCAGCTGGCAATTGTCAAGCAGATGAGCAGACAGTAATCACGCAGCTCAGCAGGCCCTGATCACGTGACTGAGCATGCACTGTTCACGTGGATGATCACACACCTATCACGTGACTGATCATGCACTTATCACGTGGCTCTCATGCACTGATCACGTGATTGCGCATGCACTGATCACATAATTGTATGCACTGATCACGTGGCTATCATGCACTGATGACGTGGCTGATCATGCACTGATCACGTAGCTATCTTGCACCGATCACTTGGCTGATCAAACACTCATCACGGGACTGATCATGCACTGATCACGGCACTATCATGCATTGATTACATGACTCAACATGCACTGATCACCTGGATGATCATACACTGATCACGTGACTGACCATGCACTGATCATGTGACTGATCATGCACTGATGAGTTGGCAATCATGCACTGATTACTTGGCTGATCATACACGGATCACATGACTGATAATGCACTGATCATCTGGCTATCGTGCACTCATTACCTGGCTATCGTGCACTGATCACGTGGTTGATCATACACTGATCACGAGACTGATCTTGCACTGATCACGTCGGTATCATGCACTGATCACCTGACTGCCCATGCACTGATCACGTGGATAAACATACACTGATCATGTGACAGATCATGCAGTGATCACGCGGCTATCATGCACTGCTCACGTGGCTGATCATGCAATGATCACGTAGCTACCATGTACTGGTCACGTGAGTGATCATGCACTGATTACGTAATTGATCATACACTGATCAGGTGACTTATCATGCACTGTTCACGTGACTGACCATGCACTGATCAAGTGACTGATCATGCACTGATCTCGTTGCTATCATGCACGGTTCACATGGCTGATCATGCAATGATCAGGTAGCTACCATGTACTAGTCACGTGACTATCATGCACTGATCACGTAATTGATCATGCACTGATCACGTGGCTGATCATACACTGATCACGTGACTGATCATGCACTGATCACGCGGCTGATCATGCACTGATCACGTGACTGATCATGCAATGATCACGTAGCTACCATGCACTGTTCACGTGACTGATCATGCACTGATCAAGTGATTGATCATGCACTGATCTCGTTGCTATCATGCACGGTTCACATGGCTGATCATGCAATGATCACGTAGCTACCATGTACTGGTCACGTGACTGATCATGCACTGATCATGTAATTGATCATGCACTGATCACGTGGCTGATCATGCACTAATCACGTGACTGGTCATGCACTGATCACGTGGCTGATCATGCACTGATCACGTGACTGATCATGCACACATCACGTGGCTATCATGCACTGCTCACGTGGCTGGTCATGCAATGATCACGTAGCTACCATATACTGGTCACGCGACTGATCATGCACTGATCACGTAAATGATCATGCACTGTTCCCGTGACTGATCATGTACTGATCACGTGACTGATCATGCACTGATCACGTGGCTATCATGCTCTCCTCACGTGGGTGATCATGCAATGATCACGTAGCAACCATGTACTGGTCACCTGACTGATCATGCACTGATCATGTAATTGATCCAGCACTGATCACGTGGCTCATCATGCACTGATCACGTGACTCTTCTCGCACTGATGCCTTGACTGATCATGCACTGATCACGTGGCTATAATGCCCTGATTACGTGGCTGATCATACACTTTTCACGTGCCTGGTCATGCACAGATCACGTGACTAATCATGAACTTATCACGTGGCTATAATTCACTGATCACGTGAATATCATGCACTGATTACGTGCCTGTCAGGCACAGATCACCTGACTAATCATGAACTGATCACGTAGGTATCATGCACTGATCACCTGGCTGATCATACACTGTTCACGTGTCTTATCATGCACTGATCACGTAGCTGATCATGCACTGATCACGTGTCTATCATGCAGTGCTCACGTGGCTGATCCTGCAATGATCACGTAGCTACCATGTACTGGTCACGTGACTGATCATGCACTGATCACGTGGCTGATCATGCACTGATCACGTGACTGATCATGCACTGTTCACGAGACTCATCATGCACTGATCACGTGGATATCATGCACTGATCACGTGTTTGATCATACACTGTTCACGTGTCTGACCATGCACTGCTCACGTGGCTGATCATACACTGTTCACGTAACTGATCATGCACTGATCACGTGGATATCATGCACTGATCACGTGGCTGAACATGCACTGTTCACGTGGCTTACCACACACCTGTCACGTGACTGATCATGCACTGATCACGTGGCACTCATGCACTGATCACGTGGTTGATCATACTCTGCTCACGTAACTCATCATGCACACATCAGGTGGCTATCGTGCACTTCTCACCTGGCTGGTCATGCAATGTTCACGTAGCTACCATATACTGGTCACGTGACTGATCATGCTCAGATCACGTAAATGATCATGCACTGTTCAGTTGACTGATCATGTACTGATCACGTGACTGATCATGCACTGCTCACGTGGCTATCATGCACTGCTCACGTGGCTGATCATGCAATGATCACGTAGCAACCATGTACTGGTCACGTGACTGATCATGCATTGATCACGTAATTAATCCTGCACTGATCAGCTGACTCATCATGCACTGATCACGTGGCTGATCACACACGTATCACGTGGCTGATCATGCACTGATCACGTGGCTGATCACACACGTATCACATGACTGATCATGCACTGATCACGTGGCTATCATGCACTGATCACTTAATTGATCATGCAATGATCACGTGGCTGATCATGCACTGAACACGTGAATAATCATGCACTGATCACGTGACTGATCATGCACTGATCACGTGGCTATCATGCACTGCTAACTTGGCTGATCATGCAATGATCACGCAGCTACCATGTACTGGTCACATGACTGATCATGCACTGATCACGTACTTGATCATGCACTGATCACCTGGCTTATCATGCATTGATCATGTGACTCATCATGTGCTGATCATGTTTGGTGTCATACACTGATCATGTGCCTCTGGAGGCAATGAACACAGAGCTGAGTAGGCAGGAATCAGTCAGCAGGCAATAATCATGGAACTCAGCTCTGAGAAATCATGCTGCTCAGCTGGCAATAATCAAGTAGATGAGCAGCACGAATTACGCAGCACAGGTGGCAAATATCAAGGAGATGACAGGCAGGAATCGTGCAGCTCAGCTGGCAATTGTCAAGCAGATGAGCAGACAGTAATCACGCAGCTCAGCAGGCCCTGATCACGTGACTGAGCATGCACTGTTCACGTGGATGATCACACACCTATCACGTGACTGATCATGCACTTATCACGTGGCTCTCATGCACTGATCACGTGATTGCACATGCACTGCTCACATAATTGTATGCACTGATCACGTGGCTATCATGCACTGATGACGTGGCTGATCATGCACTGATCATGTGACTGATCATGCACTGATCACGTAGCTATCTTGCACTGATCACTTGGCTGATCATACACTCATCACGGGACTGATCATGCACTGATCACGGCGCTATCATGCATTGATTACATGACTCAACATGCACTGATCACCTGGATGATCATACACTGATCACGTGACTGATCATGCACTGATCACGTGACTGACCATGCACTGATCACGTGACTGATCATGCACTGATGAGTTGGCAATCATGCACTGATTACTTGGCTGATCATACACGGATCACATGACTGATAATGCACTGATCATCTGGCTATCGTGCACTCATTACCTGGCTATCGTGCACTGATCACGTGGTTGATCATACACTGATCACGAGACTGATCTTGCACTGATCACGTCGGTATCATGCACTGATCACCTGACTGCCCATGCACTGATCACGTGGATAAACATACACTGATCATGTGACAGATCATGCAGTGATCACGCGGCTATCATGCACTGCTCACGTGGCTGATCATGCAATGATCTCGTAGCTACCATGTACTGGTCACGTGAGTGATCATGCACTGATTACGTAATTGATCATACACTGATCAGGTGACTTATCATGCACTGTTCACGTGACTGATCATGCACTGATCAAGTGACTGATCATGCACTGATCTCGTTGCTATCATGCACGGTTCACATGGCTGATCATGCAATGATCACGTAGCTACCATGTACTGGTCACGTGACTATCATGCACTGATCACGTGATTGATCATGCACTGATCACGTGGCTGATCATACACTGATCACGTGACTGATCATGCACTGATCACGTGGCTGATCATGCAATGATCACGTAGCTACCATGTACTGGTCACGTGACTGATCATGCACTGATCATGTAATTGATCATGCACTGATCACGTGGCTGATCATGCACTAATCACGTGACTGGTCATGCACTGATCACGTGGCTGATCATGCACTGATCACGTGACTGATCATGCACACATCACGTGGCTATCATGCACTGCTCACGTGGCTGGTCATGCAATGATCACGTAGCTACCATATACTGGTCACGCGACTGATCATGCACAGATCACGTAAATGATCATGCACTGATCACGTGACTGATCATGCACTGATCACGTGGCTATCATGCTCTCCTCACGTGGGTGATCATGCAATGTTCACGTAGCAACCATGTACTGGTCACCTGACTGATCATGCACTGATCATGTAATTGATCCAGCACTGATCACGTGGCTCATCACGCACTGATCACGTGACTCTTCTCGCACTGATGCCTTGACTGATCATGCACTGATCACGTGGCTATAATGCCCTGATTACGTGGCTGATCATACACTTTTCACGTGCCTGGTCATGCACAGATCACGTGACTAATCATGAACTTATCACGTGGCTATAATTCACTGATCACGTGAATATCATGCACTGATTACGTGCCTGTCAGGCACAGATCACCTGACTAATCATGAACTGATCACGTAGGTATCATGCACTGATCACCTGGCTGATCATACACTGTTCACGTGTCTGATCATGCATTGATCACGTGGCTGATCATACACTGCTCACGTAGCTGATCATGCACTGATCACGTGTCTATCATGCAGTGCTCACGTGGCTGATCCTGCAATGATCACGTAGCTTACATGTACTGGTCACGTGACTGATCATGCAATGGTAACGTAATTGATCATGCACTGATCACGTGACTGATCATGTACTGATCACGTGATTCATCATGCACTGCTCACATGGCTGATCATGCAATGATCACGCAGCTACCGTGTACTGGTCACATGACTGTTCATGCACTGATCACGTACTTGATCATGCACTGATCACCTGGCTTATCATGCATTGATCATGTGACTCATCATGTGCTGATCATGTTTGGTGTCATACACTGATCATGTGCCTCTGGAGGCAATGAACACAGAGCTGAGTAGGCAGGAATCAGTCAGCAGGCAATAATCATGGAACTCAGCTCTGAGAAATCATGCTGCTCAGCTGGCAATAATCAAGTAGATGAGCAGCACGAATTATGCAGCACAGGTGGCAAATATCAAGGAGATGACAGGCAGGAATCGTGCAGCTCAGCTGGCAATTGTCAAGCAGATGAGCAGACAGTAATCACGCAGCTCAGCAGGCCCTGATCACGTGACTGAGCATGCACTGTTCACGTGGATGATCACACACCTATCACGTGACTGATCATGCACTTATCACGTGGCTCTCATGCACTGATCACGTGATTGCGCATGCACTGATCACATAATTGTATGCACTGATCACGTGGCTATCATGCACTGATGACGTGGCTGATCATGCACTGATCACGTAGCTATCTTGCACCGATCACTTGGCTGATCAAACACTCATCACGGGACTGATCATGCACTGATCACGGCACTATCATGCATTGATTACATGACTCAACATGCACTGATCACCTGGATGATCATACACTGATCACGTGACTGACCATGCACTGATCACGTGACTGATCATGCACTGATGAGTTGGCAATCATGCACTGATTACTTGGCTGATCATACACGGATCACATGACTGATAATGCACTGATCATCTGGCTATCGTGCACTCATTACCTGGCTATCGTGCACTGATCACGTGGTTGATCATACACTGATCACGAGACTGATCTTGCACTGATCACGTCGGTATCATGCACTGATCACCTGACTGCCCATGCACTGATCACGTGGATAAACATACACTGATCATGTGACAGATCATGCAGTGATCACGCGGCTATCATGCACTGCTCACGTGGCTGATCATGCAATGATCACGTAGCTACCATGTACTGGTCACGTGAGTGATCATGCACTGATTACGTAATTGATCATACACTGATCAGGTGACTTATCATGCACTGTTCACGTGACTGATCATGCACTGATCAAGTGACTGATCATGCACTGATCTCGTTGCTATCATGCACGGTTCACATGGCTGATCATGCAATGATCAGGTAGCTACCATGTACTGGTCACGTGACTATCATGCACTGATCACGTAATTGATCATGCACTGATCACGTGGCTGATCATACACTGATCACGTGACTGATCATGCACTGATCACGCGGCTGATCATGCACTGATCACGTGACTGATCATGCAATGATCACGTAGCTACCATGCACTGTTCACGTGACTGATCATGCACTGATCAAGTGATTGATCATGCACTGATCTCGTTGCTATCATGCACGGTTCACATGGCTGATCATGCAATGATCACGTAGCTACCATGTACTGGTCACGTGACTGATCATGCACTGATCATGTAATTGATCATGCACTGATCACGTGGCTGATCATGCACTAATCACGTGACTGGTCATGCACTGATCACGTGGCTGATCATGCACTGATCACGTGACTGATCATGCACACATCACGTGGCTATCATGCACTGCTCACGTGGCTGGTCATGCAATGATCACGTAGCTACCATATACTGGTCACGCGACTGATCATGCACTGATCACGTAAATGATCATGCACTGTTCCCGTGACTGATCATGTACTGATCACGTGACTGATCATGCACTGATCACGTGGCTATCATGCTCTCCTCACGTGGGTGATCATGCAATGATCACGTAGCAACCATGTACTGGTCACCTGACTGATCATGCACTGATCATGTAATTGATCCAGCACTGATCACGTGGCTCATCATGCACTGATCACGTGACTCTTCTCGCACTGATGCCTTGACTGATCATGCACTGATCACGTGGCTATAATGCCCTGATTACGTGGCTGATCATACACTTTTCACGTGCCTGGTCATGCACAGATCACGTGACTAATCATGAACTTATCACGTGGCTATAATTCACTGATCACGTGAATATCATGCACTGATTACGTGCCTGTCAGGCACAGATCACCTGACTAATCATGAACTGATCACGTAGGTATCATGCACTGATCACCTGGCTGATCATACACTGTTCACGTGTCTTATCATGCACTGATCACGTGGCTGATCATACACTGCTCACGTAGCTGATCATGCACTGATCACGTGTCTATCATGCAGTGCTCACGTGGCTGATCCTGCAATGATCACGTAGCTACCATGTACTGGTCACGTGACTGATCATGCACTGATCACGTGGCTGATCATGCACTGATCACGTGACTGATCATGCACTGTTCACGAGACTCATCATGCACTGATCACGTGGATATCATGCACTGATCACGTGTTTGATCATACACTGTTCACGTGTCTGACCATGCACTGCTCACGTGGCTGATCATACACTGTTCACGTAACTGATCATGCACTGATCACGTGGATATCATGCACTGATCACGTGGCTGAACATGCACTGTTCACGTGGCTTACCACACACCTGTCACGTGACTGATCATGCACTGATCACGTGGCACTCATGCACTGATCACGTGGTTGATCATACTCTGCTCACGTAACTCATCATGCACACATCAGGTGGCTATCATGCACTTCTCACCTGGCTGGTCATGCAATGTTCACATAGCTACCATATACTGGTCACGTGACTGATCATGCTCAGATCACGTAAATGATCATGCACTGTTCAGTTGACTGATCATGTACTGATCACGTGACTGATCATGCACTGCTCACGTGGCTATCATGCACTGCTCACGTGGCTGATCATGCAATGATCACGTAGCAACCATGTACTGGTCACGTGACTGATCATGCATTGATCACGTAATTAATCCTGCACTGATCAGCTGACTCATCATGCACTGATCACGTGGCTGATCACACACGTATCACGTGGCTGATCATGCACTGATCACGTGGCTGATCACACACGTATCACATGACTGATCATGCACTGATCACGTGGCTATCATGCACTGATCACTTAATTGATCATGCAATGATCACGTGGCTGATCATGCACTGAACACGTGAATAATCATGCACTGATCACGTGACTGATCATGCACTGATCACGTGGCTATCATGCACTGCTAACTTGGCTGATCATGCAATGATCACGCAGCTACCATGTACTGGTCACATGACTGATCATGCACTGATCACGTACTTGATCATGCACTGATCACCTGGCTTATCATGCATTGATCATGTGACTCATCATGTGCTGATCATGTTTGGTGTCATACACTGATCATGTGCCTCTGGAGGCAATGAACACAGAGCTGAGTAGGCAGGAATCAGTCAGCAGGCAATAATCATGGAACTCAGCTCTGAGAAATCATGCTGCTCAGCTGGCAATAATCAAGTAGATGAGCAGCACGAATTACGCAGCACAGGTGGCAAATATCAAGGAGATGACAGGCAGGAATCGTGCAGCTCAGCTGGCAATTGTCAAGCAGATGAGCAGACAGTAATCACGCAGCTCAGCAGGCCCTGATCACGTGACGGAGCATGCACTGTTCACGTGGATGATCACACACCTATCACGTGACTGATCATGCACTTATCACGTGGCTCTCATGCACTGATCACGTGATTGCGCATGCACTGCTCACATAATTGTATGCACTGATCACGTGGCTATCATGCACTGATGACGTGGCTGATCATGCACTGATCATGTGACTGATCATGCACTGATCACGTAGCTATCTTGCACTGATCACTTGGCTGATCATACACTCATCACGGGACTGATCATGCACTGATCACGGCGCTATCATGCATTGATTACATGACTCAACATGCACTGATCACCTGGATGATCATACACTGATCACGTGACTGATCATGCACTGATCACGTGACTGATCATGCACTGATCACGTGACTGACCATGCACTGATCACGTGACTGATCATGCACTGATGAGTTGGCAATCATGCACTGATTACTTGGCTGATCATACACGGATCACATGACTGATAATGCACTGATCATCTGGCTATCCTGCACTCATTACCTGGCTATCGTGCACTGATCACGTGGTTGATCATACACTGATCACGAGACTGATCTTGCACTGATCACGTCGGTATCATGCACTGATCACCTGACTGCCCATGCACTGATCACGTGGATAAACATACACTGATCATGTGACAGATCATGCAGTGATCACGCGGCTATCATGCACTGCTCACGTGGCTGATCATGCAATGATCACGTAGCTACCATGTACTGGTCACGTGAGTGATCATGCACTGATTACGTAATTGATCATACACTGATCAGGTGACTTATCATGCACTGTTCACGTGACTGACCATGCACTGATCAAGTGACTGATCATGCACTGATCTCGTTGCTATCATGCACGGTTCACATGGCTGATCATGCAATGATCAGGTAGCTACCATGTACTAGTCACGTGACTATCATGCACTGATCACGTAATTGATCATGCACTGATCACGTGGCTGATCATACACTGATCACGTGACTGATCATGCACTGATCACGCGGCTGATCATGCACTGATCACGTGACTGATCATGCAATGATCACGTAGCTACCATGCACTGTTCACGTGACTGATCATGCACTGATCAAGTGATTGATCATGCACTGATCTCGTTGCTATCATGCACGGTTCACATGGCTGATCATGCAATGATCACGTAGCTACCATGTACTGGTCACGTGACTGATCATGCACTGATCATGTAATTGATCATGCACTGATCACGTGGCTGATCATGCACTAATCACGTGACTGGTCATGCACTGATCACGTGGCTGATCATGCACTGATCACGTGACTGATCATGCACACATCACGTGGCTATCATGCACTGCTCACGTGGCTGGTCATGCAATGATCACGTAGCTACCATATACTGGTCACGCGACTGATCATGCACTGATCACGTAAATGATCATGCACTGTTCCCGTGACTGATCATGTACTGATCACGTGACTGATCATGCACTGATCACGTGGCTATCATGCTCTCCTCACGTGGGTGATCATGCAATGATCACGTAGCAACCATGTACTGGTCACCTGACTGATCATGCACTGATCATGTAATTGATCCAGCACTGATCACGTGGCTCATCATGCACTGATCACGTGACTCTTCTCGCACTGATGCCTTGACTGATCATGCACTGATCACGTGGCTATAATGCCCTGATTACGTGGCTGATCATACACTTTTCACGTGCCTGGTCATGCACAGATCACGTGACTAATCATGAACTTATCACGTGGCTATAATTCACTGATCACGTGAATATCATGCACTGATTACGTGCCTGTCAGGCACAGATCACCTGACTAATCATGAACTGATCACGTAGGTATCATGCACTGATCACCTGGCTGATCATACACTGTTCACGTGTCTTATCATGCACTGATCACGTGGCTGATCATACACTGCTCACGTAGCTGATCATGCACTGATCACGTGTCTATCATGCAGTGCTCACGTGGCTGATCCTGCAATGATCACGTAGCTACCATGTACTGGTCACGTGACTGATCATGCACTGATCACGTGGCTGATCATGCACTGATCACGTGACTGATCATGCACTGTTCACGAGACTCATCATGCACTGATCACGTGGATATCATGCACTGATCACGTGTTTGATCATACACTGTTCACGTGTCTGACCATGCACTGCTCACGTGGCTGATCATACACTGTTCACGTAACTGATCATGCACTGATCACGTGGATATCATGCACTGATCACGTGGCTGAACATGCACTGTTCACGTGGCTTACCACACACCTGTCACGTGACTGATCATGCACTGATCACGTGGCACTCATGCACTGATCACGTGGTTGATCATACTCTGCTCACGTAACTCATCATGCACACATCAGGTGGCTATCATGCACTTCTCACCTGGCTGGTCATGCAATGTTCACGTAGCTACCATATACTGGTCACGTGACTGATCATGCTCAGATCACGTAAATGATCATGCACTGTTCAGTTGACTGATCATGTACTGATCACGTGACTGATCATGCACTGCTCACGTGGCTATCATGCACTGCTCACGTGGCTGATCATGCAATGATCACGTAGCAACCATGTACTGGTCACGTGACTGATCATGCATTGATCACGTAATTAATCCTGCACTGATCAGCTGACTCATCATGCACTGATCACGTGGCTGATCACACACGTATCACGTGGCTGATCATGCACTGATCACGTGGCTGATCACACACGTATCACATGACTGATCATGCACTGATCACGTGGCTATCATGCACTGATCACTTAATTGATCATGCAATGATCACGTGGCTGATCATGCACTGAACACGTGAATAATCATGCACTGATCACGTGACTGATCATGCACTGATCACGTGGCTATCATGCACTGCTAACTTGGCTGATCATGCAATGATCACGCAGCTACCATGTACTGGTCACATGACTGATCATGCACTGATCACGTACTTGATCATGCACTGATCACCTGGCTTATCATGCATTGATCATGTGACTCATCATGTGCTGATCATGTTTGGTGTCATACACTGATCATGTGCCTCTGGAGGCAATGAACACAGAGCTGAGTAGGCAGGAATCAGTCAGCAGGCAATAATCATGGAACTCAGCTCTGAGAAATCATGCTGCTCAGCTGGCAATAATCAAGTAGATGAGCAGCACGAATTACGCAGCACAGGTGGCAAATATCAAGGAGATGACAGGCAGGAATCGTGCAGCTCAGCTGGCAATTGTCAAGCAGATGAGCAGACAGTAATCACGCAGCTCAGCAGGCCCTGATCACGTGACTGAGCATGCACTGTTCACGTGGATGATCACACACCTATCACGTGACTGATCATGCACTTATCACGTGGCTCTCATGCACTGATCACGTGATTGCGCATGCACTGCTCACATAATTGTATGCACTGATCACGTGGCTATCATGCACTGATGACGTGGCTGATCATGCACTGATCATGTGACTGATCATGCACTGATCACGTAGCTATCTTGCACTGATCACTTGGCTGATCATACACTCATCACGGGACTGATCATGCACTGATCACGGCGCTATCATGCATTGATTACATGACTCAACATGCACTGATCACCTGGATGATCATACACTGATCACGTGACTGATCATGCACTGATCACGTGACTGATCATGCACTGATCACGTGACTGACCATGCACTGATCACGTGACTGATCATGCACTGATGAGTTGGCAATCATGCACTGATTACTTGGCTGATCATACACGGATCACATGACTGATAATGCACTGATCATCTGGCTATCGTGCACTCTTTACCTGGCTATCGTGCACTGATCACGTGGTTGATCATACACTGATCACGAGACTGATCTTGCACTGATCACGTCTGTATCATGCACTGATCACCTGACTGCCCATGCACTGATCACGTGGATAAACATACACTGATCATGTGACAGATCATGCAGTGATCACGCGGCTATCATGCACTGCTCACGTGGCTGATCATGCAATGATCACGTAGCTACCATGTACTGGTCACGTGAGTGATCATGCACTGATTACGTAATTGATCATACACTGATCAGGTGACTTATCATGCACTGTTCACGTGACTGATCATGCACTGATCAAGTGACTGATCATGCACTGATCTCGTTGCTATCATGCACGGTTCACATGGCTGATCATGCAATGATCACGTAGCTACCATGTACTGGTCACGTGACTATCATGCACTGATCACGTGATTGATCATGCACTGATCACGTGGCTGATCATACACTGATCACTGACTGATCATGCACTGATCACGTGGCTGATCATGCAATGATCACGTAGCTACCATGTACTGGTCACGTGACTGATCATGCACTGATCATGTAATTGATCATGCACTGATCACGTGGCTGATCATGCACTAATCACGTGACTGGTCATGCACTGATCACGTGGCTGATCATGCACTGATCACGTGACTGATCATGCACACATCACGTGGCTATCATGCACTGCTCACGTGGCTGGTCATGCAATGATCACGTAGCTACCATATACTGGTCACGCGACTGATCATGCACAGATCACGTAAATGATCATGCACTGATCACGTGACTGATCATGCACTGATCACGTGGCTATCATGCTCTCCTCACGTGGGTGATCATGCAATGATCACGTAGCAACCATGTACTGGTCACCTGACTGATCATGCACTGATCATGTAATTGATCCAGCACTGATCACGTGGCTCATCATGCACTGATCACGTGACTCTTCTCGCCCTGATGCCTTGACTGATCATGCACTGATCACGTGGCTATAATGCCCTGATTACGTGGCTGATCATACACTTTTCACGTGCCTGGTCTTGCACAGATCACGTGACTAATCATGAACTTATCACGTGGCTATAATTCACTGATCACGTGAATATCATGCACTGATTACGTGCCTGTCAGGCACAGATCACCTGACTAATCATGAACTGATCACGTAGGTATCATGCACTGATCACCTGGCTGATCATACACTGTTCACGTGTCTGATCATGCATTGATCACGTGGCTGATCATACACTGCTCACGTAGCTGATCATGCACTGATCACGTGTCTATCATGCAGTGCTCACGTGGCTGATCCTGCAATGATCACGTAGCTTACATGTACTGGTCACGTGACTGATCATGCAATGGTAACGTAATTGATCATGCACTGATCACGTGACTGATCATGTACTGATCACGTGATTCATCATGCACTGCTCACGTGGCTGATCATGCAATGATCACGCAGCTACCATGTACTGGTCACATGACTGTTCATGCACTGATCACGTACTTGATCATGCACTGATCACCTGGCTTATCATGCATTGATCATGTGACTCATCATGTGCTGATCATGTTTGGTGTCATACACTGATCATGTGCCTCTGGAGGCAATGAACACAGAGCTGAGTAGGCAGGAATCAGTCAGCAGGCAATAATCATGGAACTCAGCTCTGAGAAATCATGCTGCTCAGCTGGCAATAATCAAGTAGATGAGCAGCACGAATTATGCAGCACAGGTGGCAAATATCAAGGAGATGACAGGCAGGAATCGTGCAGCTCAGCTGGCAATTGTCAAGCAGATGAGCAGACAGTAATCACGCAGCTCAGCAGGCCCTGATCACGTGACTGAGCATGCACTGTTCACGTGGATGATCACACACCTATCACGTGACTGATCATGCACTTATCACGTGGCTCTCATGCACTGATCACGTGATTGCGCATGCACTGCTCACATAATTGTATGCACTGATCACGTGGCTATCATGCACTGATGACGTGGCTGATCATGCACTGATCATGTGACTGATCATGCACTGATCACGTAGCTATCTTGCACCGATCACTTGGCTGATCAAACACTCATCACGGGACTGATCATGCACTGATCACGGCACTATCATGCATTGATTACATGACTCAACATGCACTGATCACCTGGATGATCATACACTGATCACGTGACTGATCATGCACTGATCACGTGACTGATCATGCACTGATCACGTGACTGACCATGCACTGATCACGTGACTGATCATGCACTGATGAGTTGGCAATCATGCACTGATTACTTGGCTGATCATACACGGATCACATGACTGATAATGCACTGATCATCTGGCTATCGTGCACTCATTACCTGGCTATCGTGCACTGATCACGTGGTTGATCATACACTGATCACGAGACTGATCTTGCACTGATCACGTCGGTATCATGCACTGATCACCTGACTGCCCATGCACTGATCACGTGGATAAACATACACTGATCATGTGACAGATCATGCAGTGATCACGCGGCTATCATGCACTGCTCACGTGGCTGATCATGCAATGATCACGTAGCTACCATGTACTGGTCACGTGAGTGATCATGCACTGATTACGTAATTGATCATACACTGATCAGGTGACTTATCATGCACTGTTCACGTGACTGATCATGCACTGATCAAGTGACTGATCATGCACTGATCTCGTTGCTATCATGCACGGTTCACATGGCTGATCATGCAATGATCACGTAGCTACCATGTACTGGTCACGTGACTATCATGCACTGATCACGTGATTGATCATGCACTGATCACGTGGCTGATCATACACTGATCACTGACTGATCATGCACTGATCACGTGGCTGATCATGCAATGATCACGTAGCTACCATGTACTGGTCACGTGACTGATCATGCACTGATCATGTAATTGATCATGCACTGATCACGTGGCTGATCATGCACTAATCACGTGACTGGTCATGCACTGATCACGTGGCTGATCATGCACTGATCACGTGACTGATCATGCACACATCACGTGGCTATCATGCACTGCTCACGTGGCTGGTCATGCAATGATCACGTAGCTACCATATACTGGTCACGCGACTGATCATGCACAGATCACGTAAATGATCATGCACTGATCACGTGACTGATCATGCACTGATCACGTGGCTATCATGCTCTCCTCACGTGGGTGATCATGCAATGATCACGTAGCAACCATGTACTGGTCACCTGACTGATCATGCACTGATCATGTAATTGATCCAGCACTGATCACGTGGCTCATCATGCACTGATCACGTGACTCTTCTCGCACTGATGCCTTGACTGATCATGCACTGATCACGTGGCTATAATGCCCTGATTACGTGGCTGATCATACACTTTTCACGTGCCTGGTCATGCACAGATCACGTGACTAATCATGAACTTATCACGTGGCTATAATTCACTGATCACGTGAATATCATGCACTGATTACGTGCCTGTCAGGCACAGATCACCTGACTAATCATGAACTGATCACGTAGGTATCATGCACTGATCACCTGGCTGATCATACACTGTTCACGTGTCTGATCATGCATTGATCACGTGGCTGATCATACACTGCTCACGTAGCTGATCATGCACTGATCACGTGTCTATCATGCAGTGCTCACGTGGCTGATCCTGCAATGATCACGTAGCTTACATGTACTGGTCACGTGACTGATCATGCAATGGTAACGTAATTGATCATGCACTGATCACGTGACTGATCATGTACTGATCACGTGATTCATCATGCACTGCTCACGTGGCTGATCATGCAATGATCACGCAGCTACCATGTACTGGTCACATGACTGTTCATGCACTGATCACGTACTTGATCATGCACTGATCACCTGGCTTATCATGCATTGATCATGTGACTCATCATGTGCTGATCATGTTTGGTGTCATACACTGATCATGTGCCTCTGGAGGCAATGAACACAGAGCTGAGTAGGCAGGAATCAGTCAGCAGGCAATAATCATGGAACTCAGCTCTGAGAAATCATGCTGCTCAGCTGGCAATAATCAAGTAGATGAGCAGCACGAATTATGCAGCACAGGTGGCAAATATCAAGGAGATGACAGGCAGGAATCGTGCAGCTCAGCTGGCAATTGTCAAGCAGATGAGCAGACAGTAATCACGCAGCTCAGCAGGCCCTGATCACGTGACTGAGCATGCACTGTTCACGTGGATGATCACACACCTATCACGTGACTGATCATGCACTTATCACGTGGCTCTCATGCACTGATCACGTGATTGCGCATGCACTGCTCACATAATTGTATGCACTGATCACGTGGCTATCATGCACTGATGACGTGGCTGATCATGCACTGATCATGTGACTGATCATGCACTGATCACGTAGCTATCTTGCACCGATCACTTGGCTGATCAAACACTCATCACGGGACTGATCATGCACTGATCACGGCACTATCATGCATTGATTACATGACTCAACATGCACTGATCACCTGGATGATCATACACTGATCACGTGACTGATCATGCACTGATCACGTGACTGATCATGCACTGATGAGTTGGCAATCATGCACTGATTACTTGGCTGATCATACACGGATCACATGACTGATAATGCACTGATCATCTGGCTATCGTGCACTCATTACCTGGCTATCGTGCACTGATCACGTGGTTGATCATACACTGATCACGAGACTGATCTTGCACTGATCACGTCGGTATCATGCACTGATCACATGACTGCCCATGCACTGATCACGTGGATAAACATACACTGATCATGTGACAGATCATGCAGTGATCACGAGGCTATCATGCACTGCTCACGTGGCTGATCATGCAATGATCACGTAGCTACCATGTACTGGTCACGTGAGTGATCATGCACTGATTACGTAATTGATCATACACTGATCAGGTGACTTATCATGCACTGTTCACGTGACTGATCATGCACTGATCAAGTGACTGATCATGCACTGATCTCGTTGCTATCATGCACGGTTCACATGGCTGATCATGCAATGATCAGGTAGCTACCATGTACTGGTCACGTGACTATCATGCACTGATCACGTAATTGATCATGCACTGATCACGTGGCTGATCATACACTGATCACGTGACTGATCATGCACTGATCACGCGGCTGATCATGCACTGATCACGTGACTGATCATGCAATGATCACGTAGCTACCATGCACTGTTCACGTGACTGATCATGCACTGATCAAGTGATTGATCATGCACTGATCTCGTTGCTATCATGCACGGTTCACATGGCTGATCATGCAATGATCACGTAGCTACCATGCACTGTTCACGTGACTGATCATGCACTGATCAAGTGACTGATCATGCACTGATCTCGTTGCTATCATGCACGGTTCACATGGCTGATCATGCAATGATCACGTAGCTACCATGTACTGGTCACGTGACTGATCATGCACTGATCATGTAATTGATCATGCACTGATCACGTGGCTGATCATGCACTAATCACGTGACTGGTCATGCACTGATCACGTGGCTGATCATGCACTGATCACGTGACTGATCATGCACACATCACGTGGCTATCATGCACTGCTCACGTGGCTGGTCATGCAATGATCACGTAGCTACAATATACTGGTCACGCGACTGATCATGCACAGATCACGTAAATGATCATGCACTGTTCCCGTGACTGATCATGCACTGATCACGTGACTGATCATGCACTGATCACGTGACTGACCATGCACTGATCACGTGACTGATCATGCACTGATGAGTTGGCAATCATGCACTGATTACTTGGCTGATCATACACGGATCACATGACTGATAATGCACTGATCATCTGGCTATCGTGCACTCATTACCTGGCTATCGTGCACTGATCACGTGGTTGATCATACACTGATCACGAGACTGATCTTGCACTGATCACGTCGGTATCATGCACTGATCACCTGACTGCCCATGCACTGATCACGTGGATAAACATACACTGATCATGTGACAGATCATGCAGTGATCACGCGGCTATCATGCACTGCTCACGTGGCTGATCATGCAATGATCACGTAGCTACCATGTACTGGTCACGTGAGTGATCATGCACTGATTACGTAATTGATCATACACTGATCAGGTGACTTATCATGCACTGTTCACGTGACTGATCATGCACTGATCAAGTGACTGATCATGCACTGATCTCGTTGCTATCATGCACGGTTCACATGGCTGATCATGCAATGATCACGTAGCTACCATGTACTGGTCACGTGACTATCATGCACTGATCACGTGATTGATCATGCACTGATCACGTGGCTGATCATACACTGATCACGTGACTGATCATGCACTGATCACGTGGCTGATCATGCAATGATCACGTAGCTACCATGTACTGGTCACGTGACTGATCATGCACTGATCATGTAATTGATCATGCACTGATCACGTGGCTGATCATGCACTAATCACGTGACTGCTCATGCACTGATCACGTGGCTGATCATGCACTGATCACGTGACTGATCATGCACACATCACGTGGCTATCATGCACTGCTCACGTGGCTGGTCATGCAATGATCACGTAGCTACCATATACTGGTCATGCGACTGATCATGCACAGATCACGTAAATGATCATGCACTGATCACGTGACTGATCATGCACTGATCACGTGGCTATCATGCTCTCCTCACGTGGGTGATCATGCAATGATCACGTAGCAACCATGTACTGGTCACCTGACTGATCATGCACTGATCATGTAATTGATCCAGCACTGATCACGTGGCTCATCACGCACTGATCACGTGACTCTTCTCGCACTGATGCCTTGACTGATCATGCACTGATCACGTGGCTATAATGCCCTGATTACGTGGCTGATCATACACTTTTCACGTGCCTGGTCATGCACAGATCACGTGACTAATCATGAACTTATCACGTGGCTATAATTCACTGATCACGTGAATATCATGCACTGATTACGTGCCTGTCAGGCACAGATCACCTGACTAATCATGAACTGATCACGTAGGTATCATGCACTGATCACCTGGCTGATCATACACTGTTCACGTGTCTGATCATGCATTGATCACGTGGCTGATCATACACTGCTCACGTAGCTGATCATGCACTGATCACGTGTCTATCATGCAGTGCTCACGTGGCTGATCCTGCAATGATCACGTAGCTTACATGTACTGGTCACGTGACTGATCATGCAATGGTAACGTAATTGATCATGCACTGATCACGTGACTGATCATGTACTGATCACGTGATTCATCATGCACTGCTCACGTGGCTGATCATGCAATGATCATGCAGCTACCATGTACTGGTCACATGACTGTTCATGCACTGATCACGTACTTGATCATGCACTGATCACCTGGCTTATCATGCATTGATCATGTGACTCATCATGTGCTGATCATGTTTGGTGTCATACACTGATCATGTGCCTCTGGAGGCAATGAACACAGAGCTGAGTAGGCAGGAATCAGTCAGCAGGCAATAATCATGGAACTCAGCTCTGAGAAATCATGCTGCTCAGCTGGCAATAATCAAGTAGATGAGCAGCACGAATTATGCAGCACAGGTGGCAAATATCAAGGAGATGACAGGCAGGAATCGTGCAGCTCAGCTGGCAATTGTCAAGCAGATGAGCAGACAGTAATCACGCAGCTCAGCAGGCCCTGATCACGTGACTGAGCATGCACTGTTCACGTGGATGATCACACACCTATCACGTGACTGATCATGCACTTATCACGTGGCTCTCATGCACTGATCACGTGATTGCGCATGCACTGCTCACATAATTGTATGCACTGATCACGTGGCTATCATGCACTGATGACGTGGCTGATCATGCACTGATCATGTGACTGATCATGCACTGATCACGTAGCTATCTTGCACCGATCACTTGGCTGATCAAACACTCATCACGGGACTGATCATGCACTGATCACGGCACTATCATGCATTGATTACATGACTCAACATGCACTGATCACCTGGATGATCATACACTGATCACGTGACTGATCATGCACTGATCACGTGACTGATCATGCACTGATCACGTGACTGACCATGCACTGATCACGTGACTGATCATGCACTGATGAGTTGGCAATCATGCACTGATTACTTGGCTGATCATACACGGATCACATGACTGATAATGCACTGATCATCTGGCTATCGTGCACTCATTACCTGGCTATCGTGCACTGATCACGTGGTTGATCATACACTGATCACGAGACTGATCTTGCACTGATCACGTCGGTATCATGCACTGATCACCTGACTGCCCATGCACTGATCACGTGGATAAACATACACTGATCATGTGACAGATCATGCAGTGATCACGCGGCTATCATGCACTGCTCACGTGGCTGATCATGCAATGATCACGTAGCTACCATGTACTGGTCACGTGAGTGATCATGCACTGATTACGTAATTGATCATACACTGATCAGGTGACTTATCATGCACTGTTCACGTGACTGATCATGCACTGATCAAGTGACTGATCATGCACTGATCTCGTTGCTATCATGCACGGTTCACATGGCTGATCATGCAATGATCAGGTAGCTACCATGTACTGGTCACGTGACTATCATGCACTGATCACGTAATTGATCATGCACTGATCACGTGGCTGATCATACACTGATCACGTGACTGATCATGCACTGATCACGCGGCTGATCATGCACTGATCACGTGACTGATCATGCAATGATCACGTAGCTACCATGCACTGTTCACGTGACTGATCATGCACTGATCAAGTGATTGATCATGCACTGATCTCGTTGCTATCATGCACGGTTCACATGGCTGATCATGCAATGATCACGTAGCTACCATGCACTGTTCACGTGACTGATCATGCACTGATCAAGTGACTGATCATGCACTGATCTCGTTGCTATCATGCACGGTTCACATGGCTGATCATGCAATGATCACGTAGCTACCATGTACTGGTCACGTGACTGATCATGCACTGATCATGTAATTGATCATGCACTGATCACGTGGCTGATCATGCACTAATCACGTGACTGGTCATGCACTGATCACGTGGCTGATCATGCACTGATCACGTGACTGATCATGCACACATCACGTGGCTATCATGCACTGCTCACGTGGCTGGTCATGCAATGATCACGTAGCTACCATATACTGGTCATGCGACTGATCATGCACAGATCACGTAAATGATCATGCACTGTTCCCGTGACTGATCATGTACTGATCACGTGACTGATCATGCACTGATCACGTGGCTATCATGCTCTCCTCACGTGGGTGATCATGCAATGATCACGTAGCAACCATGTACTGGTCACCTGACTGATCATGCACTGATCATGTAATTGATCCAGCACTGATCACGTGGCTCATCATGCACTGATCACGTGACTCTTCTCGCACTGATGCCTTGACTGATCATGCACTGATCACGTGGCTATAATGCCCTGATTACGTGGCTGATCATACACTTTTCACGTGCCTGGTCATGCACAGATCACGTGACTAATCATGAACTTATCACGTGGCTATAATTCACTGATCACGTGAATATCATGCACTGATTACGTGCCTGTCAGGCACAGATCACCTGACTAATCATGAACTGATCACGTAGGTATCATGCACTGATCACCTGGCTGATCATACACTGTTCACGTGTCTGATCATGCACTGATCACGTAAATGATCATGCACTGTTCACGTGTCTGATCATGCACTGATCACGTGTTTATCAGGCAGTGATCAGTGACTGACAGGCGCTGATCAGGGGACTGTGCACGCACTGATCAGGTGGCTGATCAGGAACTGACCACCTGACCGCGCATGCAGTGATCACGTGGCTGGTCGTTCACTGATCACGTGTTTATCATACGGTGATCACGTGACTGAGAGGCGCTGATCACGTGACTGTGCCGTCAGTGATCACGTGGCTGAGCAGGCACTGATATCGTGACTGAGCATGCACTGATCATGTGCCGGGAGCCGGGGAGGCATTCCACTCTGGACAAAGGTCATGAGGAAGGAGGCTCGGCATACGCAAATGCGGGATCGAGCCTCAGGGGTCCACCCGGATATTCTCGAGCATCTCCCCCCCAAAAAAACCGGAGTCTGCCTACTGTATTGCTTTGTGCTCTCACCTCTGATTTCACTGGGGGCTGTCCCCCACCACCATCTCACTCTCTCTGTCAAAGAGTTAACTTACAGCTCCAATTCATAAAGTTCCTTGTCATTCTTCCCTTTAACTTCCAGCTGAGTCTCCATCTGGAGCGCGGAACCCACCACGCTTACTAATTATGCCTGGGCTGCTAAGACCCACTCGAGAAGGTGTCTAGGGTGAGGCACCTTTCGCTATTCGAGAGGGCGCCTGCGGCCTACGTAAGTGGTGCAAACTTCTTGTCTTGAAGTTTGATTGGTCTTCCGCGTAAACCAAGCTACTCAGTCTCTTTTCTCCACCGAATTTTCCTACTGAGCTCTCCTCATACTATTATTCTTGACATCTCTGATTAGCATATAAAGAGTCGCCTAGGCCATCTCTCCTTCGAATACCCTGGATCAGTTGGGGCTGGTTCCCGGCAGGTGGCGACCGAACCGGGACCTCAGGAGGCGATACTCAAAGAGCTGAGCAGACACGAACCACGCAATCAGCAGGCAATAAGCATGGAGCTCAGCAGTGACGAATCATGCTGCTCAACTGGCAATAACCAAGCACGTGACCAGGCAGGAATCACGCAGCTCAGCTGGCAATTGTCAAGCAGATGAGCCGACAGGAATCACGCAGCTCAGATGGCAATTGTCATGCAGATGAGCCGGCAGGAATCACGCAGCTCAGCAGGCCCTGATCACGTGACTCTGCAGGCACTGATCACGTGGCTGATCAAGTCCAGATCACGTGACTGAGCATGCACTGATCACGTGGCTATCATGCACTGATGACGTGACTTCGCATGCACTGATGACGTGGCTGATCAGGCACTGATCACATGGCTCATCATGCACTGATCACGTGTTTATCAGGCAATGATCAGTGACTGACAGGCGCTGATCATGGGACTGTGCATGCACTGATCACATGGCTATCATGCACTGATCACGTGACTGAGCATGCACTGATCACGTGGCTATCATGCACTGATGACGTGACTGCGCATGCACTGTTGACGTGGCTGATCAGGCACTGATCACATGGCTCATCATGCACTGATCACGTGTTTATCAGGCAATGATCAGTGACTGACAGGCGCTGATCATGGGACTGTGCACGCACTGATCACGTGGCTATCATGCACTGATCACGGGATTGATCATGCACTGATCACGTGGCTGATCATGCACTGATCACATGGCTATCATGCACTGCTCACGTGGCTGATCATGCAATGATCACGCAGCTACCATGTACTGGTCACATGACTGATCATGCGCTGATCACGTAATTGATCATGCACTGATCACCTGGCTTATCATGCATTGATTATGTGATTCATCATGTGCTGATCATGTTTGGTGTCATACACTGATCATGTGCCTCTGGAGGCAATGAACAAAGAGCTGAGTAGGCAGGAATCAGTAGGCAATAATCATGGAACTCAGCTCTGAGAAATCATGCTGCTCAGCTGGCAATAATCAAGTAGATGAGCAGGCAGGAATTATGCAGCACAGGTGGCAATTGTCAAGGAGATGACAGGCAGGAATCGTACAGCTCAGCTGGCAATTGTCAAGCAGATGAGCAGACAGTAATCACGAAGCTCAGCAGGCCCTGATCACGTGACTGAGCATGCACTGTTCACGTCGCTGGTCACACACCTATCACGTGAATGATCATGCACTGATCACGTGGCTCTCATGCACAGATCACGTGATTGCGCGTGCACTGATCATGTAATTGTATGCACTGCTCACGTGGCTATCATGCAGTGATGACGTGGCTGATCATGCACTGATCATGTGACTGATCATGCACTGATCACGTAGCTATCTTGCACTGGTCACTTGGCTGATCATACACTCATCACGGGACTGATCGTGCACTGATTGCGGCGCTATCATGCATTGACTACATGACTCCACATGCACTGATCACGTGCATGATCATGCACTGATCACGTGACTGACCATGCACTGATCACGTGACTGATCATGCACTGATCACGTGACTGGTCATGCACTGATCACGTGTCTGATCATGCACTGATCACGTGACTGATCATGCACACATCACGTGGCTATCATGCACTGCTCACGTGGCTGGTCATGCAATGATCACGTAGCTACCATATACTGGTCACGCGACTGATCATGCACTGATCACGTAAATGATCATGCACTGTTCCCGTGACTGATCATGTACTGATCACGTGACTGATCATGCACTGATCACGTGGCTATCATGCTCTCCTCACGTGGGTGATCATGCAATGATCACGTAGCAACCATGTACTGGTCACCTGACTGATCATGCACTGATCATGTAATTGATCCAGCACTGATCACGTGGCTCATCATGCACTGATCACGTGACTCTTCTCGCACTGATGCCTTGACTGATCATGCACTGATCACGTGGCTATAATGCCCTGATTACGTGGCTGATCATACACTTTTCACGTGCCTGGTCATGCACAGATCACGTGACTAATCATGAACTTATCACGTGGCTATAATTCACTGATCACGTGAATATCATGCACTGATTACGTGCCTGTCAGGCACAGATCACCTGACTAATCATGAACTGATCACGTAGGTATCATGCACTGATCACCTGGCTGATCATACACTGTTCACGTGTCTGATCATGCATTGATCACGTGGCTGATCATACACTGCTCACGTAGCTGATCATGCACTGATCACGTGTCTATCATGCAGTGCTCACGTGGCTGATCCTGCAATGATCACGTAGCTTACATGTACTGGTCACGTGACTGATCATGCAATGGTAACGTAATTGATCATGCACTGATCACGTGACTGATCATGTACTGATCACGTGATTCATCATGCACTGCTCACGTGGCTGATCATGCAATGATCACGCAGCTACCATGTACTGGTCACATGACTGTTCATGCACTGATCACGTACTTGATCATGCACTGATCACCTGGCTTATCATGCATTGATCATGTGACTCATCATGTGCTGATCATGTTTGGTGTCATACACTGATCATGTGCCTCTGGAGGCAATGAACACAGAGCTGAGTAGGCAGGAATCAGTCAGCAGGCAATAATCATGGAACTCAGCTCTGAGAAATCATGCTGCTCAGCTGGCAATAATCAAGTAGATGAGCAGCACGAATTATGCAGCACAGGTGGCAAATATCAAGGAGATGACAGGCAGGAATCGTGCAGCTCAGCTGGCAATTGTCAAGCAGATGAGCAGACAGTAATCACGCAGCTCAGCAGGCCCTGATCACGTGACTGAGCATGCACTGTTCACGTGGATGATCACACACTTATCACGTGACTGATCATGCACTTATCACGTGGCTCTCATGCACTGATCACGTGATTGCGCATGCACTGCTCACATAATTGTATGCACTGATCACGTGGCTATCATGCACTGATGACGTGGCTGATCATGCACTGATCATGTGACTGATCATGCACTGATCACGTAGCTATCTTGCACCGATCACTTGGCTGATCAAACACTCATCACGGGACTGATCATGCACTGATCACGGCACTATCATGCATTGATTACATGACTCAACATGCACTGATCACCTGGATGATCATACACTGATCACGTGACTGATCATGCACTGATCACGTGACTGATCATGCACTGATCACGTGACTGACCATGCACTGATCACGTGACTGACCATGCACTGATGAGTTGGCAATCATGCACTGATTACTTGGCTGATCATACACGGATCACATGACTGATAATGCACTGATCATCTGGCTATCGTGCACTCATTACCTGGCTATCGTGCACTGATCACGTGGTTGATCATACACTGATCACGAGACTGATCTTGCACTGATCACGTCGGTATCATGCACTGATCACCTGACTGCCCATGCACTGATCACGTGGATAAACATACACTGATCATGTGACAGATCATGCAGTGATCACGCGGCTATCATGCACTGCTCACGTGGCTGATCATGCAATGATCACGTAGCTACCATGTACTGGTCACGTGAGTGATCATGCACTGATTACGTAATTGATCATACACTGATCAGGTGACTTATCATGCACTGTTCACGTGACTGATCATGCACTGATCAAGTGACTGATCATGCACTGATCTCGTTGCTATCATGCACGGTTCACATGGCTGATCATGCAATGATCAGGTAGCTACCATGTACTGGTCACGTGACTATCATGCACTGATCACGTGATTGATCATGCACTGATCACGTGGCTGATCATACACTGATCACGTGACTGATCATGCACTGATCACGTGGCTGATCATGCAATGATCACGTAGCTACCATGTACTGGTCACGTGACTGATCATGCACTGATCATGTAATTGATCATGCACTGATCACGTGGCTGATCATGCACTAATCACGTGACTGGTCATGCACTGATCACGTGGCTGATCATGCACTGATCACGTGACTGATCATGCACACATCACGTGGCTATCATGCACTGCTCACGTGGCTGGTCATGCAATGATCACGTAGCTACCATATACTGGTCACGCGACTGATCATGCACAGATCACGTAAATGATCATGCACTGATCACGTGACTGATCATGCACTGATCACGTGGCTATCATGCTCTCCTCACGTGGGTGATCATGCAATGATCACGTAGCAACCATGTACTGGTCACCTGACTGATCATGCACTGATCATGTAATTGATCCAGCACTGATCACGTGGCTCATCATGCACTGATCACGTGACTCTTCTCGCACTGATGCCTTGACTGATCATGCACTGATCACGTGGCTATAATGCCCTGATTACGTGGCTGATCATACACTTTTCACGTGCCTGGTCATGCACAGATCACGTGACTAATCATGAACTTATCACGTGGCTATAATTCACTGATCACGTGAATATCATGCACTGATTACGTGCCTGTCAGGCACAGATCACCTGACTAATCATGAACTGATCACGTAGGTATCATGCACTGATCACCTGGCTGATCATACACTGTTCACGTGTCTGATCATGCATTGATCACGTGGCTGATCATACACTGCTCACGTAGCTGATCATGCACTGATCACGTGTCTATCATGCAGTGCTCACGTGGCTGATCCTGCAATGATCACGTAGCTTACATGTACTGGTCACGTGACTGATCATGCACTGATCACGTGGCTGATCATGCACTGATCACGTGACTGATCATGCACTGTTCACGAGACTCATCATGCACTGATCACGTGGATATCATGCACTGATCACGTGTTTGATCATACACTGTTCACGTGTCTGACCATGCACTGCTCACGTGGCTGATCATACACTGTTCACGTAACTGATCATGCACTGATCACGTGGATATCATGCACTGATCACGTGGCTGAACATGCACTGTTCACGTGGCTTACCACACACCTGTCACGTGACTGATCATGCACTGATCACGTGGCACTCATGCACTGATCACGTGGTTGATCATACTCTGCTCACGTAACTCATCATGCACACATCAGGTGGCTATCATGCACTTCTCACCTGGCTGGTCATGCAATGTTCACGTAGCTACCATATACTGGTCACGTGACTGATCATGCTCAGATCACGTAAATGATCATGCACTGTTCAGTTGACTGATCATGTACTGATCACGTGACTGATCATGCACTGCTCACGTGGCTATCATGCACTGCTCACGTGGCTGATCATGCAATGATCACGTAGCAACCATGTACTGGTCACGTGAGTGATCATGCACTGATCACGTGACTGGTCATGCACTGATCACGTGTCTGATCATGTACTGATCACGTGACTGATCATGCACTGATCACGTGACTGGTCATGCACTGATCACGTGTCTGATCATGCACTGATCACGTGACTGATCATGCACACATCACGTGGCTATCATGCACTGCTCACGTGGCTGGTCATGCAATGATCACGTAGCTACCATATACTGGTCACGCGACTGATCATGCACTGATCACGTAAATGATCATGCACTGTTCCCGTGACTGATCATGTACTGATCACGTGACTGATCATGCACTGATCACGTGGCTATCATGCTCTCCTCACGTGGGTGATCATGCAATGATCACGTAGCAACCATGTACTGGTCACCTGACTGATCATGCACTGATCATGTAATTGATCCAGCACTGATCACGTGGCTCATCATGCACTGATCACGTGACTCTTCTCGCACTGATGCCTTGACTGATCATGCACTGATCACGTGGCTATAATGCCCTGATTACGTGGCTGATCATACACTTTTCACGTGCCTGGTCATGCACAGATCACGTGACTAATCATGAACTTATCACGTGGCTATAATTCACTGATCACGTGAATATCATGCACTGATTACGTGCCTGTCAGGCACAGATCACCTGACTAATCATGAACTGATCACGTAGGTATCATGCACTGATCACCTGGCTGATCATACACTGTTCACGTGTCTGATCATGCATTGATCACGTGGCTGATCATACACTGCTCACGTAGCTGATCATGCACTGATCACGTGTCTATCATGCAGTGCTCACGTGGCTGATCCTGCAATGATCACGTAGCTTACATGTACTGGTCACGTGACTGATCATGCAATGGTAACGTAATTGATCATGCACTGATCACGTGACTGATCATGTACTGATCACGTGATTCATCATGCACTGCTCACGTGGCTGATCATGCAATGATCACGCAGCTACCATGTACTGGTCACATGACTGTTCATGCACTGATCACGTACTTGATCATGCACTGATCACCTGGCTTATCATGCATTGATCATGTGACTCATCATGTGCTGATCATGTTTGGTGTCATACACTGATCATGTGCCTCTGGAGGCAATGAACACAGAGCTGAGTAGGCAGGAATCAGTCAGCAGGCAATAATCATGGAACTCAGCTCTGAGAAATCATGCTGCTCAGCTGGCAATAATCAAGTAGATGAGCAGCACGAATTATGCAGCACAGGTGGCAAATATCAAGGAGATGACAGGCAGGAATCGTGCAGCTCAGCTGGCAATTGTCAAGCAGATGAGCAGACAGTAATCACGCAGCTCAGCAGGCCCTGATCACGTGACTGAGCATGCACTGTTCACGTGGATGATCACACACTTATCACGTGACTGATCATGCACTTATCACGTGGCTCTCATGCACTGATCACGTGATTGCGCATGCACTGCTCACATAATTGTATGCACTGATCACGTGGCTATCATGCACTGATGACGTGGCTGATCATGCACTGATCATGTGACTGATCATGCACTGATCACGTAGCTATCTTGCACCGATCACTTGGCTGATCAAACACTCATCACGGGACTGATCATGCACTGATCACGGCACTATCATGCATTGATTACATGACTCAACATGCACTGATCACCTGGATGATCATACACTGATCACGTGACTGATCATGCACTGATCACGTGACTGATCATGCACTGATCACGTGACTGACCATGCACTGATCACGTGACTGACCATGCACTGATGAGTTGGCAATCATGCACTGATTACTTGGCTGATCATACACGGATCACATGACTGATAATGCACTGATCATCTGGCTATCGTGCACTCATTACCTGGCTATCGTGCACTGATCACGTGGTTGATCATACACTGATCACGAGACTGATCTTGCACTGATCACGTCGGTATCATGCACTGATCACCTGACTGCCCATGCACTGATCACGTGGATAAACATACACTGATCATGTGACAGATCATGCAGTGATCACGCGGCTATCATGCACTGCTCACGTGGCTGATCATGCAATGATCACGTAGCTACCATGTACTGGTCACGTGAGTGATCATGCACTGATTACGTAATTGATCATACACTGATCAGGTGACTTATCATGCACTGTTCACGTGACTGATCATGCACTGATCAAGTGACTGATCATGCACTGATCTCGTTGCTATCATGCACGGTTCACATGGCTGATCATGCAATGATCAGGTAGCTACCATGTACTGGTCACGTGACTATCATGCACTGATCACGTGATTGATCATGCACTGATCACGTGGCTGATCATACACTGATCACGTGACTGATCATGCACTGATCACGTGGCTGATCATGCAATGATCACGTAGCTACCATGTACTGGTCACGTGACTGATCATGCACTGATCATGTAATTGATCATGCACTGATCACGTGGCTGATCATGCACTAATCACGTGACTGGTCATGCACTGATCACGTGGCTGATCATGCACTGATCACGTGACTGATCATGCACACATCACGTGGCTATCATGCACTGCTCACGTGGCTGGTCATGCAATGATCACGTAGCTACCATATACTGGTCACGCGACTGATCATGCACAGATCACGTAAATGATCATGCACTGATCACGTGACTGATCATGCACTGATCACGTGGCTATCATGCTCTCCTCACGTGGGTGATCATGCAATGATCACGTAGCAACCATGTACTGGTCACCTGACTGATCATGCACTGATCATGTAATTGATCCAGCACTGATCACGTGGCTCATCATGCACTGATCACGTGACTCTTCTCGCACTGATGCCTTGACTGATCATGCACTGATCACGTGGCTATAATGCCCTGATTACGTGGCTGATCATACACTTTTCACGTGCCTGGTCATGCACAGATCACGTGACTAATCATGAACTTATCACGTGGCTATAATTCACTGATCACGTGAATATCATGCACTGATTACGTGCCTGTCAGGCACAGATCACCTGACTAATCATGAACTGATCACGTAGGTATCATGCACTGATCACCTGGCTGATCATACACTGTTCACGTGTCTGATCATGCATTGATCACGTGGCTGATCATACACTGCTCACGTAGCTGATCATGCACTGATCACGTGTCTATCATGCAGTGCTCACGTGGCTGATCCTGCAATGATCACGTAGCTTACATGTACTGGTCACGTGACTGATCATGCACTGATCACGTGGCTGATCATGCACTGATCACGTGACTGATCATGCACTGTTCACGAGACTCATCATGCACTGATCACGTGGATATCATGCACTGATCACGTGTTTGATCATACACTGTTCACGTGTCTGACCATGCACTGCTCACGTGGCTGATCATACACTGTTCACGTAACTGATCATGCACTGATCACGTGGATATCATGCACTGATCACGTGGCTGAACATGCACTGTTCACGTGGCTTACCACACACCTGTCACGTGACTGATCATGCACTGATCACGTGGCACTCATGCACTGATCACGTGGTTGATCATACTCTGCTCACGTAACTCATCATGCACACATCAGGTGGCTATCATGCACTTCTCACCTGGCTGGTCATGCAATGTTCACGTAGCTACCATATACTGGTCACGTGACTGATCATGCTCAGATCACGTAAATGATCATGCACTGTTCAGTTGACTGATCATGTACTGATCACGTGACTGATCATGCACTGCTCACGTGGCTATCATGCACTGCTCACGTGGCTGATCATGCAATGATCACGTAGCAACCATGTACTGGTCACGTGACTGATCATGCATTGATCACGTAATTAATCCTGCACTGATCAGCTGACTCATCATGCACTGATCACGTGGCTGATCACACACGTATCACGTGGCTGATCATGCACTGATCACGTGGCTGATCACACACGTATCACATGACTGATCATGCACTGATCACGTGGCTATCATGCACTGATCACTTAATTGACCATGCAATGATCACATGGCTGATCATGCACTGAACACGTGAATAATCATGCACTGATCACGTGACTGATCATGCACTGATCACGTGGCTATCATGCACTGCTAACTTGGCTGATCATGCAATGATCACGCAGCTACCATGTACTGGTCACATGACTGATCATGCACTGATCACGTACTTGATCATGCACTGATCACCTGGCTTATCATGCATTGATCATGTGACTCATCATGTGCTGATCATGTTTGGTGTCATACACTGATCATGTGCCTCTGGAGGCAATGAACACAGAGCTGAGTAGGCAGGAATCAGTCAGCAGGCAATAATCATGGAACTCAGCTCTGAGAAATCATGCTGCTCAGCTGGCAATAATCAAGTAGATGAGCAGCACGAATTACGCAGCACAGGTGGCAAATATCAAGGAGATGACAGGCAGGAATCGTGCAGCTCAGCTGGCAATTGTCAAGCAGATGAGCAGACAGTAATCACGCAGCTCAGCAGGCCCTGATCACGTGACTGAGCATGCACTGTTCACGTGGATGATCACACACCTATCACGTGACTGATCATGCACTTATCACGTGGCTCTCATGCACTGATCACGTGATTGCGCATGCACTGATCACATAATTGTATGCACTGATCACGTGGCTATCATGCACTGATGACGTGGCTGATCATGCACTGATCATGTGACTGATCATGCACTGATCACGTAGCTATCTTGCACTGATCACTTGGCTGATCATACACTCATCACGGGACTGATCATGCACTGATCACGGCGCTATCATGCATTGATTACATGACTCAACATGCACTGATCACCTGGATGATGATACACTGATCACGTGACTGATCATGCACTGATCACGTGACTGATCATGCACTGATCACGTGACTGACCATGCACTGATCACGTGACTGATCATGCACTGATGAGTTGGCAATCATGCACTGATTACTTGGCTGATCATACACGGATCACATGACTGATAATGCACTGATCATCTGGCTATCGTGCACTCATTACCTGGCTATCGTGCACTGATCACGTGGTTGATCATACACTGATCACGAGACTGATCTTGCACTGATCACGTCTGTATCATGCACTGATCACCTGACTGCCCATGCACTGATCACGTGGATAAACATACACTGATCATGTGACAGATCATGCAGTGATCACGCGGCTATCATGCACTGCTCACGTGGCTGATCATGCAATGATCACGTAGCTACCATGTACTGGTCACGTGAGTGATCATGCACTGATTACGTAATTGATCATACACTGATCAGGTGACTTATCATGCACTGTTCACGTGACTGATCATGCACTGATCAAGTGACTGATCATGCACTGATCTCGTTGCTATCATGCACGGTTCACATGGCTGATCATGCAATGATCAAGTAGCTACCATGTACTGGTCACGTGACTATCATGCACTGATCACGTGATTGATCATGCACTGATCACGTGGCTGATCATACACTGATCACGTGACTGATCATGCACTTATCACGTGGCTGATCATGCAATGATCACGTAGCTACCATGTACTGGTCACGCGACTGATCATGCACAGATCACGTAAATGATCATGCACTGATCACGTGACTGATCATGCACTGATCACGTGACTGATCATGCACTGATCACGTGGCTATCATGCTCTCCTCACGTGGGTGATCATGCAATGATCACGTAGCAACCATGTACTGGTCACCTGACTGATCATGCACTGATCATGTAATTGATCCAGCACTGATCACGTGGCTCATCATGCACTGATCACGTGACTCTTCTCGCACTGATGCCTTGACTGATCATGCACTGATCACGTGGCTATAATGCCCTGATTACGTGGCTGATCATACACTTTTCACGTGCCTGGTCATGCACAGATCACGTGACTAATCATGAACTTATCACGTGGCTATAATTCACTGATCACGTGAATATCATGCACTGATTACGTGCCTGTCAGGCACAGATCACCTGACTAATCATGAACTGATCACGTAGGTATCATGCACTGATCACCTGGCTGATCATACACTGTTCACGTGTCTGATCATGCATTGATCACGTGGCTGATCATACACTGCTCACGTAGCTGATCATGCACTGATCACGTGTCTATCATGCAGTGCTCACGTGGCTGATCCTGCAATGATCACGTAGCTTACATGTACTGGTCACGTGACTGATCATGCAATGGTAACGTAATTGATCATGCACTGATCACGTGACTGATCATGTACTGATCACGTGATTCATCATGCACTGCTCACGTGGCTGATCATGCAATGATCACGCAGCTACCATGTACTGGTCACATGACTGTTCATGCACTGATCACGTACTTGATCATGCACTGATCACCTGGCTTATCATGCATTGATCATGTGACTCATCATGTGCTGATCATGTTTGGTGTCATACACTGATCATGTGCCTCTGGAGGCAATGAACACAGAGCTGAGTAGGCAGGAATCAGTCAGCAGGCAATAATCATGGAACTCAGCTCTGAGAAATCATGCTGCTCAGCTGGCAATAATCAAGTAGATGAGCAGCACGAATTATGCAGCACAGGTGGCAAATATCAAGGAGATGACAGGCAGGAATCGTGCAGCTCAGCTGGCAATTGTCAAGCAGATGAGCAGACAGTAATCACGCAGCTCAGCAGGCCCTGATCACGTGACTGAGCATGCACTGTTCACGTGGATGATCACACACCTATCACGTGACTGATCATGCACTTATCACGTGGCTCTCATGCACTGATCACGTGATTGCGCATGCACTGATCACATAATTGTATGCACTGATCACGTGGCTATCATGCACTGATGATGTGGCTGATCATGCACTGATCATGTGACTGATCATGCACTGATCACGTAGCTATCTTGCACTGATCACTTGGCTGATCAAACACTCATCACGGGACTGATCATGCACTGATCACGGCACTATCATGCATTGATTACATGACTCAACATGCACTGATCACCTGGATGATCATACACTGATCACGTGACTGATCATGCACTGATCACGTGACTGATCATGCACTGATCACGTGACTGACCATGCACTGATCACGTGACTGATCATGCACTGATGAGTTGGCAATCATGCACTGATTACTTGGCTGATCATACACGGATCACATGACTGATAATGCACTGATCATCTGGCTATCGTGCACTCATTACCTGGCTATCGTGCACTGATCACGTGGTTGATCATACACTGATCACGAGACTGATCTTGCACTGATCACGTCGGTATCATGCACTGATCACCTGACTGCCCATGCACTGATCACGTGGATAAACATACACTGATCATGTGACAGATCATGCAGTGATCACGCGGCTATCATGCACTGCTCACGTGGCTGATCATGCAATGATCACGTAGCTACCATGTACTGGTCACGTGAGTGATCATGCACTGATTACGTAATTGATCATACACTGATCAGGTGACTTATCATGCACTGTTCACGTGACTGATCATGCACTGATCAAGTGACTGATCATGCACTGATCTCGTTGCTATCATGCACGGTTCACATGGCTGATCATGCAATGATCAGGTAGCTACCATGTACTGGTCACGTGACTATCATGCACTGATCACGTAATTGATCATGCACTGATCACGTGGCTGATCATACACTGATCACGTGACTGATCATGCACTGATCACGCGGCTGATCATGCACTGATCACGTGACTGATCATGCAATGATCACGTAGCTACCATGCACTGTTCACGTGACTGATCATGCACTGATCAAGTGATTGATCATGCACTGATCTCGTTGCTATCATGCACGGTTCACATGGCTGATCATGCAATGATCACGTAGCTACCATGTACTGGTCACGTGACTGATCATGCACTGATCATGTAATTGATCATGCACTGATCACGTGCCTGATCATGCACTAATCACGTGTCTGGTCATGCACTGATCACGTGACTGGTCATGCAGTGATCACGTGGCTGATCAGGCACTGATCACGTGACTGATCATGCACACACCACGTGGCTATCATGCACTGCTCACGTGGCTGGTCCTGCAATGATCACGTAGCTACCATATACTGGTCACGCGACTGATCATGCACAGATCACGTAAATGATCATGCACTGTTCCCGTGACTGATCATGTACTGATCACGTGACTGATCATGCACTGATCACGTGGCTATCATGCTCTCCTCACGTGGGTGATCATGCAATGTCACGTAGCAACCATGTACTGGTCACCTGACTGATCATGCACTGATCATGTAATTGATCCAGCACTGATCACGTGGCTCATCATGCACTGATCACGTGACTCTTCTCGCACTGATGCCTTGACTGATCATGCACTGATCACGTGGCTATAATGCCCTGATTACGTGGTTGATCATACACTTTTCACGTGCCTGGTCATGCACAGATCACGTGACTAATCATGAACTTATCACGTGGCTATAATTCACTGATCACGTGAATATCATGCACTGATTACGTGCCTGTCAGGCACAGATCACCTGACTAATCATGAACTGATCACGTAGGTATCATGCACTGATCACCTGGCTGATCATACACTGTTCACGTGTCTGATAATGCACTGATCACGTAAATGATCATGCACTGTTCACGTGTCTGATCATGCACTGATCACGTGTTTATCAGGCAGTGATCAGTGACTGACAGGCGCTGATCAGGGGACTGTGCACGCACTGATCAGGTGGCTGATCAGGAACTGACCACCTGACCGCACATGCGGTGATCACGTGGCTGGTCGTTCACTGATCACGTGTTTATCATACGGTGATCACGTGACTGAGAGGCGCTGATCACGTGACTGTGCCGTCAGTGATCACGTGGCTGAGCAGGCACTGATATCGTGACTGAGCATGCACTGATCATGTGCCGGGAGCCGGGGAGGCATTCCACTCTGGACAAAGGTCATGAGGAAGGAGGCTCGGCATATGCAAATGCGGGATCGAGCCTCAGGGGTCCACCCGGATATTCTCGAGCATCTCCCCCCCAAAAAAACCGGAGTCTGCCTACTGTATTGCTTTGTGCTCTCACCTCTGATTTCACTGGGGGCTGTCCCCCACCACCATCTCGCTCTCTCTGTCAAAGAGTTAACTTACAGCTCCAATTCCTAAAGTTCCTTGTCATTCTTCCCTTTAACTTCCAGCTGAGTCTCCATCTGGAGCGCGGAACCCACCACGCTTACTAATTATGCCTGGGCTGCTAAGACCCACTCGAGAAGGTGTCTAGGGTGAGGCACCTTTCGCTATTCGAGAGGGCGCCTGCGGCCTACGTAAGTGGTGCAAACTTCTTGTCTTGAAGTTTGATTGGTCTTCCGCGTAAACCAAGCTCCTCAGTCTCTTTTCTCCACCGAATTTTCCTACTGAGCTCTCCTCATACTATTATTTTTGACATCTCTGATTAGCATATAAAGAGTCGCCTAGGCCATCTCTCCTTCGAATACCCTGGATCAGTTGGGGCTGGTGTCCGGCAGGTGGCGACCGAACACGGACCTCAGGAGGCAATACTCAAAGAGCTGAGCAGACACAAACCATGCAATCAGCAGGCAATAAGCATGGAGCTCAGCAGTGACGAATCATGCTGCTCAACTGGCAATAATCAAGCACGTGACCAGGCAGGAATCACGCAGCTCAGCTGGCAATTGTCATGCAGATGAGCCGGCAGGAATCACGCAGCTCAGCAGGCCCTGATCATGTGACTCTGCAGGCACTGATCACGTGGCTGATCAAGTCCAGATCACGTGACTGAGCATGCACTGATCACGTGGCTATCATGCACTGATGACGTGACTGCGCATGCACTGATGACGTGACTGATCAGGCACTGATCACATGGCTCATCATGCACTGATCACGTGTTTATCAGGCAATGATCAGTGACTGACAGGCGCTGATCATGGGACTGTGCACGCACTGATCACATGGCTATCATGCACTGATCACGTGACTGAGCATGCACTGATCACGTGGCTATCATGCACTGATGACGTGACTGCGCATGCACTGATGACGTGGCTGATCAGGCACTGATCACATGGCTCATCATGCACTGATCACGTGTTTATCAGGCAATGATCAGTGACTGACAGGCGCTGATCATGGGACTGTGCACGCACTGATCACGTGGCTATCATGCACTGATCACGGGATTGATCATGCACTGATCACGTGGCTGATCATGCACTGATCACATGGCTATCATGCACTGCTCACGTGGCTGATCATGCAATGATCACGCAGCTACCATGTACTGGTCACATGACTGATCATGCGCTGATCACGTAATTGATCATGCACTGATCACCTGGCTTATCATGCATTGATTACATGACTCAACATGCACTGATCACCTGGATGATGATACACTGATCACGAGACTGATCATGCACTGATCACATGACTGATCATGCACTGATCACGTGACTGACCATGCACTGATCACGTGACTGATCATGCACTGATGAGTTGGCAATCATGCACTGATTACTTGGCTGATCATACACGGATCACATGACTGATAATGCACTGATCATCTGGCTATCGTGCACTCATTACCTGGCTATCGTGCACTGATCACGTGGTTGATCATACACTGATCACGAGACTGATCTTGCACTGATCACGTCGGTATCATGCACTGATCACCTGACTGCCCATGCACTGATCACGTGGATAAACATACACTGATCATGTGACAGATCATGCAGTGATCACGCGGCTATCATGCACTGCTCACGTGGCTGATCATGCAATGATCACGTAGCTACCATGTACTGGTCACGTGAGTGATCATGCACTGATTACGTAATTGATCATACACTGATCAGGTGACTTATCATGCACTGTTCACGTGACTGATCATGCACTGATCAAGTGACTGATCATGCACTGATCTCGTTGCTATCATGCACGGTTCACATGGCTGATCATGCAATGATCAGGTAGCTACCATGTACTGGTCACGTGACTATCATGCACTGATCACGTAATTGATCATGCACTGATCACGTGGCTGATCATACACTGATCACGTGACTGATCATGCACTGATCACGCGGCTGATCATGCACTGATCACGTGACTGATCATGCAATGATCACGTAGCTACCATGCACTGTTCACGTGACTGATCATGCACTGATCAAGTGATTGATCATGCACTGATCTCGTTGCTATCATGCACGGTTCACATGGCTGATCATGCAATGATCACGTAGCTACCATGCACTGTTCACGTGACTGATCATGCACTGATCAAGTGACTGATCATGCACTGATCTCGTTGCTATCATGCACGGTTCACATGGCTGATCATGCAATGATCACGTAGCTACCATGTACTGGTCACGTGACTGATCATGCACTGATCATGTAATTGATCATGCACTGATCACGTGGCTGATCATGCACTAATCACGTGACTGGTCATGCACTGATCACGTGGCTGATCATGCACTGATCACGTGACTGATCATGCACACATCACGTGGCTATCATGCACTGCTCACGTGGCTGGTCATGCAATGATCACGTAGCTACCATATACTGGTCACGCGACTGATCATGCACAGATCACGTAAATGATCATGCACTGTTCCCGTGACTGATCATGTACTGATCACGTGACTGATCATGCACTGATCACGTGGCTATCATGCTCTCCTCACGTGGGTGATCATGCAATGATCACGTAGCAACCATGTACTGGTCACCTGACTGATCATGCACTGATCATGTAATTGATCCAGCACTGATCACGTGGCTCATCATGCACTGATCACGTGACTCTTCTCGCACTGATGCCTTGACTGATCATGCACTGATCACGTGGCTATAATGCCCTGATTACGTGGCTGATCATACACTTTTCACGTGCCTGGTCATGCACAGATCACGTGACTAATCATGAACTTATCACGTGGCTATAATTCACTGATCACGTGAATATCATGCACTGATTACGTGCCTGTCAGGCACAGATCACCTGACTAATCATGAACTGATCACGTAGGTATCATGCACTGATCACCTGGCTGATCATACACTGTTCACGTGTCTGATCATGCACTGATCACGTAAATGATCATGCACTGTTCACGTGTCTGATCATGCACTGATCACGTGTTTATCAGGCAGTGATCAGTGACTGACAGGCGCTGATCAGGGGACTGTGCACGCACTGATCAGGTGGCTGATCAGGAACTGACCACCTGACCGCGCATGCAGTGATCACGTGGCTGGTCGTTCACTGATCACGTGTTTATCATACGGTGATCACGTGACTGAGAGGCGCTGATCACGTGACTGTGCCGTCAGTGATCACGTGGCTGAGCAGGCACTGATATCGTGACTGAGCATGCACTGATCATGTGCCGGGAGCCGGGGAGGCATTCCACTCTGGACAAAGGTCATGAGGAAGGAGGCTCGGCATACGCAAATGCGGGATCGAGCCTCAGGGGTCCACCCGGATATTCTCGAGCATCTCCCCCCCAAAAAAACCGGAGTCTGCCTACTGTATTGCTTTGTGCTCTCACCTCTGATTTCACTGGGGGCTGTCCCCCACCACCATCTCGCTCTCTCTGTCAAAGAGTTAACTTACAGCTCCAATTCATAAAGTTCCTTGTCATTCTTCCCTTTAACTTCCAGCTGAGTCTCCATCTGGAGCGCGGAACCCACCACACTTACTAATTATGCCTGGGCTGCTAAGACCCACTCGAGAAGGTGTCTAGGGTGAGGCACCTTTCGCTATTCGAGAGGGCGCCTGCGGCCTACGTAAGTGGTGCAAACTTCTTGTCTTGAAGTTTGATTGGTCTTCCGCGTAAACCAAGCTACTCAGTCTCTTTTCTCCACCGAATTTTCCTACTGAGCTCTCCTCATACTATTATTCTTGACATCTCTGATTAGCATATAAAGAGTCGCCTAGGCCATCTCTCCTTCGAATACCCTGGATCAGTTGGGGCTGGTCCCCGGCAGGTGGCTACCGAACCGGGACCTCAGGAGGCGATACTCAAAGAGCTGAGCAGACACGAACCACGCAATCAGCAGGCAATAAGCATGGAGCTCAGCAGTGACGAATCATGCTGCTCAACTGGCAATAACCAAGCACGTGACCAGGCAGGAATCACGCAGCTCAGCTGGCAATTGTCAAGCAGATGAGCCGACAGGAATCACGCAGCTCAGATGGCAATTGTCATGCAGATGAGCCGGCAGGAATCACGCAGCTCAGCAGGCCCTGATCACGTGACTCTGCAGGCACTGATCACGTGGCTGATCAAGTCCAGATCACGTGACTGAGCATGCACTGATCACGTGGCTATCATGCACTGATGACGTGACTGCGCATGCACTGATGACGTGGCTGATCAGGCACTGATCACATGGCTCATCATGCACTGATCACGTGTTTATCAGGCAATGATCAGTGACTGACAGGCGCTGATCATGGGACTGTGCATGCACTGATCACATGGCTATCATGCACTGATCACGTGACTGAGCATGCACTGATCACGTGGCTATCATGCACTGATGACGTGACTGCGCATGCACTGATGACGTGGCTGATCAGGCACTGATCACATGGCTCATCATGCACTGATCACGTGTTTATCAGGCAATGATCAGTGACTGACAGGCGCTGATCATGGGACTGTGCACGCACTGATCACGTGGCTATCATGCACTGATCACGGGATTGATCATGCACTGATCACGTGGCTGATCATGCACTGATCACATGGCTATCATGCACTGCTCACGTGGCTGATCATGCAATGATCACGCAGCTACCATGTACTGGTCACATGACTGATCATGCGCTGATCACGTAATTGATCATGCACTGATCACCTGGCTTATCATGCATTGATTATGTGATTCATCATGTGCTGATCATGTTTGGTGTCATACACTGATCATGTGCCTCTGGAGGCAATGAACAAAGAGCTGAGTAGGCAGGAATCAGTAGGCAATAATCATGGAACTCAGCTCTGAGAAATCATGCTGCTCAGCTGGCAATAATCAAGTAGATGAGCAGGCAGGAATTATGCAGCACAGGTGGCAATTGTCAAGGAGATGACAGGCAGGAATCGTGCAGCTCAGCTGGCAATTGTCAAGCAGATGAGCAGACAGTAATCACGAAGCTCAGCAGGCCCTGATCACGTGACTGAGCATGCACTGTTCACGTCGCTGGTCACACACCTATCACGTGAATGATCATGCACTGATCACGTGGCTCTCATGCACAGATCACGTGATTGCGCGTGCACTGATCATGTAATTGTATGCACTGCTCACGTGGCTATCATGCAGTGATGACGTGGCTGATCATGCACTGATCATGTGACTGATCATGCACTGATCACGTAGCTATCTTGCACTGGTCACTTGGCTGATCATACACTCATCACGGGACTGATCGTGCACTGATTGCGGCGCTATCATGCATTGACTACATGACTCCACATGCACTGATCACGTGCATGATCATGCACTGATCACGTGACTGACCATGCACTGATCACGTGACTGATCATGCACTGATCACGTGACTGGTCATGCACTGATCACGTGTCTGATCATGCACTGATCACGTGACTGATCATGCACACATCACGTGGCTATCATGCACTGCTCACGTGCCTGGTCATGCAATGATCACGTAGCTACCATATACTGGTCACGCGACTGATCATGCACTGATCACGTAAATGATCATGCACTGTTCCCGTGACTGATCATGTACTGATCACGTGACTGATCATGCACTGATCACGTGGCTATCATGCTCTCCTCACGTGGGTGATCATGCAATGATCACGTAGCAACCATGTACTGGTCACCTGACTGATCATGCACTGATCATGTAATTGATCCAGCACTGATCACGTGGCTCATCATGCACTGATCACGTGACTCTTCTCGCACTGATGCCTTGACTGATCATGCACTGATCACGTGGCTATAATGCCCTGATTACGTGGCTGATCATACACTTTTCACGTGCCTGGTCATGCACAGATCACGTGACTAATCATGAACTTATCACGTGGCTATAATTCACTGATCACGTGAATATCATGCACTGATTACGTGCCTGTCAGGCACAGATCACCTGACTAATCATGAACTGATCACGTAGGTATCATGCACTGATCACCTGGCTGATCATACACTGTTCACGTGTCTTATCATGCACTGATCACGTGGCTGATCATACACTGCTCACGTAGCTGATCATGCACTGATCACGTGTCTATCATGCAGTGCTCACGTGGCTGATCCTGCAATGATCACGTAGCTACCATGTACTGGTCACGTGACTGATCATGCACTGATCACGTGGCTGATCATGCACTGATCACGTGACTGATCATGCACTGTTCACGAGACTCATCATGCACTGATCACGTGGATATCATGCACTGATCACGTGTTTGATCATACACTGTTCACGTGTCTGACCATGCACTGCTCACGTGGCTGATCATACACTGTTCACGTAACTGATCATGCACTGATCACGTGGATATCATGCACTGGTCACGTGGCTGAACATGCACTGTTCACGTGGCTTACCACACACCTGTCACGTGACTGATCATGCACTGATCACGTGGCACTCATGCACTGATCACGTGGTTGATCATACTCTGCTCACGTAACTCATCATGCACACATCAGGTGGCTATCATGCACTTCTCACCTGGCTGGTCATGCAATGTTCACGTAGCTACCATATACTGGTCACGTGACTGATCATGCTCAGATCACGTAAATGATCATGCACTGTTCAGTTGACTGATCATGTACTGATCACGTGACTGATCATGCACTGCTCACGTGGCTATCATGCACTGCTCACGTGGCTGATCATGCAATGATCACGTAGCAACCATGTACTGGTCACGTGACTGATCATGCATTGATCACGTAATTAATGCTGCACTGATCAGCTGACTCATCATGCACTGATCACGTGGCTGATCACACACGTATCACGTGGCTGATCATGCACTGATCACGTGGCTGATCACACACGTATCACATGACTGATCATGCACTGATCACGTGGCTATCATGCACTGATCACTTAATTGACCATGCAATGATCACATGGCTGATCATGCACTGAACACGTGAATAATCATGCACTGATCACGTGACTGATCATGCACTGATCACGTGGCTATCATGCACTGCTAACTTGGCTGATCATGCAATGATCACGCAGCTACCATGTACTGGTCACATGACTGATCATGCACTGATCACGTACTTGATCATGCACTGATCACCTGGCTTATCATGCATTGATCATGTGACTCATCATGTGCTGATCATGTTTGGTGTCATACACTGATCATGTGCCTCTGGAGGCAATGAACACAGAGCTGAGTAGGCAGGAATCAGTCAGCAGGCAATAATCATGGAACTCAGCTCTGAGAAATCATGCTGCTCAGCTGGCAATAATCAAGTAGATGAGCAGCACGAATTACGCAGCACAGGTGGCAAATATCAAGGAGATGACAGGCAGGAATCGTGCAGCTCAGCTGGCAATTGTCAAGCAGATGAGCAGACAGTAATCACGCAGCTCAGCAGGCCCTGATCACGTGACTGAGCATGCACTGTTCACGTGGATGATCACACACCTATCACGTGACTGATCATGCACTTATCACGTGGCTCTCATGCACTGATCACGTGATTGCGCATGCACTGATCACATAATTGTATGCACTGATCACGTGGCTATCATGCACTGATGACGTGGCTGATCATGCACTGATCATGTGACTGATCATGCACTGATCACGTAGCTATCTTGCACTGATCACTTGGCTGATCATACACTCATCACGGGACTGATCATGCACTGATCACGGCGCTATCATGCATTGATTACATGACTCAACATGCACTGATCACCTGGATGATGATACACTGATCACGTGACTGATCATGCACTGATCACGTGACTGATCATGCACTGATCACGTGACTGACCATGCACTGATCACGTGACTGATCATGCACTGATGAGTTGGCAATCATGCACTGATTACTTGGCTGATCATACACGGATCACATGACTGATAATGCACTGATCATCTGGCTATCGTGCACTCATTACCTGGCTATCGTGCACTGATCACGTGGTTGATCATACACTGATCACGAGACTGATCTTGCACTGATCACGTCTGTATCATGCACTGATCACCTGACTGCCCATGCACTGATCACGTGGATAAACATACACTGATCATGTGACAGATCATGCAGTGATCACGCGGCTATCATGCACTGTTCACGTGGCTGATCATGCAATGATCACGTAGCTACCATGTACTGGTCACGTGAGTGATCATGCACTGATTACGTAATTGATCATACACTGATCAGGTGACTTATCATGCACTGTTCACGTGACTGATCATGCACTGATCAAGTGACTGATCATGCACTGATCTCGTTGCTATCATGCACGGTTCACATGGCTGATCATGCAATGATCAAGTAGCTACCATGTACTGGTCACGTGACTATCATGCACTGATCACGTGATTGATCATGCACTGATCACGTGGCTGATCATACACTGATCACGTGACTGATCATGCACTGATCACGTGGCTGATCATGCAATGATCACGTAGCTACCATGTACTGGTCAGGCGACTGATCATGCACAGATCACGTAAATGATCATGCACTGATCACGTGACTGATCATGCACTGATCACGTGACTGATCATGCACTGATCACGTGGCTATCATGCTCTCCTCACGTGGGTGATCATGCAATGATCACGTAGCAACCATGTACTGGTCACCTGACTGATCATGCACTGATCATGTAATTGATCCAGCACTGATCACGTGGCTCATCATGCACTGATCACGTGACTCTTCTCGCACTGATGCCTTGACTGATCATGCACTGATCACGTGGCTATAATGCCCTGATTACGTGGCTGATCATACACTTTTCACGTGCCTGGTCATGCACAGATCACGTGACTAATCATGAACTTATCACGTGGCTATAATTCACTGATCACGTGAATATCATGCACTGATTACGTGCCTGTCAGGCACAGATCACCTGACTAATCATGAACTGATCACGTAGGTATCATGCACTGATCACCTGGCTGATCATACACTGTTCACGTGTCTGATCATGCATTGATCACGTGGCTGATCATACACTGCTCACGTAGCTGATCATGCACTGATCACGTGTCTATCATGCAGTGCTCACGTGGCTGATCCTGCAATGATCACGTAGCTTACATGTACTGGTCACGTGACTGATCATGCAATGGTAACGTAATTGATCATGCACTGATCACGTGACTGATCATGTACTGATCACGTGATTCATCATGCACTGCTCACGTGGCTGATCATGCAATGATCACGCAGCTACCATGTACTGGTCACATGACTGTTCATGCACTGATCACGTACTTGATCATGCACTGATCACCTGGCTTATCATGCATTGATCATGTGACTCATCATGTGCTGATCATGTTTTGGTGTCATACACTGATCATGTGCCTCTGGAGGCAATGAACACAGAGCTGAGTAGGCAGGAATCAGTCAGCAGGCAATAATCATGGAACTCAGCTCTGAGAAATCATGCTGCTCAGCTGGCAATAATCAAGTAGATGAGCAGCACGAATTATGCAGCACAGGTGGCAAATATCAAGGAGATGACAGGCAGGAATCGTGCAGCTCAGCTGGCAATTGTCAAGCAGATGAGCAGACAGTAATCACGCAGCTCAGCAGGCCCTGATCACGTGACTGAGCATGCACTGTTCACGTGGATGATCACACACCTATCACGTGACTGATCATGCACTTATCACGTGGCTCTCATGCACTGATCACGTGATTGCGCATGCACTGATCACATAATTGTATGCACTGATCACGTGGCTATCATGCACTGATGATGTGGCTGATCATGCACTGATCATGTGACTGATCATGCACTGATCACGTAGCTATCTTGCACTGATCACTTGGCTGATCAAACACTCATCACGGGACTGATCATGCACTGATCACGGCACTATCATGCATTGATTACATGACTCAACATGCACTGATCACCTGGATGATCATACACTGATCACGTGACTGATCATGCACTGATCACGTGACTGATCATGCACTGATCACGTGACTGACCATGCACTGATCACGTGACTGATCATGCACTGATGAGTTGGCAATCATGCACTGATTACTTGGCTGATCATACACGGATCACATGACTGATAATGCACTGATCATCTGGCTATCGTGCACTCATTACCTGGCTATCGTGCACTGATCACGTGGTTGATCATACACTGATCACGAGACTGATCTTGCACTGCTCACGTCGGTATCATGCACTGATCACCTGACTGCCCATGCACTGATCACGTGGATAAACATACACTGATCATGTGACAGATCATGCAGTGATCACGCGGCTATCATGCACTGCTCACGTGGCTGATCATGCAATGATCACGTAGCTACCATGTACTGGTCACGTGAGTGATCATGCACTGATTACGTAATTGATCATACACTGATCAGGTGACTTATCATGCACTGTTCACGTGACTGATCATGCACTGATCAAGTGACTGATCATGCACTGATCTCGTTGCTATCATGCACGGTTCACATGGCTGATCATGCAATGATCAGGTAGCTACCATGTACTGGTCACGTGACTATCATGCACTGATCACGTAATTGATCATGCACTGATCACGTGGCTGATCATACACTGATCACGTGACTGATCATGCACTGATCACGCGGCTGATCATGCACTGATCACGTGACTGATCATGCAATGATCACGTAGCTACCATGCACTGTTCACGTGACTGATCATGCACTGATCAAGTGATTGATCATGCACTGATCTCGTTGCTATCATGCACGGATCACATGGCTGATCATGCAATGATCACGTAGCTACCATGTACTGGTCACGTGACTGATCATGCACTGATCATGTAATTGATCATGCACTGATCACGTGCCTGATCATGCACTAATCACGTGTCTGGTCATGCACTGATCACGTGACTGGTCATGCAGTGATCACGTGGCTGATCAGGCACTGATCACGTGACTGATCATGCACACACCACGTGGCTATCATGCACTGCTCACGTGGCTGGTCCTGCAATGATCACGTAGCTACCATATACTGGTCACGCGACTGATCATGCACAGATCACGTAAATGATCATTGCACTGTTCCCGTGACTGATCATGTACTGATCACGTGACTGATCATGCACTGATCACGTGGCTATCATGCTCTCCTCACGTGGTGATCATGCAATGATCACGTAGCTACCATGTACTGGTCACCTGACTGATCATGCACTGATCATGTAATTGATCCAGCACTGATCACGTGGCTCATCATGCACTGATCACGTGACTCTTCTCGCACTGATGCCTTGACTGATCATGCACTGATCACGTGGCTATAATGCCCTGATTACGTGGCTGATCATACACTTTCACGTGCCTGGTCATGCACAGATCACGTGACTAATCATGAACTTATCACGTGGCTATAATTCACTGATCACGTGAATATCATGCACTGATTACGTGCCTGTCAGGCACAGATCACCTGACTAATCATGAACTGATCACGTAGGTATCATGCACTGATCACCTGGCTGATCATACACTGTTCACGTGTCTGATCATGCACTGATCACGTAAATGATCATGCACTGTTCACGTGTCTGATCATGCACTGATCACGTGTTTATCAGGCAGTGATCAGTGACTGACAGGCGCTGATCAGGGGACTGTGCACGCACTGATCAGGTGGCTGATCAGGAACTGGACCACCTGACCGCACATGCGGTGATCACGTGGCTGGTCGTTCACTGATCACGTGTTTATCATACGTGATCACGTGACTGAGAGGCGCTGATCCACGTGACTGTGCCGTCAGTGATCACGTGGCTGAGCAGGCCTGATATCGTGACTGAGCATGCACTGATCATGTGCCCGGGAGCCGGGAGGCATTCCACTCTGGACAAAGGTCATGAGGAAGGAGGCTCGGCATACGCAAATGCGGCGGATCGAGCCTCAGGAGTCCACCCGGATATTCTCGAGCATCTCCCCCCCAAAAAAAACCGGAGTCTGCCTACTGTATTGCTTTGTGCTCTCACCTCTGATTTCACTGGGGGCTGTCCCCCACCACCATCTCGCTCTCTCTGTCAAAGAGTTAACTTACAGCTCCAATTTCCTAAAGTTCCTTGTCATTCTTCCCTTTAACTTCCAGCTGAGTCTCCATCTGGAGCGCGGAACCCACCACGGCTTACTAATTATGCTGGGCTGCTAAGACCCACTCGAGAAGGTGTCTAGGGTGAGGCACCTTTCGCTATTCGAGGGCGCTGCGGCCTACGTAAGTGGTGCAAACTCTTGTTCTGAAGTTTGATTGGTCTTCCGCGTAAACCAAGCTCCTCAGTCTCTTTTCTCCACCGAATTTTCCTACTGAGCTCTCCTCATACTATTATTTTTGACATCTCTGATTAGCATATAAAGATCGCCTAGGCCATCTCTCTTCGAATACCCTGGATCAGTTGGGCTGGGTCCCGGCAGGTTGGCGACCGAACACGGACCTCAGGAGGCAATACTCAAAGAGCTGAGCAGACACAAACCACGCAATCAGCAGGCAATAAGCATGGAGCTCAGCAGTGACGAATCAGCTGCTCAACTGGCTAATAATCAGCACGTGACCAGGCAGGAATCACGCAGCTCAAGCTGGCAATTGTCATGCAGATGAGCCGGCAGGAATCACGCAGCTCAGCAGGCCCTGATCATGTGACTTCTGCAGGCAATGATCACTGTGGCTGATCAAGTCCCAGATCACGTGACTGAGCATGCACTGATCACGTGGCTATCATGCACTGATGACGTGACTGCGCATGCACTGATGACGTGGACTGATCAGGCACTTGATCACTATGGCTTCATCAATGCACTGATCACGTCTGTTTTTATCAGGCAATGATCAGTGACTGACAGGCGCTGATCATGGGACTGTGCACGCACTGATCACATGGCTATCATGCACTGATCACGTGACTGAGCATGCACTGATCACGTGGCTATCATGCACTGATGACGTGACTGCGCATGCACTGATGACGTGGCTGATCAGGCACTGATCACATGGCTCATCATGCACTGATCACGTGTTTATCAGGCAATGATCAGTGACTGACAGGCGCTGATCATGGGACTGTGCACGCATGATCACGTGGCTATCAGGGCATTCGATCACTGATTGATCATGCACTGACACGGACTGATCATGCACTGATCACTGGTCTATATCATGCACTGCTCACATGATGCCATGCACTATCACGTAGGATGATCATACACTAATCATGTGACATATCATGCACTGATCACGTGGCTGATCATGCAGCTGATACCGTGCTGAAGCCATGGACTGATCACATGAATACATGTAGTGATCCCGTGACTTAATGGCGCTGATCATGTGACTGATCATGCGCTGATCATGTTTGCTATCATACACTGATCATGTGCCTCTGGAGGCAATAAACAAAGAGCTGAGTAGGCACGAATCATACAGTCAGCAGGCAATAATCATGGAACTCAGCTGTGAGGAATCATGCTGCTCAGCTGGCAATAATCAAGCAGCTGAGCAGGCAGGAATTACAGAGCACAGCTGGCAATTGTCAAGCAGATGACAGGCAGGAATCGTGCAGCTCAGCTGGCAATTGTCAAGCAGATGAGCAGACAGTAATCACGCAGCTCAGCAGGCCCTGATCACGTGACTGAGCATGCACTGTTCACATGGCTGATCATACACTGTTCACGTGTCTGACCATGCACTGATAACGTGGCTATCATGCACTTAATACGTGGCTGAACATGCACTGTTCACGTCGCTGATCACACACCTATCACGTGAATGATCATGCACTGATCACGTGGCTCTCATGCACAGATCACGTGAATGTTTGCACTGCTCACGTGGCTATCATGCACTGATGACGTGGCTGATCATGCACTGATCATGTGACTGATCATGCACTGATCACGTAGCTATCTTGCACTGGTCACTTGGCTGATCATACACTCATCACGGGACTCATCGTGCACTGATTGCGGCGCTATCATGCATTGACTACATGACTCCACCTGCACTGATCACGTGCATGATCATGCACTGATCACGTGACTGACCATGCACTGATCACGTGACTTATCATGCACTGATCACGTGGCTATCATGCACTGATCATTTGGCTGGTCATACACTGATCATGTGCCTGGTCATGCACTGATCATGTGGCTGATCATGCACTGCTCACGTGTCTGGTCATGCAATGATCACGTAGCTACCATATACTGGTCACGCGACTGATCATGCACAGATCACGTAAATGATCATGCACTGTTCCCGTGATGATCATTTCCTGATCACGTGACTGATCATGCACTAATCACGTGGCTATCATGCTCTCCTCACGTGGGTGATCATGCAATGATCTCGTAGCAACCATGTACTGGTCACCTGACTGATCATGCACTGATCATGTAATTGATCCATCACTGATCACGTGGCTCATCATGCCCTGATCACGTGACTGTTCACGCACTGATCACTTGACTGATCATGCACTGATCACGTGGCTATAATGCCCTGATTACGTGGCTGATCATACACTTTTCACTTGCCTGGTCATGCACAGATCACGTGACTAATCATGATCTGATCACGGGGCTGTAATTCACTGATCACGTGGATATCATGCACTGATTACGTGCCTCTCATGCACAGATTACATGACTGATCATGCACTGATCACCTCACTGATCATGCACTGATCACTTGGCTATCATGTACTACTCACGTGACTGATCATGCCAATGATTTCATGTGCACAGTGTACGTGTCAGGTGACTGATCATACTCACGTAGCTGATCATGCACTGATCACGTGTCTATCATGCAGTGCTCACGTGGCTGATCCTGCAATGATCACGTAGCTACCATGTACTGGTCACGTGACTGATCATGCACTGATCACGTGGCTGATCATGCACTGATCACGTGACTGATCATGCACTGTTCACGAGACTCATCATGCACTGATCACGTGGATATCATGCACTGATCACGTGTTTGATCATACACTGTTCACGTGTCTGACCATGCACTGCTCACGTGGCTGATCATACACTGTTCACGTAACTGATCATGCACTGATCACGTGGATATCATGCACTGGTCACGTGGCTGAACATGCACTGTTCACGTGGCTTACCACACACCTGTCACGTGACTGATCATGCACTGATCACGTGGCACTCATGCACTGATCACGTGGCTGATCATACTCTGCTCACGTAACTCATCATGCACAGGATCAGTGCAGATCACCACGTGAGAGTGGCATGATAGCCAGCGTGAGCAGTGCATGATTCAGTCACAGTGATCAGTACATTATCAGTCAACTGAACATGTGCATGATCATTTACGTATCTAGCGATGATCAGCACGTGACCGTATATGGTGCTAGTGAACATTGGCATGACCAGCCAGGTGAGAAGTGATGATAAGCCACCTGATGTGTGCAT